>NW_026087631.1:60892062-60958268 GCF_022539395.1 Myiozetetes cayanensis | reverse complement strand
TTCTGGGATGTTTCTTATTTGGTAACTAAATCAAGTCTTTTTAGGAAATGTTGTCTGTCAATATATGGAGAAAATGTGTACTCACCTCAAAAGAGATCTCTACTGTCTTTAATTTTAATGAAATGGGGAATTTGTTAATTTACTTAAGTCTCTTCTACTAATTTTAAATTTATTGTTGGGGTGTTAGTTTGTGGTTTGTGACATACTATCTCAAAAGCTACATTAATGTCCTCACACTTCAAGTTGAATCTTCGTATTTTACCTGAGAAACATCTGGAAAAATGCACAGCAGCCTTCAAAGACTGAAACACACTTCCTGTTTTCTTGTGGCTTTCAGAAAATGTTGGTCCTTAGTTGTAAAGTTTGTTTATCTTAATTACATAACATGGACAGACTCTTGATTTGTTTCTTTTGGGAAAAGGAGTGATTTTTTTAGAATGTGATCTCTCCCCCACTGATCAGTAATCATCTTCCTCATCTTATGCTTCCCTCTTACCTGCATCTTCTGGCAGGTCTCAGTTCTTCCTGAGTTCCTACAGCTGCTATAAAATCAGGTGCAAGAGTTGCTGCCTTATATTGGGATAAATGATCAGTGTTTATTCACTCGTGCTAAGTTGCCCTTATGATAGACAGCAGCTCTTTTCACTTTGGCTGCTGAGCTTTCATCCGGAAGTGCATCGTATTCAGAAGAAAGATTTTAAGCAGTCTTGGGACAGATTTCCTGAAAAACTGTTACCTTGGAGAAATATAGTTCTTACTTTTTGATAATGCTTTTGCCATTGTTTCTAAGTTTGTACTGTGTCTAGAAGTTCATACACTCAAGGATTGTTCTGGTTAGATCTGCAGGAGGTGTGGCTGCAGGAGGAAATTTCCTCTATTGTTCCTATGGGAGTATGTCTGTTAGAAACATATTCAATAACTTCTAAATATGTCATTCATTTCTGCAAAGCTGCTTAGTGTGTTTATACAAAAGCCTGGCATTTTTTCACTTTAGTACATGTATTGTAATTTCAGATAACTTAATGTCCAGATAATGGTGTGGGTGTAGCAAAAGCTCTTTCTAATTAGAATGGGAATGCAGAGTGCCATCTGATGAGCAAGCATTGCTCTAGAAACTTACTCAAGGTGCTAGCACATGCTAAAATCTGCATGGAAACTTCTTTGCTGCTTTTGCAATCAAAGCATGGGAATGCCTTTTACATACACAGTTAATTTTTCTTTGTATACTCACATTGTTTTCCATTAATTGCATTCAGTAGATTTGTACTCACAAATTTTGACAGAAGATGAGTGGTCTCTTCTGCCCTTTTTTTCCGACATGAAATCTCTGTAGTGCTGTACTTCATCAAAGGTTTCAAATGCTTTCTTTTTAAAAGTGAGGCTTTGACTGGACGTGACATGTTCTTTCCAGGGCTAGTAGCGTGGTGGAACTGTTTGTTTCAGAGGAGAGGCAGAGATTTCTGAGGGGAGTTCTTGCTAAGAATTATGCAACTGCTACATTTGCCTAAGGCAATACTAAGGTCTTTTTTTTTTTTTTTTTTTTTAATGCTGAGGTCTTCCTGTTATGTTTGGTGGGAAAAGGGGATTGGAGCCTTTGGGTAATTATAGTGCTTTCTATAATTAATCATAATTTCTAACAAAGCTGTTAAAATATTTAGCTTCCACCAAAGTCTCTCAAAGTGGGAGAGGAGGCAATTTCTGTTTCAGAAGAAGAACTAACACAGGGTTTTGCAGAAGTGTTGTCTTCTCTGAAAAGCAGCTTGCCTTTCTGGAAAATGAATATTTAGTGCAAAAATTAATCATTCAAAATCTGACAGATCTGACCAAATGTATGTCAGATATGCATAAGAAATTATTTTGTAATACAAACTTTCTACCTCATTTGGACACTTTTTGGAGCTATGTTTTTATAATTCTGTCATTTTAATCTATTTGGTTCTTGGGTTAAGTGAATTGTATGGTCTTTTCATCATGATAGAGAGTTGCAAAGTTTAGAAAAGTTGGTTTCATCCTTGCAGGAGTTCATCTCCTCTTCCTACTTTCTCCATCAAGGAAGTCTCTCTGTATTGATTAATTTTGGAAGTAATTTGTCTGTATCTGTTAATGAAAGGAGTAGCTGGAGGCTTTGGAAATCTAGGCACTTGACACTGCAAGTTACTTTCCAATACATCTGTTATGTTTAACATCCTCAGTACTGCTAATTAAGTCCCTTGAACAGGACACACCTCAGGTCTTCAGTTCCCATTGCCCCCCTCACAATGGCTCTGTGCCCTCATCGGATACAAGATGCTTGTTAATCAATATTAGATCATATCTTCTCTTTTGAAAGAGTGTGTAGTATTTCAAATAGCTCTAGCTATTATTTATCAAGACTCAGATTGTCTGAGTTGGAAAAAAAAGTGATTCAGAAGGACTAATACCGAAATAGATTATCTTTTTCCACAACAGTTGGCAGGTGAACCATCTCCTACTCTAGGTACATTGTGATATTTTGATGATATAATTTCTTCAGAAAGGAAAGAACTTCATACACACTTCATTCTCTTCTAAGCACTGCCAGTAGTCACATTTCCTGTACTACTTGGTGCCGTTGAAAGCTTTTGAAACAGTTAGAGGTCTGTACTCTGAACCAGTTTTGTTCAACTTAACTGAAGCCGTGCTGTGTTCGTACTCTGAAGCTGACTACTCCAGGAAAGTACAGGAAATTAGAAAATTTGCCCCAGGAATTTCTGTTCTTCTCAAGCATCTTTTTTTTCTTTTGGAATAAGGGGATATTCAGGGAGAAATTTCATTTTGATAACCTCAGTTATGTATTAACTTGTACTTTACCACTGTTCAGATGCCAGTGGGTTATTTTTGTGTATAATTAAGTAGTTCAAAGTTAGTCACTCACTTTCAGACCAAACCTTTCCTAGAATATTACATAAAATTCTTCTTGTTTTTCAAGATTTCGACCTGCTTCAGAATTGAGTTTCAAATTCAAAGTTTATACCTCAAGATCTTTCACGCCTTTCTAAAAACTCCGAAGACTGTGAATCAAAAAGCTGAAAGGAACTCTGAGTCTTCTAGAAAGGGCAAAAGGGAAGATAACCTTGAAAATTACATAAAACCCCAGAAAGTAACCCATCTTTTTTCAGATACTCTTGTTCAAATTGATTTAGTTTTTTATTTTATTCAGAAGTACTACATTTTAATTTGAGCTCTTCCATACATAGAATTGTGTGGTCACTGTTAGATTTTAGGCTGCTTCAAAGACACTTTTGTATAATACTGCTATAATACCGTCTTAAAAGATTAAGGAGTTCTGCTTTTACCTGTAAAAGGCACTGTTCTTTGGGATTTGTGAGAAGAATAATGAAATCATTAATCACTAACCATTTCATTGGGAGGCTAATATTTTTTTTTTAAACTTAAAACATTAGAAGAATTTTCTTAATGAGACAAACCAACTTGTATGTGTGTGTTTTTCCCTATATATTTTATACCCGAGGATCCATTTTACCCACTTCTTTGGAATCTTACTGTGGATTCTTTGAATTAGGAAGAAGTGAAGCTGTAATAACTTTATTTCCAATAATGGGATCAGTTAGGGGGCATTTGGATGCCTGCTGTGGGCCCTTCTTTTTTTGGTTCGTTCCAAGCCCATAGCAGCAGAGACACACATCCCAAGAGTGTGAATCTGCCGGAGCAAAACTCTCAAAACTACAGTTATAGGTAAGTAACCTTTTTCTCTTACCTTTTAAGTTCTTATCCAGCTCCTCTCCCTTTCTCCCCATTACCCATCTCCCCCATAAAGTTCCCCAAAGAGGAAGGTAGTAGAAGAACACTATTAAGAATGGTTTGTTTACAACTAATTTTATGTAGCCAATTAATGAAATGACAGAATGTGTAACTATAACCAGTATATTAGCATTAATTTCCAAAAATATTTTATAGAGGGTTTATTTCCTTAAAAATACAGCTACAAGTTTAGCAATTTGTTTAGAAATCTTGCAGATTACAGTCACTAATACTAGAAAATGAAATGAGAGAGTGTGAAAGATAAATGATTGTGTGTCTGTGGAGTAGGACATTAGGTATCATGTTTTGTGTATATAAGCTTTCACTGGGTTTGCATTTCATAGTGTGACACAATGGTTGAAACTGATACCTCAAATAGCTCTTCCAAGAAAAGCAGCTTTGCAGCCTCCAGTTCCTCTAGATGAGAGATTTTGTGTTTGTGTGTGTTCAGACACGTTTAAAGAGAAGTAAGAGGAAGAAATTCCCCTTGTGTTCAGAGGAATTGCAATGGAATGTTGCGAAGTTTCCATCTCTCTGGGAAAAGTTACTTCTTTTTATAGTTTTTATGAAGAATGAGGTACTAAATGAATGAAAAATACATTTGTTTAAAAAAAGGAGAGGCATATAACAGCTCAGTTGGTCGGAGCATGGTGCTAATAATGCCAAAGTTGTGGGGTTTATCCCCGTATGGGCCATTCACTGAAGAGTTGGACTTGATGATCCGTGTGGGTCCCTTCCAACTCAGAATATTCTGTGATTTTAATAGCATTTATATATACTCATTTGTAACATGAAATTAAAATTCCCCCGTTTATCCCAGGCTGTACTTTACATAGGGTAATGCGGAAACCTACTCTTGTAGAAAATAACCAAAACGTAGCAGTTAGCAAGAATTCATCTTTTCTCCCCCTCCAATCTGTAGTGTAAACTAATACTGGAAAATTCAGTGTAACTTGCATCTTGTATATACACTTGATTGTACCTGTTAGATAGATGACAGGATTTACCATATTACTTAGCCAGTAATTACTTGTATTCTGGGACAATCATTTCTCTATAGTGGATTTAAATCTTGATAAAGAAATGGGATGAGTAATTAATAAACCTTATTAAGAATTTAATCCCAGCATTTCTGTAGTTCATATTCCAAATTCTCCCTAACACCAACCTAAGAGAACACAGACTTCTTTTCATTGTCATGCAATATAAATGTTACTATGTCTAGTTAATTGAAGATATTTTTGGTATCTTGATTTTGTGCAAGGTATGATGTCAGAACAAAACCAGTATCTGGAATGGAGATTTCAAAGTCATTGCTTATTTCTAAATTTGTCTGTTTAGACAAATGAATTAAAAAGTAATTGAATATGGTAATATAAGTGATACCTAAAATAAGTAGTTTTCATTGTCTGATATTAGTGTGTTGCATTTTTCTTCTGAAATTAGGTGCTGCACTCTCTAGTTCAAAGTAAGTGCACTTTAGCTTTTGCTCAGATATTTTATGTTCACAGGACTATAATTCTGCAGAAAGCAATCAGATGGATAAAACCCATCAGAAGAGTCTATCTCATAAGTAAATTAAAATCATATTGTTTGTAAAAGCAATATTAAATTAAGGGAGGTTAAGTTACAGCTTCTAATCTCTGAACAGGTGTAGATATTTGATTACGCTTTTCTGCAGTTCAATTCTTGTCATTTCCTACTGTACTATTTCCTTTGTATTGCTATAGTTGACTGAGAAATAATGAGTTACCAGACTTCCTTAAGTAGAAAAATTAATGAAGTCATATTTCATTCTGATACGATGACGGTGTTATTCCTATACTTAGGGAAACAAGCAAAACTTCAGAATCTTCATTTTGATAAAGTCTGTTACACACTAAGGCATGTTAGAGACTCATGTAGTCTTTTTGTGTTTTGTCCTGAGTGAGTTCAGACATCCCTCCTGATGGGCTTTCCTTTTTTCACAATGACCAGAAGTTTGATAAAGTCTTTTAACTGATTGCTAAAAATTAGCATTTGTTCCTGTTCAGATTCTCACAAATCCATTCCCTTGAACTGCAGCAGCTGGAAGCCCTCTGGACTCTTCCCTAGAGATTTTTGGAATTAGGTTCAATTCTATAAGGCTTCCTATACCAGGTTCACGACTGTACTTTCTTGGTTTCTTCTGTGAGGGAGAAAATAGTGAGAATAAAATTTTTGACCTGTGTTTACTGAGTCTCTCCTTCAAGGGGAATAGCTCGTACGGTGGAAATCTCTTCTGCTGATGGAAAGATTCTCTTTGGTTGTTCAGTTCTTTTTTTTATTGGAATAGCACTGTGTGGGGAAGTCAGGTGAGAGCAAACTCTCATGGTTGTTAATGGTGTGTATTGGTGAAGGAGTAGAAAAGAATGGATATTTGCCCTCAGTCCATGAAAAGGTCATCCATCAGTGCCACTGAAGCAATTTTAAACCTTTCTCGTACATAGATGAGATTATTGTGGTTTACAGAGCAACACTGGTTGGAGGGACAGGGCACTTACACAACTTTGAAGAGATCTATGAAAAATAACTAAGAGAAGAAAACAGTTGACAGGAAACAGAGGTTTGTTATTTGAATAGACAGCTGAGTGTTGCCTGTTGAGAATTTCTAATCTTGATTGTTAGCTTAAATAAGATAAGGTTGTAATTGGGCCTCTGTCTGACTTGTATCTGAGGTTGTTAAAAAATAGATTTGACAACATGTCATAACCTTAGGACTGGTATATTTGGGTTAAATGTATGAATTACTTATTTAAATCATTAAATAAGTGGTATTTTGAATGAGTGAAGGCATATCCCAGTAATCTCCGAAGAGTGTTAGAGCTTTAGAAGTGTAAAATTCTTAATTGTTATGTGTCATGAAAAGAAAGGTTGTATTTTGAATTACCATCAAAAGGGTTCATCCAGAATTCAGCATTAGAGGATCAATCTTATTTGTGTCTATGAAGAGGAGTAGATTCACATTTAACCATCCTGGATATGAAGTCTGCAACTGAATCCCTTGCAAAGTGTAAAAGGGGAGGCGATAATTTTTCTGTTATGTCTGCCGAATGGCATTACTATAGTGAAGTGTTACCGTTCTATTAAAATAAAGCTTAGCAACCATGCATATTATTATTTAGGCTTCTTACCTTTACACAGAGACTTACAAAAAGCCCGTTTCAGTTTGCTAGGCCAAGCAGTTCTAGAAGTTTTTAGGCAATCATCCAGTTACACTCAGTTCTTGAAAGAGTTTAATCTGGGACTTAAGGCAGTCATCAGGTTTGCAGGAAAGCAGTAACACAGGAGACTTCATCACTAATGGTACTGTGACTGCTGCTTTGGAATGATGGCAAGTTGAATGAAAGAATAGAGATATGTCTTTAATACAGCTCCCCTCATCCAGCTACTGCTTCTAACACTTCCTCAGCTTCCAACCATGTCTATTTTCAGGATGGATGTTCTTCAAACCATGATTGACTCATTATTTCAGCAGAAATCGGGGTATCTATGGCTATTCAGGTGCAATATTTTTTTGCACAAAAGTTCCATAGTATTTATTTAATTTGTAAATCTGAAAGTACTCACAGTTTTAATATGCAGATATTTCCAAAGATGAAGGCCACAACTGTCTCCGGGAATACTGTTCATAAGAAGACAGGTAGGAGACAACCATTTGGAAATCCAGCTAATTTTTTTTAGCTATGTCAAACTTGTGGTTCCTGTAATGTTTTGTTTCTCATATCACAGTGAATCATTTAATTTGATAGAGCATCTCTACTATTTTTTAGTATAAGGTAGCTTATGAGTTCCAAGGTACTACCTTCTGGTGGGCATGTAAAGAGAACATCCTTGTGAATTTCTCAAGTCAGAAGCATATTTACATAGAATAACTGGGATCAGACTATACTCTGAACTGTCACAAATTTGTTAAAGGAATTGGACAAAATGTAGATACATTCTGAGTGCATCTACAGCCTCAGAGAGAGGTGGGGGAGTGAATAATGGTTTTGAAAAGAATCTGAAAACAACAAACTTGCATACCTGATCTCTAATACAGACAGAAAACTCTTCTGTGGCTTGCTATATATTCTTTTTATTACAAAAACTGTTACAAAGACTGAAGCAAAAGGATCCTGATCTAATATTTTGGCATAGTCCTAGATCCCCATCATAAAAAGAAATTCTACAGTCTATGGAATGAAGTGGATGAAGCTTGGATACTGATTCCTTGAAGGATATAAAGTATATTTCAGTGGATATTGTAGAAGTTCCAAAGGTCATCTGTTCCTCTTGGGTCTCATGACTTAAAAAGTAGATGTGTGCAAACTTGCATGTATTTGACTGTAAAAGAGAAGATATGAAGACATCTGTTTTCAGAGGTTAATTACTCTCTCATCACCTCTCTGATTCGTACTCTCATATAGTTGAAAGTGAGTTCAAGATTTTATAAAGCCCTTGAAGCCCAGTGGTATATTTCAGCTTTCAGATTTCTTTGGCTATCATGGCAGCTTAAAGAGTTTTTGTGCTCATTCAGTGGAGTTTTTTCATTATGTTTGATGAAGATAGTGTTACTATGTATTCATCCTACCTTTTATGCCTTACTTCAACCTGGTATTTTCATAAACTTGGGACAGCTTTTTTGTCCTAGATCCAAAATTCTTATAGAGGCAAAACATTAATGATCAAGTCTAGTTTTGAGGCTCACCTTCAAGTGCACTGAAAGTAAGAAGAAATCTGAGTGATCTTTAACTCTGTCTGCAATCACCTTGCCATCTAGGAAAATAAGGCTTTGAAGGTGTCCCTTTCTTCTCAGATAAGATGTCAAGTTACTAAAACACCAGTATTCTGTTGTCAAGAGAAATGAAGAAGGTGCATTAGAAGAGCTGTGTATTTAGAACGAATATATATGCCAAGCTGTGATGTGATCACCTACTTGTGTGTTCTTACAATTTGACATTTTGGATGATGAAGAACAGCAGCATATTGAGCCTGGTCAGTTACAGAAGTCTAAGCAAGAAAATTGGTCCTACTTGAATTGTTTTGGTTGTTTAATCTTGAAGCCTTCAGCATGAGGGCTCTGAAAGATGAGTTTTGGTTGATCCAACCATGGCTGTTTAAAGCATATCAGCTCATGGCCATCTGCTCCTGTAGTAGGCATAAGAGAGGGAAACATTTTCTCGCTCTTAACTGACTCATTCAGCCCGGTAGGTTAATGCAAACCACCTCCACTAGTGCCATAAGGTGATGCACTGGACAAGGAAATGCACTTAGAAATATGAATGCTTGTTCCCTTCTGCCACAGGTGGTACCCTCAGTTAAGGGAATGGGACAGATAATGAATAACAGTAATATCTTAAAGACTTCTGTTAGATCCACTGTCAGCTTTACAGGACTTTTTCAGTGTGGCTGGCATTTCTGGCTGGCATTTCTGGTCAATAACAAAGCTGACCAGCCTTCTCCTAGGAACACAAGTTTCTCAATTTATATTTCAAAATTTAAAGAGTTTTAACTGAGAAATAAGGTAATGATGCATGTGGATGTATGTACATTTGTTTTAATTAGTAGTGTGGGGAATAAATCTGTGTAACTCCCCATACGAATCCAACAGTAGCTGTAGTACAGAAGAATCTCCATGCTAAAAAGTTGCACCTTTGATTTGGCAAATTTATTTTGCTTCAAGTGTCTATGATAAAGTTGGCAGTCATTCCTACAGGTTTTGTTTGAAATATACAAAGTCCTTTATTTGCAGTTGACAAGATTCTGCATGAAGTTTTATTGTATTTGTCTTTACTGTCTTCCAGCCATCAAATATTGTAGAAAATTTTTAGGTTCTAGGAAGTTAGAGGTATCCAAATAAATTTGAGGATGAAAAAAAGGAAAAAAAGGGAAAAAAGCCTATTCATGTCACTGGAGCTTACTTAGAATTATTCTAAGTAAGAATCTTCTAAAAATTTAGAAGAAATTAGAAGTTCATATGTTATAATTCTGGTTTACAATTTCAGTGGAGTACGTGGGTTTTTTTAATTGGCATTTATTTCCCTATTTCTTAATTGCGTCCTCCTTGCCATTCATTTTCCTACTCTGAAAAAGAGAACTGGCTCATTGCATCTGGTGATAAGGCACCACAAATCTAGGCACAAAATATGTTGTTTTTCGTGTGTTGTATTTGTGGTCTAGGCATTTTGACAATAGATCTACGTTTAATCATTCCTTAGCCTTAAAATAATATTCCCTGATTACCGAAGTAGTAGTATTTTTGGACAAATTACAGAGTGATTGTTGATAAATGAGAATATAAGCCTTTGTGCAGGTAGGGCTTTTAGTTTTGATAGCAGAAATTAATTTTAGTTTAGAGTTCCATGTCGGTTGAGTAGAATACCCTCTTTTGGATACTTCCACGTGCTTCTCCTTTCCATGAATTCTACCAAATTACAGTGTGTGTTATTGGCTCACTTTATTTTTCTGTGTTCTGCTCCTAACGATTTCTTAGTGTAAACTGAAAGGCTTGTTGCAGAGTCAGACTTTTGACAGAAAATTATCACTGAACTTTTTACTTCATCTATGAAAAGCGTTATGATTTCAAAGAGAAAACACGCAACTTTTTCAGTGTGTAGTGGCCCCCCACCTAATTTGTATGTGCTCAGCTATAGACTCCAACCCTTGATATACTGCTTTGCTTCAGAGAGAAGCATGGAGTGGTGGAGTTACTTCATCAGTTTTGTTCACTGTTTGTGTGTTCCCTGGCTAAAATATGTGTGAAGTCCAACTGATGCACTGAACCAAGGAGGGAAAGCCTGTGTCTTAATCATTGCAGATCCTTGCTTAGTATATATATGATGAAGCATGTTGCATCTGCAGAAGATAATATGTTATAGTAGTATTCCTGAAAAAGTAGTTTTGGAGGTGTATGCTTACTTTGTCTTTTCAAACTTTTGTTTCAGTGTAATTGAGTAGTTTGTTTTTTTTTTTTCAGTGGTTGTTGTTGTGGGTTTTTTTGGGGTCTTTATGTGTTGCAGCTGTTTTATTAGATGGTTCTTTTGGGAATTACACAAGGTCTTTGACTTTCTATGTTTTGAGGGTAGGTTTTTTTAATGATTAATTGGCATCTGTGGTAGACTGACAATGAATGATAGTCTGAATATATATTAAAACGTATTAGCTAGAGAAGTCCCATTCTTGCTTTTAAATTCTGTGGATTTTGGTGTGTGTGCATATACATACTGAGGAGGATTCATTGGTGGGAGTGGAGGGGCATAGACATTCTTGCCTGGACATTGTCAGTCTTTACATGTAATTTGTGATTTTTTTTCTCTTTTAACTTGCAGATAAGCCTCTGAAGAAGCGAAAACAAGAAAACAAACCACCAGAGGCTGGAGGTGCTACTGGAGGAAACAGAGCAGCTTCTCAGGAGACAGGTTCTGCAGGAAATGGGGCAAGGCCTGCCTTGATGGTTAGTATTGATCTACAGCAAGCAGGAAGAGCAGACTCTCAGGCAACAGTAACTCAGGATTTGGACGCCATCAAAAAACCTGAAGAAATTAAGCAGTATAATGATGGGTTTGTGTCTGTTCCCCAAGAAGACCCTGTTGGAGTTCTTAAATTTAAACCTGAAAACCATCCAGAAATTTTTAGGAAAAAATCAGATTTTGAAGGTCAAAAGGCAGATATCCAGCAAAATGAAAACAGACAAATGGAATTTCAGCAAAATGAGGGCAGACGGTTGGAAAGTAAACACAACGAGAGCAAACAGTTAGAAGTGAAACATGAAAGTAAGCATGAAAGCAGACAAATGGAAGTGAAACAAAATGAGAACAGACAGACAGAAGCAAAACAAAATGAGAGCAGACAAATGGAGATGAAACAAAATGAGGGAAAACAAAATAATGGCAAACAGGAGATTCGACAGAGGCCAGAGACACCAAAACAGAAGAGTGAATGCAGACCTGAAACACCGAAACAGAAGAGTGAGGGGAGGCCCGAAACACCAAAACACAGACATGATAATAGGAGAGACTCCAATAAACCACTGTCAGACAAGAAAATTGAAATATCTAGGCACAAACTAGATATGAAGTCTGATCCTTCAAGGGTAAAACCTGAAAGTAGATCTGATCCAACAAAACAAAGGCCTGACGGACGTTCGGTTTCTGATACACCAAGGCGTGACCATGATAGCCTTAAACAAAGATCTGAGGACAGGGGTGACTCAGAGAGATACAGAGGAGATCCATCCAAGATTAGAAGGCCTGAATATTTGAGATCCTCAAATAAAAATGAACATGATTCTAAACATGGTATTAAATCTGATGGTTCAAAACCTGAGAAATTTGAAAGGAAATATAGACATGAATCTGGTGAATCAAGGGAAAGGTTTGCTTCTGGGGATCAGAAATCAAGACCTGACAGCCCTCGTATTAAACAGGAAGGTAAAGGAGATTCTAGTAAATCAAGACCTGATAAACCTGGTTTTAAGTCACCCAACAGCAAGGATGAACGAAGGACAGATGGCAATAAGAGTAAAGTAGATAGTAATAAAGCACATGGTGACAATAAAGCAGAGTTTCCCAGTTATTTGTTAGGGGGAAGATCCGGTGCACTGAAACATTTTGTCATTCCAAAAATCAAGCGTGACAAAGATGGCAATGTTACTCAGGAGTCAAGGAAAACTGAATTTAGAGGTGAACAGAAGGACAAAGTAGAGAAGATTGGGCTAGTTGAAGATCTAAATAAAGGAGCTAAACCTGTAGTTGTCCTTCAAAAACTTTCTTTGGATGATGTGCAGAAATTTATTAAGGACAGAGAAGATAAATCAAGGGGCTCTTGTTTTAAACCTAACAAGAACAAGTCATCCAAATCGAATAAAGGTAAGAATTCTTTAATATTAATTGCATTATATCTTTTTCACTTGTGTTCTTGTAGATTTTCTACTTCTCTTATTAGAAATTAAATGCAAGCATTTAATAGTTAGTTTATATGCTTGCTTATATGGCGATTTTGGGGAATAAAGTAAAACTAATCTAAGGACTTGTCATTGGAAATCTTGCTACACATCTACCTGAAATGATTTGTTTACTTCAAAGTTCCTAACGTGGCAACACTTAAATGGTCTTAAGCTGTATTTCAGCTGCAATAATTTAACCTTGTAATTTATCCACTGAAATGTAACTGCTCTGTGTTCAATTTTAACCGGCTTAAGTGTGTCTGTATGAGGGACTGGCACTGTTCTAACTAAACAGTGTAGCTGGAGTGGTGGGAAATACTGTATATGCAAGCCCTAAGATTCTTTCATGTTTTTGGTTTGAAGTGAAATGGGTGTTTCCAAGGCATGTTTTGATGTGATGCCATAAGAACATAGTTGCAAAGTCCCATTTGCCTTTAACCTTTAAATACAAATTCACTGAGGAGTTTCTATACTTGGGACCACTGAGAGTAAACTTACAAAAACATTCTGTGTGTAAGAAAATTCAGGCATCGTTGTCTCTAGGATCCACTATATGCAGAAAGAAGAAAGCCAAACAATTGGCTGGCATTTGCAAATTAATAATATGGATAGGAAATAATTCAGAGTACTTTGTAGGTTTGATATTTGGCTGATTGTCTCTTCTGCAAATTTAACACTTTTAAAATAAGATCGCTTTTCTTCTTGGTACTTTAATTTTGGCTTCTTTTGTTTCAGACTGAAATAGATCACATTGTGAAATAAATGTTGCTAACTGGTCAGGTTTCCTTTTTTTAAATTTTTAACATTTAAAGAATTTATATTTTTCATATAGTTATTTTTGTAGAGTTGTCGTGTCTCAAAATAGACAAACCAAATACTAGATGAGAAATTTAAAGCTGAATTCGGGATGATTTATGAATGCATTTCCAGGTATATCATGAATTCAAGATTAAAACATTTTCTTACATAGCTGATCTGGTAAGAAATGATGTAGAAATCATCTTTGTGAATCTATAACGATTTCGTGTGCACCTATACAGAGGTGTTGTCTGTATAATGCATTTATTGTGCTATGCCTGTTTTCTATCTACTAATCTGTTTATATTAACTTTTAATGACTTGATAATTCATTACATGTATTACTTATTTGTAAAATATTAGCCTCCTTGTTAGGGATTTCTCTTTATCCTGGAAATACAAATATTATCTCTGTCCCTTTTTGAGGTTCAAATTTCCATTTCTGATAATAGGGATCTGGAGTTGGTCATAAAATTATGACATCTTTGTTGTCAGTTTAATCAGAGGATTCCAGATGAAACCTTTTTGTGTTCTTGATAGAGAATGCTAAAAACTTTCTGATGGAACTCAGCTCTAGTCTCAATAGGATAGACTTTGAATTCACACAATTCTATGTGCAGAAAATCAGTGGCTTTCGGAAATGTTTCTGAATTACTTTTTTTTCAGTAGTCTGTATTATATGTATTATATATAGAGAGAATGTTTTAGTGATGTGTAAAGGTTTTAATGACTTCTTGTGTAATTCTAGCAGCTATCACTCATGACCAATGCATTAATTTTAAAGTCAGGTTTATAACTTCTCTGCAATGTTTTTCTGCATTTTATTTTGCTTTCCGAAGTCATCTATTTCTTGCAGTGTCAAATAACTTAGGACATATTTTCCAGGGGAAAAGTTGTTTGAATCTGATGTGTCTTTTTGCTGTTGTATTCAGAATAAGGTTCTTACAATGATACTAGAAACAAGTTTCATGGAAAGGATAATAGTGTAACTGGTTTTATCTTACAAATCAACTTCTTCTGAGTGTTCAGCGGGCAGATTTTGGAGAAAGTGTCTTTGAACTGCAGATTTTTCATGTGTATGTTCAGTTCTGTATTTTAACTTCCTAGTAACTCACTTTTCTAGGATATGTTATGCTAAATAACCAAGTGAACTCCAGTTTTTGAAAAGGTACATAATTTATAAAGATATCTCTTCATAAGCCAAAGTCTTTTTGTCAACAGCTGACTGATACAGAAATATTAATGCCATTGCCACAATGTCCTTACTCCGATTGAGAGAAATCGTGGTCACAGTTCTAGTCAGTGCCGTTTTTACTTATAAACTTTTTAATACACTAGGAAATGTAATTTTCATAAACCTTCTTTTAGTTCATCCTGTATTACTTACTAGATTGTAGCAATTCTTTTCTAGTGTTGCCTTTTAGCATCATTATTCCACTTCTCACATGCCTCTTATTCCATGTAGCTTAGTATATTTTACTTTATCTTATTTCACTTCCCTTGTGTTTCTTGTCCTTTCTTTTTTGCTTTCTCATCCATCCCTTCCCCAAGAAAACGTCTTCTCATGACTTTGTCATGTACAACATCATTGCTGTGATTTATCTGAAATCCAGTTTAATGTAGGATTGTTCAGCTAGTTCAAAACACCATTTAGAGAGTCGTTCTGTCTTAAGGGAGTAATTCTCATACATTATAAAACTCAGTAAAATTGTCTTGTTTTAAGATACAATTAATTCTTTGCAAACTGAAAGTCTATACAACTTTTTGCATTGTTTCAGTAAATTTTAGATTTGAAAATCATACCTTTATTTGTACATGGGGATAAGCCTTGCATTGTACTCCAAAAAGACAAAGTAGCACTCTCACCAAATTTTATAGAGATGTTTGAAATTTTGTCAAGTTACGAATGGGAGGGATAGCCATAGTATGTGATTGTTAATATTGAATCAACCCCACAATCCTTTTTGTCATTTAAAAGGAAGAAGTGACCTTTTTCTCTCTTTTTCTCCTGACTTTTGAGCATTTTTCTGAAAGATTCACTCTATCTCAGAGGAAAGTTATGGAAATTTTTTCATAGTATTTTTGTTAAGGGGTCTTATGGTGAAGTCTTGTGGCCTGTTTTGTCCAGGTCGGAATGAACATTTTTTCGTCTGATTTAACATCTGTGAATGCCTTTTATCTTGGTTTTAATGCAAATATGTGTTGTTGTGGGATCCATGAAACTTTTCCCTTCGACTTTTTGCCTGCAATGAGGAGGTCATGTTTGCTATCCTTTCTTTTCAGAGCTTCAGCGAATACCTTCTCTGCTGCTTTTTAGAGCTGTGCTGATCAGCTGTGTTGGGATGGGAGCTGGTAACAGTTTCACGGTTACTGCATTCTGAACAAGACAAATTTTCCTTTGTTAAAGTATGGAACACATATGAGTAATGAGAGAAACTGTAACTGTGTAAGGAGATGTCTGAGCAGGTTTATAATATATTTGAAGGATTGTCTTTCCAAAAGAAGCACCTTTTGAGTCTTCCAGTATTACCTCAAAAAAGTGTTCAGCTTTTTAAGAAAAAAACAAAGAAATTCTGATCTGAATGTTACTCCTCCATTGTGTAGATTGTTACAGGATTTCGTTATCTGTACAACATAGAACTGAAAACGTAGGATTTTATTGCTCACTGCAAGTCTTCCTAAATATACTGTGTTCTCTGCTGCTGTGATCTGAAATTTAAGTGAAGATTTACCATTTCTTCAAAGGTGCTCTTCATACGTACTCTTTACAGGATCAGCTAAAAATTTTACTGAATAATTGTCTTCATGTCATTAAAACTATGCTTATGGATTTTTCCTGTATTCTGTGCCTATGTGGTTTGTTGGTTTGGGGGTTGTTTGTTTGGTTGGTTTTAATTCCAAGTAACTTTTTCAGAACATATAGTAACTATAATTTAACATTTGTATAATATGATGGTCCACCTTGGAGTTCTGGCAGGAAATAGTCTCACTTGTGAAACACAGCAATCAATTAGATGACTGTCTTTTAGTAGTAATTACAAGAGTCTTTCAGGATGAAAAGCTGTACTGAGGTTGTGTGGGCTTGTTTGAGTGAACTTGTGATACCTTTCATGGACTTGTAGTTAGCAGAGCAGAACTACTTAAGAATACTTTATAGGACAGATGAAAACTGGGAGCAGAAAGGGAGTATCGCTTTTAAAGATTGTTTAAATCCTCCATGTATAGGATTTCTATAAGGACAAAATTGGCTTATGGATGTTAACACATTAAATTTTAGGGTTCACTCAAATTCATTTCCAAAATAACAGTTTCTTAATGCTGAAACAGAAACACTGAAATCAGTGGGGCTGCAGGGAATTAACTGGAGTAAAAACATATTTCCATTGGGAAGGAGAAGACTGGAACTCAGTTTTTTTACCACAGGTTATGGTTTTGTAAAGATTAGAATTGTGAAAATACACAATTCCATGAATCTGAATTTGAAATCACTTTTTTGGAGTTCCTGGTAGCAATTGCATTTGCATGTGTCAAGGCCAGGCTAATACCTGCTGACCATCTTGCATGTGCATGCACCACCATGTGGATCAAGCAGGCAATAACTTTCTCTGAAGTTCTGCAGAAAAATATACTATGTTTCAGAAGAAAAAATAATGTATTTCAACCTCTACAGCAGGATGTTTATTATGATTCTTCTCAGCTCAAATCTTTAAACCTTCTTCAAATTCAAATTAAATTGTAATTGTAGAAAAGCAACTATGACTTTTGTAAGAATTCTAGAGTCTTCCTGTTTTTTTCTCTTTTCTGAGATATTAGGGACTACCTCCTCTCGTCTTAACTAGTCTAGAAGAGGAACTGACTGATCTGTTTCCCATTAGAAGTATTTCAAGATATGTTGGGTTTGCAAAGGATCCATTTTAATATACTGTTTGTTCATTTAGCCCTGATTATTTGTTTTTCCTTACTGGAATAAAAGGTTCACGGTTTGAAAAGTATCCGAGGCATTGTTTAGATAAAAACCAAGGCTAAACTGTATGTAACATATTTAGGAAGATCTCATTTCTCTAACATGCTTTTCACGAGAGTGGTTTGTTCCTACTTGCAGGGAATTTTAAGGTATGGTGTGTCCATCCCATCCCAGAAAGAAGCTGGGATTTGTATGGGCATTGTACATACACTCTGGAGCCTTCATTTCCAGTGCTAGTTTTTCCAAAGTGCATGTTGGATAAACTGGTATTGGTACACAGCAGGAATTCAGCCGTTACACACTGGGCTAATTTCTTGTGTTGATCTGTTACTGGTAATATAGGTGACACTGTCAACACCAGGCTTTGCCTGGTGGCTGCTTTCCTAATTCTTTCCTGCTTTAGACTTTACCACTAAGGTAAAGAATTTGATTCTTGCTCCTTCAGTTAGTCTTAAGTTTTCTCTGGATAGTAAGAATGAACTTTGAATGTGTCACGTTGCATTCTTAGTGGCATCAATAAACCTGACCAAACCCACTAATTTCATTGCACTTTGATTCATGTGAAGTATGATTCCAGATGTTTGCAGATTTAAGAGTGCTTTGTCTGTTTGAGATTTAGGACTGCATGTTTTAGTTAGTTCATTTTTGAAAAATTACTTTGGCACATGTAAAGGATACACATTTGTTACGTAATTTGTCAGAACAATTTCTTGAAAGTCTGAAACTGCCTTTGGTTTATGGATGGGGATACTTATTTGGGTTCCTCTTGCTTCTGGGAATAGCTAAGGCTATTTTGCATAGTTTTTGCAACAGTGCATTGCAATATGTAAAAATGTGGGCCAGCAATTTGTCTGATGTCAATTACAATACCCAACACAGACCTGTTCATGTATCTAAGGATCTAAATGTGCTTGTTAATCTTGGCTAATGTACAGGGATATGTGCTTGAAAGTTTTGGGTTGAATTTTCTTTTGAACAAAGGGTAAATTTGACCAAATGCAAATAGAGGAGAGCCTCACATTTGCTTCTGGTAAATTAAGTTTTCTGTTGCTCTGTGACAGCTGTTTTAGGTGACTTTCTTTGTGTAAGAAAATTTTTTGTGTAAGAAAATTGTGTAAGAAATATTTTCTTAAAATTTGGAATTTATTTTTGCTCCATGGGAACATTACCAACAAACAGAAAAGGATTAAACATTTTTTTGTTCTTCAAGTTAGTGAATGTTTGCACTGAATAACTTTTCCTTAAATACATGTACTGTTTCATTAACTTCTGAGGAATTTTGCCATTATTTTTTTGCAGTTAAAGCTAAGACATCAGCAATCTTTTGTTGTCATTGCTTGTGTAATTAAGTTACCTTGAAGAAGCACAACAAGTAGCTTCACATGATATTTTCAGTGACAGGGGCTGAGAATGTTTCCATGATATTGTGAGGCAAAAACCAGGTCTTCTTGATGTGCCTATAACTCACAGGTGAGATGTAAATAACTGGATTTGCTTGCTTTTTCCCTGTAAAGGTCTTGATAGTATTAAATTCCTTTTACAGAATTTTTTCTTTTATGAGAAGAAAAAATCTGAGGAGGAACTTGATTTTATTTAACTGAGGTCTCTTTTCTTAGGCTAAGTTTGCTTATGGCTCAGTTTTTAAATTGATTGAAATACATGACTGGGAAAATACTTCAGTCATAAATTTCAGATCCCAAACATTAATCATCCTGGAGTCGTAGAATGGTTTAGGTTGGAAAGGACCCTAAAGATCATATTGTTCCAAAACCCTGCCATGGATAGGGACACCTTCCATGAGATGAGGTTTGTCAGGGTCTCATCCTAACAGGCCTTGAACATTTTCAGGGATGGGGCAGCCACAACTTTTCTGGGCAACTTGTTCCAGTGCCTCACCACTGTCACAGTAAAGAACTTCATCCTAACATCTAACCTAAATCTCTTATTTTGGTTTAAAACAATTACCCCTTGTCCTATCAGTATCTGCGCATGTAAAGTGTCATCCTCCATCTTTTTTTTTTTCCTTTTTTTTTTCTTTTTCTTTTTTTTCTTTTACAAGCTCCCTTCAAGTAGTGGAAGGAGTTTTAATAGAAGAATATTAACAGAAAATTGCATTTTGTAACTGTACAAAACTCCCCAACTTAATACAATAAATTGAGTTGGCCTAAATTTCAATGCATATGCTCAAATGCAATGACAGCAAAACCCAAAAGCAACCCCCTGACACTGATTCATAGAAGTAAGTTTGTGCAGCATAGCATTTACTTTAATTGCCAATCTTACTCCTTTTTTTCTAAGTACTGCTTTATTTTTTGTAAAGCATCTTGCAAAACCGAACTGCTCTAGCCTCCTTTTGTCGATTTCTATAGTGAATAGTAATAAGGAACAAATAATTTGTGGCTATAGTTGCTACCACAGTCAAATAGCTTGAGGACATCATTGATGCCAGTGTAAACGTGAGTTCTCTTGGCATTTTGGGAGAGTGTGTGTTGGGTATATTCCCTGCTTTCCGCCTGGATCTTTCAGGGTTCTCTTTGGAAATCTTTTCACTCCTTCAGATGCTTCTTTCTTCTGAGAGTATTTTGTACTATTGTAAAATTCTTTTTGAACCTATGCTGCTTAGCTGTGGTTAACGATGATCTCTGTTGTATCACAGAATTATTCTGTTGCTGCGTCCAAATTCTTCTCTGAACAGCCTGTCAGGGTCCCATTCTAGGCCAGAGCTAAGGATGGGATTAAAGCAAGGAGTCAAACCCTCTTATTTTGTTTAAGGCTGGGAGCCTTTCCTTTTTGCAAGTATTGGGGCAGATGAGGAAAAATTATTTTGAGATATGTTCAAGAAGGTTCAGTAGAATGTGGGACATACTTCTCCCTGACAGTATTTTTCTCCATCCTACTAAATTCATTGCAGCAGAGAATCCCGTGGGTGCAGCCCCTTGGGTGGTGGTGAGGGCATCTGTCTCCCACCCCTTTTCTGACATGAGTGTGTGTGAGGTGAGCTCACGAGTTATCCCTTCATGAATGTAGTAAAAAAGTGAGGGTAAGGCACTTAGTAGAGGGTTATATCCTGTTTATAGGGGGTATCTCTATATCCTTCCATAAGGTGTATGGCAGTGAAGAGGAGAAGAAAAAGGAAAACCATTGGCATAAATGCACTACTCAATTTATTTTCACCAATACTCATTTGATAATGTGTTTTTTAGCTGATGATACGGTGCTAAGATAAAAGGGGAACTTTTGTTTTATGAGCAGATGTACCTTCCTCACAATGTAAATTCCCCTGAGAAAATGCTTGAGATTTCCCTGTGTTTCCACTTCTGTTCTTGAAACTGTTCAGGGCACAAAATTGTTTGGGGAAGTGTGAAGCTGATGGGGTCTGATCACCAAGGACTCAGTGCACCATGTAAAGAACATAGTAGAGCATTTAAAGAGAGAACTTGGTGGAAAGGATATCATTAAATTTGCACCGTTGAGAAAGAACCAAAAATCTTCAGCTTTAACCAGCAGGTTATTCTTCAGTCACGTGGATGTTTGCATTTCAGTGCCTAAGTACTGTACTATAACAGTACTTAGCTATTTTGGAAAGGTGTTTATTTTCCAAACAGCTTTATAGCATAGCAAGTACTTCCATTTCACCTTTTTTCTTTCAAATGTTTATCTAAAATACAACCGTATCTACATGAGTATTTGCAGTAGATTTAAACTGTGAGTCTGTGCTGTTATAGTTACTGTGGCATGGCTATTCAGTAAGAAGGCAGCACTCTTATTATGGAGTAAGAGTGTATTTTATTTCATGTAGCACAGACTTTGAAGGTTGTTTGAGCTAATCCAGAAAGAAACTTCTTTCCCTCCTTAGTATATGCCTGACATGGCAGGAAAGTTAGACTGTAAGCATTTATTACGAAAGGGTGGAATATTTTTTATCAAATAAGGAAGGTGATCTTGGCCTCTATGGAATTAGAGCAAGACTGGATATACTAGTCATCAGCAAAATAAAAAAAGTCCCGTAGCAAGTAATGTCTTCTGTGACTAAAAAGGAGCAAGAAAAGGGCAACACTGAACAGCAGTAGTTAGAAGTTTATTTTTAATGTTCAATTAAAGATGTGAGCCAGTTCATTAATGTAAAAGTTCAAGAAAATGAGGAGTGGTTAAACTTCAGTTTCTAAACGCTGAGAAACGTGAAGTAAGTATTCATATTCTTACCCCAAACAGGTGGCACTGTTTTCCTCCTAGACCCTTATGTGTTTTCATATAATGTCTTCATAGCTGGAAAATGTTGCATTTTAAAATACAAGATGTATTTTATAGAGAGAGAGAGAGATTACAAATATGAAATCACATTAAATGCTGTTTTGCTTATTACAAACTATTAGCGCACAAAAATAGGAACTATAATATTTATGTTTCCACTGTATTAAATGTCTCTTAGCAATCCAGTTTAGAATTCTATGTGTATTTTTGAATCTTGATTGCTTGTTAGTTCATAGGAAATAGTACCAAGACCTATACTCTACTATTTTCCATAGTTAGGAAAGCAAAGAGAAATCATTATTAAGAAAGTAACAGAATTTATTGGTGTTATTTGTGTTATTGGTGACAAGAACAGCCTCTCTGCTTAAGCACTAGCAAGAATCATCCCCTTTTCCATAGCTGCTTGTTGGAAGTTCTTATATCAAGAAGGTGAAACTAATATGAACTCACCAATTGTTGTTTCAAAAAATACTTGTGCTGTCCATATTGAATGGGTCCAGTAAAAGTACATAAGGATGTTACCTTTTTTTGATGTTTAACATCTCTTGAAGGATGATCTGCCTGCATCAGGAAGAGCTATTTGACTTGCAAATTCAAGGCAAAGTGATCCCTCTAAGTATTAGATATGCATACATATTAGCTAAAGTTAAAACTGTTCTACAAACATGAAGCTACAGAAAACAATACTGAACTGTGCTTTTCCATTAATGTTTTAAGCCTTTTATGGAGAAGGGGAATACTACATCCTCTAGATATTTATAGAAATCTTTCTACTACACAAGCAAAACACTTTGAAAAGCTTCACAGACTGTAATAGAATATGGGAGGAGGCTTACAGACTAATTCCTTTTTAGCTTAGGTTCTCTGGCTGATCTCTAACTCTATTGTAAAGAACTGCTTGGTAAGAAAACACTTTATTTTGAGGATTAGTGGACATTCAGTAGAAGATGAAGATTCTTGAATTGTCTTGCCGACAACACTAAATTGGGAGAAGCTGTTGACTCCCTCAAGAGCAGAGATACCCTGCAGGGAGATCTCAAAAAATCAGAGATGGGCAATCGTCAACCATATGAAGTTTACCAAGGGCAAGTGCTAGATTCTGCTCCTGGAATGGAGCAACCCTGCTTGTGTGTATAGATTAGGGAGTAAGAGGCTGGAGAGCAGCACTGTGGAAAGGGACCTGGGGGTCCTGGTTGACAGCAAATTGAACACAAGTCAGCAGTGCCCTGGCAGCCAGGAAGGCCAGACATGTCCTGAGAGGTATCAGGCCCATCATCAGCATCTGGTTGAGGGAGGGGATTGTCCTGCTCTGCTCTGCACTGGGGCAACTTCACCTCAAGTCCTGTTTGTAGTTTTGGGCACCACAATATAAAAATGACATTAAACTCTTAGAGAATGTCCAAAGGAGGGCAGCAAGGATGGTGAAGGATCTGGAGGGGAAGCCATATGAGGAGTGGCTGAGGGCACTTGGTCTGTTCAGCCTGGAGAAGAGGAGACTGAGGGGAGACCTCATTGCAGTCTATGATTTCCTTGTGAGAGGAAGAGGAGGGGCAGGCATTGATCCCTTCTCTGTGGTGGCCAGTGACAGAACACAGGGGAATGGCCTGAAGTTGTGTCAGGGGAGGTTTAGGTTGGATATCAGGAAAAGGTTATTTGCCCAGAGGGTGGTTGGGCACTGGAACAGGCTCCCCGGAGAAGTGGTCACAGCACCGAGCCTGGCAGAATTCAAGAAGCATTTGGACAATGCTTTCAGGCACATGGTGGGATTGTTGAGGTGTCCTGTGCAGGGCCAGGAGTAGGACTCAATGATCCTTGTGGGTCCCTTCCAACTCACCATATTCTATGACTCTATGATTCTCTGAAGATCTTCTCTAAGGAACTTTTTTTTAATGGCAATGAAACAAAACCAAGAACTTGTTGTTCTCCAGCAAGCAGAGTGTATGTATGAAAATGATCATACATGGTTTTGTAGATTTCAAAGAAGCTTGTGTTGCATATTCTTTTAGTTGTTTTAGAAAAGTCTCCCATAAACTGAAAAGGCATTAGCATGGATTTTATAACCTAATGCTTGTTGCCATGTAACCGGATGCTTACAATGATCTGGATTCTTTTAAGGATTTCTTTATTCCTCTGAACAAATAAACAGTACCTTCATTACAACATAAGGAGGTATCATAGAAGGAATTTAGTAAGATGTTTCCAGTGACTTTTGGGTTGCACTGACTTGAGGTAACATAAAATAATACAGGAAAATAAGTATTAACAAACTCATGACTTGTCCCAAAGTACAGAATATTCCTGAATTTCTTCAAAAAGGATAAGTCCTTTTCCATGTATATTAGAATTGTACATGAATGTGCAGTCATGCTTAACACCTTTGTACTGCATGAGTAAAACTCTATAGATTTGGTTATTTACAATCCTCAGCAGCTAAGGAAACTGGGCATTTGACACATTTAGTCCAGGGAACATTGTGACAGAAAAAAACCCTTTAGTGATAGCTTATAGAGAACTTCATAATAATTCTATTTGTTCTCTTTTCTGCTGTTCCTTACTTGAATAAAGTAAGCTTTACTTCTTTCATAGCAAAAAAAGGGGTAAGCTTATACTACCATCTGAAATATCTGTAGCATGACAGAGTGCAATTCAAGCATTAGTTGAATTTAGCACTGGAGAACATAAAAACTTGGAACTTCTGAGATGGAAATAAAATTATTTTTACAAATACTTAATGTGTAATGAACACTGTGATAATTTATTTATATTTAAATGTTGAGTACAAAACAAAGAATCAGTAGGGAAAGAAAGCAAGAACAGATATTCCTAGGAGGCAGGAGAGTAACCTGTGAGTTTTGTTTGCAGTTTGGGGATTTAATGCAACTTTTACTCTTTTACTTGTAGCTGTCTTTTGCAATGTTTTTGCTTAGCCAGATTTACTGTAGACTTTGTGCTATGTGTGTAGTCCTGTTGATTTTAATTAAATTACCAATGGCATAAAATTGAATATACATATTACAAAACCAGGATCTAGGGCTCTTTATCTATTTCACCTGTGGAAATTGTCTTAAAACTTGTATATGTGAAGCTCTTCAGGCACTGTGCAGGCATTCAAAGTGTGGGGGCACCTCTGCTCAGGTGCACAGCTGTGCAGCATCCAGATTAGACCTGGCTGTCATCTAGTCAGCTGCTGCTACACAGAGGACGTGATCTGCCCATGCTGGCATACTTCTGCCTGTCTGAAGTCAAGTGCCCAGCCCACAGAGATTAACATGTCACAGAAACACGGTCAACCAGACTATGACATGTTCTCTAATATTTTTGAAAGCAATATTGAGAATTTAGGTAGCTTTGGCACATGATGATTATATAAGGATGGCCACTTAACACATACAGATACGTGACCACAGCATGAAGGAAGCAGGGACAACTTTTGCTATCATTTTATTTAGTATATGTTTCCCCACCTCACTTCAAAACCCCCAGTATTTGAAGTTAAATTGTGGGGTTTTTAAATGCACTTAGAGGAGATGACTTGCTGAATATTTTTGACAATTACATTAAAATAATTCTCTAATCATTGATTTTGTTGCTTCTAAGAAGTTTTTGTGGCTGTAGATATATGTGAAAATAGTAATATATGAAACTTCTTTAAAAATTTTGATTCTGGAATCTCATATTTAAGCTCATTTAATTCCAATTAAAGATGTTTTAAAGAGAGAAAGAAAAACATACAAAGACCATTCGTGCATGAGAAGTTAGGATAGTAGTGTGAAAATGGAATAAATTCTACAAAGTTAGGGTGATGATGTAGTGAATGCAATGTAAAAGTGTATTATCATCCAGAAGATGTTTTTCTGGGAGGAGTGTGTATGTGTGACAATTGGCAGGTGATTCCCTTCCTAAAATAATATGAGAATGCCTTGGCATGGAAAGAGAGGCACTCATGGCTTATGTTTGTTCTGTTGCTGGAAAAAGATCAAGAGTGTAGCCTGATAATCTTCAAATCTGTGCAATAGATTCTTTAATAAATAAAGATAAGACATGAAATAAACAAATCCCCAAGAAATATCTTTGAATTAATTTGGTTTCCTTGCGTCAGTTGGAAGAATTTTGACTGCAAATCTCCTTCACTCAGACTGCATAGGGGTCTATTCTTAGTTTCAAAATGTGATGAGAATGTTGTGAGGTTGTCTACCTGTTTACCACTGTGGAAAAGAAACCTGATGTGTGATTCAGCTAGCTGTTTGTCTGTATTAAATAAAAAAATTCAACTTTGTTTTGTGACAAAATCAACCAAAAATTTGTGTTACGTCATAAAACTACCAGTAGGAGGTAAGAAAAAATCTGAGGCGGAGGTTGGGTAATCAATGGTTTGGCCTGTATTTAGGGGTAAGACCCCAAAGGTTTTACCAGATTGTCCTTCCTTACTGGAAAAGGGAATATTACTTTCTTGTGTAAACTAATTAATTTGAATGAGAATAAACAGAAATGTTAATGAGGCACTAAGAATCCATAATTTACTTACACTGTTAGAAAACCTGTTAAATTCAGAAGATGAACTGAAAAAAGGCTAAGCTTTGTGGAAGTAGAGCAGGAATATAATTTTACAAAGATAATTCAGCAGTGTGAATTTGTTTTGTATATCTCATAATATTTCTTTTTTTAAGGAAATGTGTATGCAATTTATTGTGTTAATTTCTAACTGTACTTTGAACAATAAGTGCAACTTTAAAAAGGTCTGTCAAATACATCCAGGTACTGTGATATTGTTAATGGATATCCTGTAAGTGGTTCCTCAGAAAGGATTGTAGTGTTGGGCCCTCTTTTTTGTCTTCAGGTTCACATTTGCTCTTCTTACTTTCCACTAATAGGTAGCATAGATCAGTCAGTGTTAAAGGAGTTGCCTCCTGAGCTCCTGGCAGAAATTGAATCCACCATGCCACTTTGTGAACGTGTGAAAATGAACAAGCGCAAACGTAGCACAGTTAATGAGAAACCAAAATATGCTGAAATCAGTTCTGATGAAGACAATGACAGTGAAGAAGCTTTTGAATGTAAGTAGTACATCATTCTGTTCCTTAAGCTAAAGAAAGCTAATATTTTGTTTTTAGAAAAAGATAAACATTTTTGTTTAAGTTGGCTATCCTAAAACATATTTGCTGTGAAGCAAATAAAACAAGTTTGCTGTCCTGACAACTATTTGACCAAGAACCTTTGTTTTTCTTTTTAAAGAAAAGTTACTTGATTTCCGTTTGTCACTCAAGATGAGAAGCAGTTGTTAAATTTATTTTCATGATTACTTTATTGGAAGCCGCTGCCTAGATATAAATTTTTAAATTATTCTTAGTTTTATTGATGCAAAAAGTGAAGGATCCTGTCTTGAATTTTTCTGACATGATAAATTGAGACTCTTACAACACAGAAGTTTCTTTAAATATTTCTTCTAGTATTTCCCTGTCATATTGCTTGAAAAACTAGAGTTGCTTTTGATGGGTTCTCAAAATACCATTATGCTAATGATACTATTCTTGAATTAACTGTTTTCAAAGAAAGAGAGGAAGCTTCTTGTTAGAATTTTGCTGTGCAATCACGTAAAGTTCCTAAATCAAAAAAATTATTTACCTCTAAGTTAGAAAGGCAATTCCTACTTGTTAATAAGAGTACAGTCAGTTTGTCTCTATGGTCGTACACTTAACCAGCACTGAAAATAAACTGTTACAACAGAGGGAATCAGTTAATTCTGAGTTAATGTCTTAGCTCTGTAATGGTGCAGGGCTACAGAAGAAGTGCCTGTGACTGTTCACCTGCAAAGGAATCTTGTGCATAATGATTTTTTCCCAACTTTAGATGCTTTGCACCTCTGTTTATAGAAACATCATAATGAACTTTTGTAAGTTCATTAAGTGTTTTGGTTTTTTAGTATTTCTTAAAGTCCAAAAGGGAAAGATTTATTTCTTCCTCTTTTTAATACATTTCGGGTTCTCATCCAACAGATACACAGTGATTATGCACACATGCATGTTAAAATTATAATATTCCTACCTCTGATCTTTATCAAAGAAGCTGAAAAGAATGTCCTTTTGTTGGTTTGTTTTCCCTTTTAATTATAACTGAATAATGCTGCTTTGTCTGTGAGTGTGACATCTTGAGGTAAATTGTGATCAATCAGGATTATGGGAAAGGATTAATGATGAGTTGCTTCATTCAGGATTGATGTTCTCTGTTTACCGTATCATTTCACCTGTTTATGGTGTTAATAATCTGGAACGGAGGATTTAAAGAAATTAATCAATTAAGGAAAATTATTTAAGTTGGTTGGGAATGGAGAGAATTGTCAAGAATTTCAGATACTTAAATCTACATAGTAGCCATAGTGGCTTTTGAAAGTCTTAAATATAAAGTAAAACAAGTTAAGGAAAACTTTCACAGTAATTACATGCTTTAAGGGATTCTAGTTTCATAATATCCACTCAGGAGATCTGGCCATCATTTTAAACAATTCAGTGAGTACATCTGGCTTAAAAATAAGTTATAATATTATTTAAAGAAAACTCTAGAACTGAATTAAATTTAAAACAAGACAAAATGATCAAGACAGTGAAAGATTTGTGACAAGTACACTGGATAAATTTGTGTTGTTACCAATACATGTTTCTGAATGATTCTGATTGCCTAAAACTGGACTTTTGGCAGCATTTGGAAGTAAATTGGATGTTTATATTCCAAATAGTATTTATTTATGTATAAACCCCATATTAACTCTTGAAATGTTATTAAAACTTAGATTTGCAGTGAATTTAAGCGACTTCAAAATAAATTTTGTAGAGCAGTAAGTGTGAATTGCTGTTCCCATGTTCATGTCATTTGTCTTGTAGAGCCAGCAGAGTTGTAGCACATTCTGTTTTGCCATGCAGCATCTATAAACTGGTCAATCTAAAATTCTGCCAGAAAACAATATTGGAAGTTACTTTTCTCATGGAGATGTATCTGGGGTAAGAATTTATCCCACAGAGCTTAAAGTGTTACAGATGATTTGTAAACTGTGGAGACAGGTTTCATCTGCCTCCACAGAATAGTTTCATTGTGTAAAGCCTTTTCCCATAAACTTTCATAAATGTTTACTCTCCCATAAACATTTACTCTAGGTATTACAAAATGGTTTGGGTTGGAAGTGGCCTTAAAGATCATCTAATCCTAACCCCCCTGCCATGGGCAGGGATGCCACACTAGACCAGGTTGCTCAAGGGTCTTTCCAGCCTTGACACTTCCAGTGATGGAGCATCCACAACTCCTCTAGGCAACCTGTGCCAGTGCCTTCACCACCCTCACACTAAAAATTTCTTCCTACCATTTAATCTTAACTTACTCTCTTGAAGTTTAAACATTTAACCCCTTGTTGTATCACTTCATGTGCATGAAGTGGACATGTCCCCAGAACCTTTTCTTCTCCAGGCTGCAGAACCCCAGCTCTCAACCAGTCTTCACAGCAGAGATGCTCCAGCCCCAGGATCATCTTTATGGCCGTTTTCATGGACCCGCTCCAATAGATCCATGTCCTCCTTATGTTGGGGGCCCTAGAGTGATCCAGTGGGGTCTCACAAGAGCAGAGTAGAGGGGCAAGGTCACCTCCTTTGAACTGCTGGCCACTGGTTTGGATGCAGCCCAGGATGCAGCTGGCCTTTTGAGGTGTAAATGCACTTTATTAGCCTATGTCCAACTTTTCATTCAGCTTTTCAGAGCTGCCATCAATCTATTTTCTACCCAGCCTGTGTTTGTACTTGGGATTGCCCTGACTGATATTCAGGACCTTGCACTTGGCTTTGTTGAACTTCACAAGGATCGCACAGCCCCACCTCCGAAACCTGTCCGGTCCCTCTGGGTGGCATCCCTTCCCTCCAGCGTGTTGACTGCACCACACAGCTTAGTGTCACCAGCAAACCTGCTGAAGGTGCCTTCTGTGCCACTGTCCATGTCACCAACAAAGATTTAAACAGTGCTGGCCCTGAGGAACACCATTTGTCACTGGTCTCCACCTGGATGCTGAGCCATTGACCGCAACTCTTGGAGTGTGACCATCCAGCCAATTTCCTACCCACAGAGTGGTCCAAGATGGCCCTACATTACTTCCATCACAGTTAACTCTCTCAACCATTTCAACAGTGGTGGTAGCTCCAGCAGCAAGAACATGACTCTGCTTCTCCAGAAGGAAGTCTGATCCAGAAGCAGCACAGCTCTAAACCTGAACTGAGTTATTACCTTAAATTACTTGGACCACCTCTGTGCAAGAGTTTTGTATTACATATTTGTATTACATAGAGGGAGTCCTCTAGGGTCCATTGCAGAGTTATCGTCTCAGAGTGGGGAGAGGTTCATTATTTCCACTGAATAGCTGTATAGAATATTTATCCCAGCTTCTTCAACGTTCACTTTTACTGGGCTTTTTGGTCCTTCCTGAAAAGTAGTTACAATAACCTTCTGTGGAATTGTGACTCCAGTTTTCTCCTTTACATGAATTTCCTGCAATGTATACAAGACAAAATTTTAATTGTTTGGCAAAACAGAATATCTTAAAGGAAATATATTGCAAAGTCTTATTGGTACCTGGTATGTCAGATGGGCAAAGCAATCACTGACTTGGAACACGAACATCCAGAAAGAGTCAGAGTTTTGATAACGAATGTTCTCTCGTAAAAGGATGAAACTTATTTTGGTTTGTTCCACTTCCCTTACTTTGGTTAAAAGGACAGATGCCCTGTATATTTTATTTTATTTTATGTTTTCTAGTGTCTTTGCCAGCTTCATTGGAAAAAAAAAGTTAGAATAATCCAAAGCAGAATTACATTTAGTAGTTTTAGAGTGTTTGCTTGATTTACTGAGCTACTATACAAGAGTGTTTTAACTTGCAAATCATAGAATCATTTAGGTTGGAAAAGACCTTTAAGGCTATGAAGTCCAACACTACAACTAATGCTGCCAGGTCCACCATTAAACCATGTCCCTAAGCAACACATCTACACATCCAAGAAATGTTTAAAAATGTTCAATTTTGAGCTATTGAAAGTTTTGTACTTAAAATGAAAACACATTTCATTTCTAGCTTCTCGTAAAAGACACAAAAAGGATAGAGATGAAGCTTGGGAGTATGAAGAACATGACAGAAGAAGTTCTGGTGACCACAGGAGGAGTGGTCACTACCATGAAGGAAGGAGGATTTCTGGCAGTGGTCGTTACCGTAATCGCAGTCCCGATGACTCTGATATGGATGATTATTCTTCTCCCCCTAGCCTCAGTGAGGGTAACTGATCACTTAAAAAAATTAATTTTATTCCATAATACTAGCACATTTTTAATGGATATCTTAAACATTTAAAAATAAACATAATTACATGCCGTATTGAATACAATTGTAAGAAATTTAAAGAATCCTTTATTTAATTTTTTGAGAAAGTATTTGCCTCACTCTTCTTTCTCTTAATTAGTGGCTAGAAAAATGAAGAAAAAAGAAAAACAAAAGAAGAGGAAAGCTTATGAACCTAAACTTACACCTGAAGGTAATTGTAGAAGATTTCTTTTCCACAATTCGTAGTTTCTGCTTTGTATTTAAAATAATTATTTATTAATTTCTTTTTTCAACAGAAATGATGGATTCTTCAACATTCAAAAGGTTTACTGCTTCAATAGAGAATATTTTGGAAAATCTGGAAGACATGGATTTTACAGCTTTTGGTAATAACGTCAGAAATTTTCAAAATGCTTTCTCCAATTAGAAACACAAGAAGCATAAAAAATTGTATCTAAATACTTGAGGCTACTTCTTGGTGATTTAATTACATGCCCCTTGTTAGGGTATACTGGATTTATATGGCTTCCACCTGGAGTGCTGGCCTTTACCTTTCAAATTTCAACAGCAGAGAAATTTGACCCAAAAGATTTTGGTTATTCAATTCAGGCAGCAGAGTCCTTTGGCATTTATAGCTGAGATATGGAATCACCATGTGTTCCTTATCAATTTCAGTGGAAAAACAGCCTACTTTGCATAAGTGTCTGAGGAAGTAGTCCACGTTGACGAGGGTGACTTTCTATTGTAATGGATAATGGAGTGTTCATTAGGTTTTTTTTCTACCATCTTTGACACAGGATTAGAACAAGGAGAGGGACATAGTAAATAAATCACTATAGTTTTTAAAACCATAGTGTATGCAACCTTGGATTTAAAAGTGAAGTCATTGCATCTTTCTGTGTCTGGCAACGTGATTCTTTTCTAAGGGTAAATACAGTTGGAAGAGAGTGTATCTCAAGGTGTTTAATTTCATATGGTTTTCCTCTGTTACTCTTGCCCAGATTTAAACTTCAGGGCTACAATAGTTTTATATTTGTTTTACTGAATTGAGAGTGGTGGCACAAGAGCTGCAATAAATGAGTTTTGCTATATTAAAAATTTTTGGTGCCTCTTGTTAGGCTCTTAAAGGATGTTTCAGTACCAGTCATATTTAATGACTAGTCATTGTTTCAACACAACCAGAAGTTGTATTTATTGTTAGATGCTAACTATTTGGAACCATTAGATACTGCCTATGTGGACAATCAGTTCTTTTTCTTCAGCTGGCTTTTTCATATTGGATGTACAATACTGTTTCCCTTAAAGTTTAATTAGAAATATGATTGCTAATTTTATACCTTTTTTTTTTTTTCCTTTAAAAGGTGATGATGATGAGATTCCACAGGAATTGCTACTGGGAAAACATCAGCTTAATGAGTTGGGTAGCGAATCTGCAAAAATCAAGGCAATGGGGATTATGGACAAGGTACATCTTCATAGTCTACCTTTTTTTTGAACTAAAATGCTGATTAACATGCCACCCTCTTCGGGTTTTCTTGGGGTATGCACACCTGAAGAACACTTGAGCTTCGTCTCACTTAGCTGAAGTGCTTAAAAAGTTACCACATCCTAACTATTACTCTTTCTGAAGCTGAGACACTTTTGTTGGAAGGTCCATTTGAAAGGTCCTCCTCTGTGTCAGTGTTGACTATATACCAATATGTAATACATGTGCCTGAGCAGTGAAATCTAAAACAATTAACCTGCTTTCACAAAAGCACATCAACCTCTAGGCTTTGCTCCTTACAGCTGTTTTTGAGCAACCACAGTAAAGCAGAACCTGCTGGCAAAGTAAAAAAATCCACCTTTTCTGATATATGTCATCAGTGCAATGTAGATGTATGGTGTCCAACCAGCAACAGAGTTGCATTCTTCCTTCATCTCTCCAAGAGTCACTCTGTGTGCCTGAGTCTCTTTGCCATACTCTTCCCCCATCAGTTAAGGGGACTTTCATTGCTTCAAACTTGTTGAAGTCATACCTCTAGAAACAGTGTTCTTGAATTCTTTTATCTTCCTGGGACTCATGACTTTGGACAGTTTTATGTTAAACTCTTTGCCTGCTCCCACTTACTATAATAGTCACTCTGGACTATTCCAAACTTCTTTAAACTTTAGATATTCTTTCTGGACTTTCTTTCAATCTCCCTGCCTTTCTTTATAGTATATTAGTGGCATGAGTTTTTCTCTTTCCTAACAGTTCTCACCCATAACCTCTACTCTGTATTTTTCACACACACATAAATACATACATACATATATAAATAAAATCAGGATTTTGTTGCTTCCAAAGGTGAGTAGTAGTATCTAGATGAGAGAAACTGGCTCTCCTTGAGTTTAGCATATTCTGCAAATTATTTAATCATAATTCTACAGAAGGTCAGTGAGTTTGAGTTACTTTTTTCAACATGCTACTTATTTTAAGTTAACATTAAGAATACGTTTCCTTTTTATTAGCACTCAAGTATCAGGTAATTTATATCTGCTTGCTCATGCAGTATGCATTTTCTCCTAATAAAGCTCCATATGGTCAGTTAGAATTCATAGTTCATACTTGGATTTGATAGGCTTCTAGAAAGAAAATTGTATACAACATGTATACAATATTAATGACAATTTAAAAATCTATTTCCATGGATTTTGCTGGTTGAAAATGCAGTTTAATTGCAATCCTAGAATATATTTTACATATTGGAGTTTTAGTATCAGCATTCTCCTTATGTCAAATTGCTTACAGTTTAAGTGATTCATGTTATAAATGTTTGCTGTCATGCCTTGGTATTCTTTTCAGCAATTTGGAAGCCTTTATGTTCCTGCAGTTGTTTGACATGTTTCTTTTCTTGTTTTAGCTCTCAACAGATAAAACAGTGAAAGTCCTGAATATTTTGGAGAAGAACATTCAAGATGGATCAAAGCTTTCTACTTTACTTAACCATGTGAGCTTCAAATTACATAATTTCACAACATTATGTAGAGTTTTCATCACTTGAGTCCTATTTAGTGATAGGTTTAAATACTACATATAATGTATGAAAGGGATATCTGATATAACATACATGTTTGCCAAATTTTAATATTTGAAGTAAAATTTAATTAATGATATTTTTTCAGTACTAAATATGTTTTACTGATAACTTACAGGTGTATTGGGAGCAACTGAATTTTCTTTTTTTTTTCATTTTAGATATTATAGTTTCATCCTGAAGCATTCATGGTGATTCTGGTGTAACTTGCACCTTTGGACATTTCTTTGTTATGTGTCCATAAAATCCCCTACATAATGAAGGAAGTACTGTAGTGTTCATATGGATCGTATCTTTCTCCTGAGCATTAAGGAGGAAGTGTTTTGTTTAAATCTGTTCTGACACTGCAAAGTTACAGTTGTTAATGTAAATCAAATTAACAGGAAGGTTAATATTTTAGTTTGTGGGGGGGTCTCGTAAAACTATTAAAAATTATTCCAATCCTTGTGGCAAAGAAAGCCTCTGCTAAGGAGTAAGCTTACTACTTTTAGAGTGTAGCGAAGATATCTCACCTCCATGTTAATAATGTTTTTCAGAGGCAAAGGATGCTATAATATTCTTTTCATTTTCAAGATTACTTGGGAAACAAAATTAACTTGAGGGTTTTTTAAGGGCTTGATTGTGTAAGGAGCAACTTAACCCCACTATGTGAGAAATTTGCAGGGACCTCCTGATTTGCAGATTTCTGTTTATTTTACAATTATGTATAGCATGTATATTATGAACTGTGATATTGGCTTAGATTCTTGTACTGCAAAAGGAAAAAGTTGTTATGGTTTCACCAACCTCTTATTTTTACAAGGAAAGCCAACAGTGTTAACTGTGGCATCATGCAGGCAGTAAAGACTTTTTCTTTGGAAGCTCTATCTATACTAGAGAAGCTGTGAGAAATTCTGCCTGTTTTTGCTATAATGTTACTATGATATTTAAGTAGGGCTGGATGGTCACAATTAATCTCATTATGTTTGCTTTTATACCTTTTACAAACACAGTAATACAGAGATTCTGTAGCCTGTGTTAAATCTGAATCGATGTATTTGATGTGTTTTAAACCCATTGATAATAGATGGGTTGTCCTGTGAAGCAGAGAAAGTAGTGTACTTCCAGATTTCATGTGACTTGTGACAGTCTTTTTGTGTAAGAATTCCCTCTAGTGGCGAAAATTAGATTGATCAAAGCAGCAACTGGTGTCACTGAAGAGAGCACCAGATGAATGAATTTAGATTTTGCTTAACGTACTGGTCTTAAATAGAGGATGTGGCAATCTTCCCTTATAATGCTTCTGAGTGAGACACAGAAAGCTTTCTGTGTTCTAGCAGAAGCATAGAGTGAGATGTTGAAGACCTGTAACTTAGGGAGATGTTCCAAACATGTTGCTAGTAAAACAAGCATTACTTGATTTTTAAAATAAACTATTTTTGTATCAGAAAGGAAATACAATATTTTACATGAGTGTATGTTAAGTTTTGCTTGGTAAGAGTAAAAATTTGACCTCTTGTTCACACTCTTCTGTTTTTCTTTACTGTTACAGAATAATGACACTGAAGATGAGGAGAGATTATGGAGAGACCTTATTATGGAAAGAGTGACAAAATCTGCTGATGCTTGTCTTACTGCTATCAATATTATGACATCACCAAATATGCCTAAAGCTGTATATATTGAGGATGTAATAGAAAGAGTTATTCAGTACACAAAATTTCATTTGCAGAACACTCTCTATCCTCAGTATGATCCTGTGTATAGAGTGGATCCTCATGGTGGTTAGTATGCTAACAAATCTTCCCATGTTAAAAGCTGTGAAAACTTAATCTACTGTATGAGGATGTAAATTATATGACTTCCTGGAATAAGATTGTAACTTTTATACTGATAGTTCTTCCATACCAAATACAGCATCCTGAATTAATGCATTATGTTAGATTGAGAATGATGAAATGTAGAATTAAAAAAAGTGAAATGTGCCATCTGAAGAACTTAGTCATATAGCATCTTGAGTTAGTGCAGTAATGGCAATGTAACCAAATTATTGAAAGTATTCAGAATTTTGACGATGAGCTTTTGTGTTATTACATGTAGGAATAAATCATTTCATAGTTATAATCTTCATGTATATAATGATTTATTTCAAGGAAAACTATTTAGCTTCTAGCCTTTTGTTGCCATGTTCATACCTATAGATGAATGTGTCCAATTTCAAGAACCTTTCTAAAAATCTCAGATCCAGAACTTGGAACCTATATAATAATTAATATTATGTGAAATTCTTGCTTTCCACTTGATGCTATTAAGTAATTTTTTAAATTGCTTTTACAAAGCTGTATTCATGCAGTTGTTTTGGGGACACTTTTTGAGGACAATCATCTTTCTAGTATTTGCTCTTTGAAGCATTGAAAACATTAATGAATATATTTTTTTGTTCTCTAGGTGGTGTTTTAAGTTCAAAAGCAAAACGTGCCAAGTGTTCCACCCACAAGCAAAGAGTTATCGTGATGTTGTACAACAAAGTTTGTGACATTGTCAGCAGCTTGTCAGAGTTACTTGAGATACAGCTCCTTACTGATACAACTATTCTTCAGGTAGGTTTTATCAGAAAAATTTCTGTCCAGGAATGTTAGGTTAACGTTGCTCATCCTAGAGCAAATGTAAAGTATGATTGTCTCAGTGATGTGAAGTTTGAAATCAGTATGAGCTTTTGAATTCTTAATATCAGAGTGACTAGTTTGTTGTGTATTAGGTAATCTGCAGAGGAGCATTTAAATTATGAATCTTGTGACATCTCTTGTACACTTAAGAAAAGTTTAACCTGATTGTATTTGGAGTCATAGAATAATTTATGTTGGAAAAGACCCTTAAGAACATGAAGTCTAACCATAAACCCAACACTGCCAAGTGCACCACTCAAACATGTCGTAAACATCACATCTTCACATCTTTCAAATACTTCCACATCTTTCAAATACTTCCACTGCTTCTCTGGGAAGCAGTTCCCAGAAGGGTTCTTGAAAACCCTTTCATGAATCATTTTTTCCTAATATCCATTCTAATCCTTCCCTGTTGCAAGTTGAGGCCATTTCCTCTCATCCTGTCACTTGTTACGTGGGAGAAGAAGCTGACACCCACCTGGCAACAACCTCCCTTCTGGTGGTTGTAGAGATGGATAAAGTCTCCAGTGAGCTTCTTTTTCTCCAGGCTGAAAAATCCCAGTTCCTTCAGCTGCTCGTCATTAGACCTATGCCCTAATGTAATTTAATATCTTTATTTGCAAATAACATGGAGTAATGCGTCTTGTTCAATGCTTATCCTGCTGAATGAATAAACTGCTTGTGAAGCTGGATAAATACCTGTTTGTTGGTCAGATACAGTTACAGTAACTTCTTTCCATTGATAGGTATCATCCATGGGAATAACACCCTTCTTTGTAGAAAATGTCAGTGAACTTCAGTTATGTGCCATCAAATTAGTGACTGCAGTAAGTATTTTTTAATTTGTGCATTCATGCTCCTGTGCTTCTGAGAGTTATTTGGTCATTTACATAGGCCATATTTTCTCTCCAGTAGAGAACTGAAGTGTAGAATTAAATTTATTCTTGCATGTTTTTACAGTTTGATATCATAATATAGAAACAGTATTATATCTACCAGAGATGCTCCTATTTGCAGAGAACTCTATAGGAAGAAATACCCTAATTAAACAAGGTGTTTCTTGAGTTTGGCTGTTATTTAAAATGCAAACACAAACTCTTTCATCTTACCTGTCATTTTTTTCATCGTAAGAAATCTTAGCTATGTGGTTTTCCTTATTTCCTATGAAAAAATTTGAACTTACACAGTGAAATAAGGTATAGAACTAGTATGATATTTCTATGAAATAGAATAAATTCTTTTCCTCAGAAGAGTTGGATATGTAAAAAATGCACAGGACAGGTAAATATTATTTCAGGAAAAATGCAGTAGAACACAGATGTGCTTGTTCAAGTTGGAGCTTTCCGTATTGCTAAGGGATATATACTCCAGTATCCTGCCTGGACAAAAGAGAGACAAACTCAACAGTCCTGACCCTGTAAAAGAAAGAACATGTCACAACAGACAAACATTACAGCTTAGGATATGAAGTAAAACTGTTTTCTCAGCTGTGCTCTACAATCCACATGTGTTCATGTATTTGTTACCACAGCTTTTCTCTGTACTGAGAGAAAGAAATATTAAATACAAAAGCTTAGTATGACAGTGTTTGACTGTCTTGTAGTGTATGACACTATCAACAGCAATTTTTAAAACAGAAGGTGTTTTCAAGACCTATTACACATTTATGTTATTTGAACATTTAAAAAAATCTATATTTGAAATAGTTTTGATTGTTGCATAAATACAATGTTTTATAAAAAATTAAATAATTGACTATTGGAAAACAATTAATTAAAAATAAGGTATGCATTAATTGTAATTTTTAACCATTTCTTTAACAAGTGGTATGTTATGTAACAATAAATAATTTTGTAAAAATCTTGTAACTGTTAAATAGGTGTTCTCCCGGTATGAAAAACACAGACAGCTAATTCTAGAAGAAATTTTCACTTCCCTTGCGAGACTACCAACTAGCAAGAGGAGTTTGAGAAACTTCAGGTAATTTCTGACATAAATTAATAACTTGTAAACTGTAGCATTTACAGTTTATAGATGTAGGAGTTTAGGCTTCAGTAATAACTACATTAAAAATCTACGTCTCCACAAGCTGCACTTTTTGCAGGTAGAGATTTCAAAGAAAGAATTATTTGACAAATTTCTTGTAATAATCACTGTTTCTTATGCTATCACTTTAGTACCTACTTACAAAAATAATTGAAATCTCTTATTATTTTTCTCAGCTAAGAATGTGAGTGAGTGTAATATCAGTGTGCATTCAGAGTTTTTTCTGTTGGACAATTTTTTGGTTTTGTTTGCATGGAGTTACATAATTTCTTTGTTTCTAAAGCTTAATAGGAAAATACTGGATGAATTTTTTTGAGGACACACTCAGTACACCCTTTCCAGGACAGGAGTCAATCTCATTTCAATATCATCTCATATGTCAGGGATTATCATCTTTTCATATTATGAAGGGTAACAATAGGTGGTGTTAATGTAGGTATGGGCAGTAAACACTATACTATTTCTTAGGTTATGTCATGGGAGAAACGTGGATTGTATTCATAGTCTTCTTACCAACTTAAGACACACTTACAGAATCTTGCATGCTGAAGTTTATAATCTGCTCTGCTACCACAGATTACCATAGGTGTAACTTGTAAAAGTCAATCCAGGTCATGGTCATTATTTCCTCTTGTTTAAAAGATCTGCATATTTCACATACATTAAAAACCTATAGAAATAATAAATCATTATTGCCATACTTTGAAGTATTTTGTTGTGTTGTGTTGGAAGAGGACATGGCATTATACATAATAAGCTTATTATTAAGTGTTTTACCATGTAGGTGTTTGGTTTATTAAACATTCAACTGATGAACTTCACAGATTCTCTAATAGCCCATCTGGGTGCTGTTTCCATTCACCTCTTCTGCCCAAGAACAATACTTACTGGTTTTTTTAGTCCAAACGTTACACTGCATAAGAAATAATCAAATAACTAGATAAATATCTAGAATACAGATTTCCAACTGTGGTTATAATTTTTGAAAGATACTATTAAAGACCAAACATTTTTGTTGTGTTTTGTCCTTTTTACTTACTTTTACTGTTAATGCTGTTTTTTCTTATTAACAGGTTAAACAGCAGTGACACTGATGGAGAGCCTATGTATATTCAGATGGTAACAGCACTAGTTCTGCAACTTATTCAATGTGTGGTGCACTTACCATCAGCAGAAAAAGATTCTAATTCAGAGGAGGAATCAAACAAGAAAGTAAGATATTTTTTAAAAGTCATCTTTGTGTGTTTGTTTGCAGAAGTGACTTACGTGTGTAGGTATAACATTTTATGATATTTTATTACAGTACTGTAGTAAACGTAATTTTATGTTTGCTGTAATTTTCTGGTGCATGAAAAATACTGATCTGAAAATCATAGTTCTGTGTACGCTAAAATAATAGAAAAATTTATTTTTTTATCTTTAGGTGGATCAAGATGTGCTTATTACTAACTCTTATGAAACAGCCATGAGAACAGCACAAAACTTCCTTTCTATTTTCCTTAAGAAGTAAGTACTCTTGCATTCTTTAGCGTATTGATGAAACCAGCTCCAGATGAAGTCAGTCATACTTCAAGACAAACCTGACCACTGCACAGTGATAAATACCTACACATAGATTTATTTATAACATTATACTTTATAGATGCTTATGAGTTTCATGTCTAGTCAAAAGTATATGTGGAACAGAAATTCTGCAGAGTGTAGAATTCTTTAACATTCAAGTTTGACAGTTAGTGTAGGATTCCTTTATTAGAGGTCTGTTACTTAAATGAGGCCTGGAAAAGAAGGCTGAGTTAATATATATATATATGTCATGAAACCATGTTGATTCAATTATCAGATATAAAAAACTTAAAAATTACTTTCGTTTAGCTGAAGTTAGCAATGTCAATAGCTCAAAAGGGAAAAAAACCCCATACCTGAATAACCAAAGGATTTCAAAGAAGAGGTCATTAGGTTTTTATTGTATTAATTTCTACACCTAAAGCCAAAAAGCTATTTAATAAGCCATCAGCAATCTCTCTGCATGATTCTGATGTTGTTAAACTTATGGATGCCACATATAAGTTTAAAATTATCAGGTGTCTGATTTTTACTTTTTAATCTGATTTGTTAAATTTTTAATCTGATTTTTAATTTTTTTTTTTTTTTTACATTCTGATTGTAACCTTTGTGAAGCATAATAGTGAGATGTCTTAGCACTATCAGATAAATCAAACTAAGCTTAAGGAATATAAACACACCACCTCTCAACTATCCTACTCCAGCTTAAGCTTTACAGTTCTACTTACTTTGCCTATCCAAGTCAATGCAGACTTTATTGCAAAGCTAAAAATAAAAAAAATCTTGGCAACAAAATTCTGTTATCACGAATTGGCTGTTTTACCTGTAATGCAACATGAAGTGATAGCTGTTTAAGCTGTTTCTCTGTAAATTAATAAAACAAACATTCTGCTAGTTCTGTTACAAAATGCATTTTATTTTAAATAGGTGTGGCAGTAAACAAGGGGAAGAAGATTACAGGCCACTGTTTGAGAACTTCATTCAAGATCTTCTTTCAACAGTCAACAAACCAGAATGGCCAGCTGCAGAGTTGCTACTTAGCTTATTAGGAAGGCTATTGGTAAGGGGTTCTTGTTTCTAACTGTATGAATTTATTTTATATTACAGTGAAGACTTGTTTGTTTCAGTTGAAACTACTACAAGAATGCTTTCTGATCATTGACACACAGGCAGCATGTAAGGATTTTCTAGAGTGTATTACTACTATGTAATGCATAAATAATAAAATTTTGGTTAGAGGATCGTTCATATGAAACATCTTAAAAATCGTATGTATACAGTTTCTCATGGAAGTCCAGTTCCACTATTCCATTACATTTTCAACACAAAGAAATGCCGTTACATAACATCTAATAAGTGCACATATTAGTTTGGAGTAAAGTCAGACTAATAGCTGTAATTATTCCTATTAAATGTTTTCTCTGGACTGTTCCTTCATCATAGAACCAGAAAGCAACTAAGTGGTTTGTTTTCTTACAATTACAGCTTTTGCTTATGTTATTTTACAGAATGGGAATTTGCTTTTCATTATTACAGTGTAATTAACTCAGTAATTTGAGCTGTTTCTTGGAAAAATATTTCATGGTCTTGTTCCTGGGAAAATGTAGCTTTATATTTGTGTGAATAATGAAGTAGCAGCATTATGGTGCTTAAGATCTCTACTACTGAAGATGATCCGCTGTTCTAGTTGTCCATTTTATTTAATGAAAATATATATTTTAAAGAACAGTAACGGGCATATTTGGAGAGAGAGAGGGAGACCCAGTAAAGAAGCGTTAATGTAAAGTAATTAATGTATCTGTGACATAATAGTAAGCTACATACATGCAATATGGAAGTCAGGTGAAAATTTTAAAAAGGTGAAGCAGTCTCTTGTGAGAAGAACCTCAGTTACATAAATAAAGATTTGTTTTTAACAATTTATTCTGCTTTTCTTAGGTTCACCAATTTAGTAATAAATCAACAGAAATGGCATTAAGAGTTGCATCACTTGACTATCTTGGAACTGTAGCTGCAAGACTAAGGAAAGATGCAGTCACTAGCAAAATGGATCAAGGATCTATAGCCAGAATCCTCAAACAGGTGTGTGAGACATCCCATAACAGCTGGATTGAGATCTGTCTATTTAAATACATGAAAATTATACTTGAAAAATTGACATTATGGAGAATCAGTCTTCATTCACTGTTCAAGTTTCTGAATCAAATATACTCTATTTATTAGTATCACATTTGTTAGCTTGTGTCTTCCTTGCACCATCTCTGTAGCGATCCTATGAATTGGTTTGTTACAGTGGGTAAGCCAGTTTGCCAGTTTTCTTGTGGCAATAGAGAGAAAATAATGGAGCAACAGTTGTACTCTATCTTAGGAGACCTTAAAAATTCATATGTTACTGCATTTGCAATTGCAAAGTGGTAGCAGTACATAATATAATGAGAAAATCTCATGTCCTATGTGTCCTTTTAAAAATTGTGCTTTTCTTACGGACACTATTAATTTCTTTTTGAACTGCTAACTGTTCTCAGCATTTCCCTTTTAGTTACCTGAAAAGACTTCAGATCTTTATTACTTGCACTTTATAGTGACCATTAGATTAATTTTTCTGCACTTTACAGGCATTCAGTTACAGAATAAAAAATCATCTACTCGTTTATGAGGTTGATACTTCCCATAACTTTTGTCAATTAGAATATTCTACAATGTCTAGTGTCAAATCTTTATGTCCATGGCTTAATATAATTTATGCTTCTATTTACTAAGGGGTTATAATTGTCCACTGTTGACAGCAATTCTGACAGTTTTACATTTTACTTAGGGAGGAAGTATTTCAGAAAAATCCTTTTCTCTTTCCTTTATCCAGAAGTTATAATATTATTGACAGATATTCTAGAAAGATACATAACTGAACATTGACCTGCATTTTTCTATTTGGTTTAGGCTTTTTACAGGATCTAGGTGTTGGCATCTGCAAAAAATAATATTACTGTGGGCAATTGAATGCTAGAAACATTTTTTTCAGTTACTCAGGAAACTTAACATTGGTAATGGTAGACAATCCCATCCGTGTTGGAAGGTGTGTGGTACAGTACTATCAATCAGGGCAGAGTGTTGTGTTATTTATAAATTTTATTTAACAGAAGAACAATACATACATGACAGCTGAGTTTCACTTTGTTGTTCAAATGGCAAGAAAATAAGAACATCCATTGGTAGCTGCTGTCATCAGAAACTTAGATTATTATTTTCATTCAGAAGTGAACTTACACCTCCAAAGGTTTTTCTTTCCTGCTAAGTTGAGTACTTAGACTCTCTTGGATATTTTCTTCTATGCTCTATCATTACCAGGATATTCCTTAATGATTGATAAATGCATATTGCAGTCCATGCTGTGGTTTGGACTCCTTATTTATAGAATTAGTTTTAGGGGGAAATTTGTTCTGTTTTGACATTTTTAAACAGTAGATTTTTTTTTTTTAGAAATCTGTCATAAATAGTCAAGTTCATTTTAACACTTGTGCATACTTTTCATTAGTTTATCTCTTGATGCAGTGAAATTCTGGGCTTGTTAACTATACCACTCTTCCCTTGCTGATATTTGCAAGCTGTATTATACGCTGTATTTGTGTCGAGATTCTCAGTCAGTGCTGATAATTCAGAAATTAAAGTGGTTATAAGTTACAAGATTCATTGCTGAAGAGAAAAATTTTTTTGTAGCTGAAGAATTTTAAACCAGAAATTATTTTTCTGCTTTCATAAGGATTATTGAATGTGCTTTGTTACAGACTTTTTCTCGGGTTTTTTATTTGTTTGAAAATAGTTAGACAGTTAAGCATCAAGCAACCCTTGTATGCAGCCAGTTTTCCACAGAATTTCAACTTGGTCAAAGGCCAGAACTTCTACTCACAATTTGCACATATATTAGAGTGCTAAATATATATACCTAAATATCTGTAAACTTATAGTAGTCTTATGTGAATTGTAGACATGCTTTTTGAACTCTTGAATTCATTCATTTTTGGGAGAAAAAACAATAACTTTCACTGCTGTAACTTCAGCAACTGCAAGGCTCAAAGTGTTTCAGTATAATATTGAGGAAATAAAGGTGGTTTATGGATTTGACCTTTCTTCCTCTGTGACAGGGTCCTCACACAAGATCATAGAACAAAAATTAATTAAATCAGTCAGTGTGTTTTAAAATCAGTCTTACTCTGCTCTTAATATTTTTTAGAATTTAGAACTAATTGGTTAAAATTATTAATGTTCTGCAATTATGCAAACAACTGACTTCAGTGTATTTATGTGTGGACATGCAGATTTTCAGATGATAAATACAACTATGCAATATTCTGGTTTATAACTACCTTTTTACTTCTAACAGGTTTCAGGAGGAGAAGACGAAATTCAACAGCTGCAAAAGGCTTTGCTAGATTATCTGGATGAGAACACAGAAATTGATGCATCATTAGTGGTAAATTTCAGCTTTCTGTTGTCAGGCATATATAAAAATAATTTCAATAATGTGTATTGGATAAAATGATTTTTGATTATATGTATTTTCATTTCAATTAAATTGTCACCCTAACATATACTGTTAATTGTGTTTTCTAAAATAAATGCATTAGATTCCCTTAACCTCATTATAAGTCTGTTAATTTTCTTTTTCTTTATCTGTTGGTTTTGTTTTCTGTGTGTTTGCTATATTCCTACAGTTTTCTCGGAAGTTTTATGTAGCTCAGTGGTTCCGTGATACAACTATGGAGACAGAAAAAGCAATTAAATCTCAGAAGGATGAGGATTCATCTGAAGGAACTCATCATGCAAAAGATGTTGAGACCACAGGACAAATTATGCATAGAGCAGAAAGTCGCAAAAAGTTTCTTCGCAGCATCATTAAAACTGCTCCATCTCAATTCAGTACATTAAAGTATGTTTCAGTACCCCTTACTTGTTTATTAGCCATGCATTTGATGTTTTAAATGATTTTTTTGTATAAACATGTCCTAATTAACACACGGAATTTGTTGCAGGATGAATTCTGACACTGTGGACTATGAGGATGCATGTTTGATTGTTCGCTACTTGGCCTCTATGAGGCCGTTTGCCCAGAGCTTCGATATTTATTTGACACAGGTAAATCCTGCTGGAAGTCGTAGTACAGTAAAATACAATTGGCTTCTGATTCCAAACCCTTTTTTGGTAATGTGCCATATCTTTTTATTGTTGAGCAGAGGTATTTAACAGGCCACAAAAACACAATGTATTCTCAGATTCTATACTGTTTTCATAAGTGATTATGCTTCTTTTTCTGGCATTCATTTTGTATGTCATAATGTACACACATTAATTTATTTGCCTATGTATGTGCATGGCAGAATCATTATATGTACACTGTAATAGGATCATTTCAAAACAATGACATAGTTTTCACAGCTTCTGTAAGATACACGCTTATTTGATAGGATTAATTCATGAAACTGAGTGTAATCTGATTTTCAGATACAAACCAGATTGTCCGGTAGCTCGCAGTGCGTGTTGCTGTCACTGTGGAAGCTGCTGTTTGACGAGTGTCATTTCTTTGCTTTTTATGGGAGAAGAGCAAAGCAGAATTTGAAATTAAGAAACTTATGACCCATTTTAGGGAAGAGCAAATCCTAGTAAATATCCATGTCTAGTTTTCAGTGCCATGAAACAACACTAGCATGTACCCTTTTACTCCCTGAAAAAATAAATTCAGGTTTTAGTTTTTACTTTTTATTATGTGATTATTTTAGTTACATTGTTTGTATGTTATTCTGGTGCATTTTTGTTGTTAATCAATGCTTGCTACCTTCCCAAAACAAATGAATCTTTGTTTTTGTTCTCCTACTAGATTCTGCGTGTACTTGGTGAAAATGCAATTGCTGTCCGAACAAAAGCCATGAAGTGTTTGTCTGAAGTTGTTGCTGTAGACCCCAGTATTCTAGCCAGGGTAAAAAGATTAAATATCCCTCATGCACATGTGTTCTTCTGTTGCAAAATAAGTCTTTGTTTCTTACTCTGAATCTTTGTTTCACTTGTTTATTTCAGCTGGATATGCAGCGAGGAGTTCATGGGCGGCTCATGGATAACTCCACCAGTGTACGAGAAGCAGCAGTGGAGCTGCTTGGCCGATTTGTGCTCTGTCGCCCTCAGCTTGCTGAGCAGTATTATGACATGCTGATTGAAAGGATATTGGTACGGTGACTTGTGGTATTTATGATAAAATAAGTGGCGTATGTTAATTTAACTGTAGGATAGCACTAGCTCTTAGCATCCGTGTCAGGATTTTAGTCAAGTACTACTCATTTGCTAGTTAGATGATATAAGTTTGTGAAGGGTTTTGGAGCTAAGTAGGTCATGTACGTACTATACTGCATAAAGCAATTCAACCTGATATTCAGATTCAACAGATCCTGAGTACGAAGTGAAAATCTTCCTCTATCTCCTTAGATGAAGCCTAGTAAAAAGGAAAAGACTGCTTGCATGTATCTTATCCATAAGCTTTATCCAACGGCTTAAAGTATTACCATCCAGATCTATAAGGAGTCTTGTGTGTTCCAATAGAGTAGATAAAGCATCATCACATCTGGCTTGTAAGCTCTTGAATTAAGAAGTGGAGTTATACATTTTCAACGTCATGAGCTCTTAGATGGGAGGGTATAAATGGAGGAAGTGTTTCAGAATTCTGGGAACTCAGCCAGAACCTTTAGGACAAGTTATGCTGGGCTTTTGTATAAATGAACTCCAGAATATTTTAGTTACTTTTTCTAAATAAATTTTGCAAGTCAGATTGGGTGATCATCCAATATTAATTTGAATAATACATAAATTAATATTTCTGATTTGTTTTCAAGAGTGTAATTATTTTCTCTTCACAGGATACTGGTATCAGTGTCAGAAAAAGAGTCATAAAGATACTTAGGGATATCTGCATTGAACAACCAACGTTCCCCAAAATTACAGAAATGTGTGTGAAAATGATTCGGAGAGTCAATGATGAGGAAGGCATTAAGGTAGAATGAAACATATCCTTCAGAATTTAATTATTGTTATCTTAGTGTTTCCATATTTTGACCAAAAAAGAGTATTACATTGCTCCTTTGTAATATTTATGACTTTTAGGAATTTTTGAGAGCCGATGTTTTAGTATATTTTGCATAGAACATTGTAAAGTATTAAACTATGTTAATTTCATATTAATTCTGAAAGTTCAATGTATCAATCATATTCCCCCTGAAATGTTACTTATGTGTTTAAACTCTACACTTTGTGCAATGTATATACAGAGGGGCGCAAACCTAAGATAATGAGTTAAATCATAAGCCTGATTATGATTATTTTGTTGGCAAAATAATTTTTAAATTTTTGGGTAATTAGGAACAAACCTGTAATAATCTTGTATCACACTTTCAGTAGGATTTGAAATCTGCAACTTTAAAGCTGCAGCGGATATTTTTACCACTTGAGATACGTTAATGCCGAGTGGCTTTCTGAGAGGACTCTTAATCAACCAGCAGATGAACATCTAGATCCAAGGTGCCTCTGGGAAGGATGACCTTACTCTCTCTCATTCTTCCATTTAGCTTTCTTACAACATAAGAAAAAAGGAGGCATTATCTTCAATGCATTTTTTACATTTCCATGAATGAAGAGTAATTTTGGAATAATTTTATTCGCTTTCATTCAGTTCTATTTTGTTGTCCATTCAAAAATGTTGGAAGGAAATATACTTCCTGTGTTTGGGTAGAGAGACTTGGCCTCTCTGTCTTTCCTGCCTTGTCACAACAGTTTAGAAAACTAAAGGAATCTACCACTGCTGCTGCAGTTCTGCTGTAGAAATTATAGTTCTTTGTTCACTTGTCAGCTTCTCAGGGTCGTGTGTTTTCCTGAGGAATGCAAATTAATGCAGGAAGATGGTAACTCCATTTTCTCTAGCATCAGTTTCCATTGATTCATTTTGCTGAAGTTTGTGTAGAAGTCAGTATAACTGCTGTAATAGCAGGTCCAGGTCTATCTCAGATAACGTTTCCTTCGAGAGTCTCGCTTAGGTGTCATAGTCCCTTATGAAATGGCATGGACCATCAACGAATCTATTGTATGGATCATTAGAAATAAGACTTGTGTAATGATTTATTTATTTCTGCTAATATTTTCTCTTCCTGCAGAAATTAGTAAATGAGACATTCCAGAAGCTCTGGTTTACTCCAACTCCACACCACGACAAAGAAGCAATGACAAGAAAAATACTAAACATCACTGATGTGGTATGTTGAACAAATTTAAACTATGTGGAAAATTCAATTATGTTTTTAGACTCTTTGGAGTATTATCTGTATTTTTTTGGAATAATTTGTCAGGTGGTTTTCTTTTTATCACCTGGCAGGAAATGTATGCAAATATTATTTATCTGATTGAACAAGTTGTAGGAAACTTTAAATGCTCACTTAATAGGCTGGCAATGATAACTGTGACCACACTGTGTTCAAATTGCATAAAATACTTGTTCAGTTAAAACATTATGCAGGAATTGCTAGAAGGAGACTATAGTTAAGCTTGTTAAGTTGTCTCTTAAAATAAAATTTTCCTCAAACAATTGATAATGTATCAATTGGGTTAATAGGTTAGTAAAAGGTTAATAAGCTGTTTTAATGAATACAGAGTCATGTTCTTAGAAAGACTGAGTAAGAATTAGTGTCTGCATAGTCATATCTTACTTTTTAGAAGTGGCAAATTAAAAGGCTCCAAAATAAATGTCTACGAAATGAAAATGCTTTAATTTGTAGTGAAAATGTGTTGTATAAAACCACTGTGCTGAAAAGGTGTTTTAATATCAATTATACAAAGATGTAAATATCAAATAAAAGTACTCACTTCATCACTTACAATTATAGGTTTAAATTTCATTCTACTTTACAGTATATTTACAAAATTATGGTCTAGTGTGCATTTTTTCCAGTCTGAAAAGTAAGGCAATATGACTTCAGCTAAATTCTCAGTTCTCCTGCCAGTTCTAGTTTGAAGCACTTGTGTGCTGTTTCTGATATATGATACCAGTGAAGGCTTGGTTTGTTCAGATAAAAATACATATATATATATATATATATCTTTATGGGTATATGTGCGTGTCTGTGTGTGTGTATATATCTACATATACTTCTCTCTGGTGACCTGTGACAGAACCTGGGGGAGTGGTGTGAAGTTCTGTCAGGGGAGGTTTAGGTTAGATATTAGGAAAAGGTTTGCCACCCGGAGGGTGGTTGGGCACTGGAACAGGTTCCTCAGGAAAGTGGTGACAGCACCAAACCTGACAGAGTTCAAGAAGCATTTGGACAACGCTGTCATATACATGGTGGGATTGTTGGGGTATCCTGTGCAGGGCCAGGAGTAGGACTCAATGATCCTTGTTCGTCCCTTCCAACTCAAGAGATTCTGTGGTGTACATGCATGCCTGTTTTCATGCATGTTTTCAATGTGTCAGGCTTGTATTTGTGCTTAAATCTGTGCAAAATGTTTTACAAAACATAAATTTGTTTTGCATTTAGAGCCAGCAATCTCCAGTAAAATGTGTAGGCTTTATATTGCATGAAATATCAATTCTGTAGTCACTTAAATGGTGAGAACTGTTTTTCAAGTGGAGAAGATAGCTTCTTATCTCCTTTGTTCTGAATGCATATGAAAATATATCTATGCATGTTTACTGGTCTTTGAGATGACATCTGTATTGAAGTAATTTTTCCTCATATACCTTTTTTATTAACCAGTTTATTCTCAAAAATGCTTCTAGGTTGCAGCTTGTAGAGATACAGGGTATGATTGGTTTGAACAGCTTCTTCAAAATGTAAGTAATGAATTTTGAATGTGTGGTATAATTGTTTGAATTTTAACATTTCTTTTGGTACTAAAGTACATAGAAATGGGACTCCAAGAGCAATCCTTTACAAACTGTCATATTCAATTCCTACCCTTTAAACATCTGACCTTTTTCTTTTCTATGGTCATTGGTGTAGTTTTCTTTACCTCTGACATTAGTTTCTGTCTTTTCATATAATTTCTTTTAAAAATACTTCACTTCTTAATTTTGGAGGGGTTCTGTTTGTTTTTAATTTCATTGTCGCTTTGATAATGAGTGACAACACGTAGTCACAGCTAAGATACTTAATTCTGAAATGAGGCATCTAGGGTAATGTAGATTTTTTTTAAATGGTAAATAAGAATATTTTCACATGCAGTGTATTTGCTACAGGAGCCCCTGGTGGTCCAGTGGTAAAGGCGCGGCGCTATCACCGCCGAGACCCGGGTTCGATTCCCGGTCAGGGCCACTCCCGGGCAGGTGGGGCTCGTTAGCCCTTAAAGGCAACCCACCTACGTCCTAAGGACCTCGCTGCCACCGTCCAAGCTCGCTTGGCCCCGGCAGATGAACCTTAGGATTAAAGGGTGGGCTCAGTTCCGCGCACACTGTGTCTCACCTAAAAAATCCAATGCGCAGGCTGGAAGGTGTAAAAGACCTTTCCCGGATCTTCGCTCGCGAAGACGGGCCGTTATTTTTATATGTATTTGCTACACAGTTTATGAAAGCAATTAATCGTTATAGTAAAAATTACTTCTGCATTATATTTCACTTATATCTAATACAGAAATTTCTAAGCATTGAGGTTGCTTTTTTATATCTCTTAACCTGTTTGGTCATTCTCTACATCTTGTAAGCACTGGTTAATTTTCAAGCAAAAAAATCCCTTTGAGTTCACCCTAGCCTGGAGTGTCATGAAAATAGGTAACCAAGTAAATCAGAACCTCTTCATTAAGAGTCTCTTCTCTGAAGAAAAGACTATAGTATGTTCTTAATCCTTTTTAGATATTAAAAGGATGTTCATGGACAGTACCCAAAGTCATATGGAAGAAGGCTAAACAGTTTTGATAAAACTGTGTTAGATCCTCATTTGATATTTTAGCTTAGTGTCTAAAACAACATTTGTTTTGAATTTGCTCTTTATTTCTATAAGCATTTTAAAAGCCTTCTAACTCCTATTAATTTCTGCAATATTCCACTAAATGTAAGGTCAGCTTTCATCCCAATGCAAAAAACAGTAGAACTTCTGTGGATTATTATTGCAGTTAGTTCTTCGTTACTTATCTTTGATTTTGATTTGATTTTTTTCTTCCCACATTTTTTTCTTCAACGTATGGAGAATTAAATATTTTTGTAGTCTAAAATCCTTGTGTATCTGTAGTAGTTGTTACAAAACCAGCATGTATCCTGTGCAAATAAATGCAGCCTTAATACTAAACCATTTTCTGTTTCACCTGATACAGCTGTTGAAGTCAGAAGAGGATGCCTCATATAAACCTGTGAAGAAAGCCTGTACTCAACTCGTTGACAATTTGGTTGAGCACATTCTTAAATATGAAGAATCTTTATCAGGTAAGAAATTTGCTAAAGTCCTTTGAATTTTATATGATACTGTAACAATTGTTGAAAGCATTATTGCAAAAGGTTACTGTTAAAGAATTCCTGTTACAAAACTGATGGTAATAAATTATTGTATTTAAGTTCATTATGAACTTTTGAGCAGTGTATAATAGCAAAGCTTCCCTAATTTTCTCTAGCTAACCACAAGAACAGAACTACTTTTAAAATAACTTGTTCAAACTTTTAGATCACTAAAACCAAAACAAATGTGGCAAGTTTTATTTGCATTAATATGTTCTACTGTTGTAATAGGAATCATTGACTGGGCTAGTCTTCTGTGTACAGTAACTAGTTTAAAAACTAGTGATGTCTTTGAAGCAATTTTGCTTCTTTTTTCAAGTATTTTGTGGTCACATGCAAATGTTAACACATAATGTTCTCATCTCTAATAAGAATATTGTGATTTGATCTTGAAAGAGATGCAATGAAAGAAATATTCAAACAATGCTTAGGCCATATGTTTTTTCATTGATTAAACAGTACTTGGACTTAATATCATTTTTGTGTTTTTTGATCTTTTGCAGATTCTGACAACAAAGGTGTGAATTCTGGTCGATTAGTTGCTTGCATAACCACTTTGTTCTTATTCAGTAAAATAAGGCCCCAGCTAATGGTCAAACATGCCATGACGATGCAACCATACCTGACCACTAAATGTAGTGTAAGTAGAGAAAATCCGTCTTTCTTTTTCCCTAGATAATTGAGCATGAAAACAGCTGTCTTGTATACTTGATGCAATTGAAGGTAGGAAAAGAACAATTAAAATTGTGGGTTTACTTTGTGGGTATCATAGCTTCGAAAGTTACTAGGTCCTTTTGAAGATTTCTGTAGCTTCTAAGATGTTCTTCCTCACCTTCTACCCCCACATTTTACAGCCAAATGAAACTGAAACCTATGCCACCTCTTTCCCAGTTTTTCTCCTGTTATAAAATAATTTCTTAAAATTGTTCTGGTTTATAGTCACAGTTTTAAAAGTAATTAATATTTAACACATGAGTCTTAAGACTAGGGATAGGGTTCCATAAGATACAGTGATCTAATATATAGCAAATATATGAGAAGGAAAATGTCTTGATCCATCCTCTTCCAGATGTCATCTCTCACTTCTGTAGCTCTAGTGCTCTTGTATTCCTCTGTAAAACATTGTAGAGATCTCTCATACAGAAACCTTCCCAGTCTCTGGTCTCTGAAACCCTGCAGTGGTTTCTGCCCTCTTTTTCTGGCACATCTGATCTGGCAGAAGGAGCAGGGCAGGGTCAGGGAGCCATGGCTCAAGGAGGAGCATGGGTGGGTGGCAGCAATGCCTTTCATTAGGTCAGCTACCCAGGGCAGGCTTGAAGAGTAATTATTACCAGCTGTGATGGTTCAGACCTGGTTCCCTGCCAAATGCCTAAACCCCAGTAGCAGCCTCCCCCCGCTTTCCTCCTTTTTTTTTCCTCAGAGCAAAGGAAAAAAACTATGTGAATTGAAGAATCTGAAAAATCCAGCTAGTTATATAAAAAAATATATATTTGATGTATATTACAGTAAGATGCTATGTACACAGCAAAAAGGAATTTAAACAGCCCCCGAAGGGATAGGGAAAGGGGAAAGGGGAACAAAAGGGAACAAACAAGGGACACCGAGCAGATATACACAATCAAACCTGAGAATTAGTAAAATAACTAGTAAAACAAATCTCACCAGTCCCTTAGAAAGAAGCAGGATTGGCACACACGGCCAGCACTCTGCTATCCTCCACATGGCAGGCCAGCAGTCGCTGCAGGCCTCAGCCTTAGATAAGCGAGACCAACGCAAGGACCCACTGTTCCTGTAGCCCGCTGGAAGAGAAGAGAGTGAAGACCTCTCCTCCCTTCTTATTTATACCCCGATTTACGTAAAAATCGTATGGAATACTGGGAACACTGCCTCTTCCTTGGTTACAAACTGGTAACCAAGGAAGGCCTAGATTAAAACCACCACACCAGCTTAGGTTGGCAGTACAGCCTGGCGTTTTCCAAGTGCAGCCCTGGTGTGTTCTCTGGGCACATTTTCAACATTTTCTGAACAAACAATATGGGGAAAGGTTATCTGATACTTACCTGATGCAGCTTGTTTAGTGGGTTGCATCTGTTTTGTACTTACACAGGTTGAGATGAATCGTAGAATTACCACTGACAGCTTGAATAGGTCAAATAGCTTTGGATTTATCCTATCCTGATTAGTGAGCTTGATTTGTCAGAAGACCATTTTCAGGATGTCTCTGTAATAGATAAATATAGATAAATATTTTCCATAGGTTTTCATAGGTTCCATACTTATTACATTATTATAGTCATAATAATGCAAACAAGTAATAATTTTAGTTGTAACTTTTACACTTGTGCACATTATCACTTTTTCTTTAAGCCACATTAAGTCACAGCACAACTTCATTTTGTTGCTGATGCCTGTTTCCAGGTGTTGTGTGTTCTCCAGTTTGCCTGTGTCAGGAAGAGTTCCTGGATTTCTTGTAGGACTCCAGAAAATATGAGACCAAAAGGTTTTCAGATCTGATACAACCATGATGAGAGTTGTAATTCTACTCATCCAGACTGTTTTTCTCCCAGAACTTCTGTAGTAAAGAGAAGTAGATTTCATAGTAACATACAATTTAATAGCAGATGTAAATATATAAATATTGTGTCAGATGTTTACAAAATATCTTAAATGTTTGGGATTTTTAACTATCCATGCATATCAGTAATACTTAGCTTATAGGTAACATGACCAGAAATGTTAAACACTGTAAATGCTGTTGTTTCAGACCCAGAATGATTTCATGGTGATCTGTAATGTTGCAAAAATCTTAGAACTTGTAGTGCCACTAATGGAGCACCCAAGTGAGACCTTTCTTGCCACTATTGAGGAAGACCTCATGAAACTCATCATCAAATATGGCATGACGGTTAGCTTTTATCTGCTACTATTCAGTTAATTCCACTTCACGCAAGTGTGGTTTAAAGACAGAGCCATAAAATTCAGTGTACTTGGTTTACTAGAGTTTGTACATTATGTTGTTATTTTTTTAATGAGTTTGAGCACATTTACAGAGCATTCCAGGAGATGGACATAATCTGATATCTGTTAAGTTATTAGTTTTAGTTCAGCGTAGCTTTTTACTGCACAACTTCACAAAAATCTCAAGTTTAACTTCTAAATATAAAATTCATTTGTTCTTCCTTGCTCCTAGGTTGTTCAGCATTGTGTGAGCTGTCTTGGGGCTGTTGTGAACAAGGTCACCCAGAACTATAAATTTGTATGGGCCTGTTTTAATAGATACTATGGTAAGTAAAATCACAAGTAGTTGTCACTTTCCACTTTTGGCTACAAGTCTTATCTTAGAGATACACCATGATTAAATACTGTGATCAAAACTTTTATCTTACTGCAGGTGCACTTTCTAAATTAAAAAGTCAACACCAAGAAGACCCCAACAGTACAATACTAACTGCCAATAAACCAGCACTCCTTAGGTCACTTTTCACTGTTGGAGCACTGTGTCGGCATTTTGATTTTGATCAGGAAGATTTTAAGGGCAACAGTAAGGTAAAATAACTTGTATTTACTCTCCGTGTGTTAGATATGTTGAATGCTCTACTTTAATTTGAAAACACATTGCTCTTAGTTCCTCAGAGCTATGTATTTTCTTGTAATGCATGTGGTATAGCTTTTTGGCTTTTAAATACATGGTTTTGCAAAGTCTATGCAGTAAGATTGTGTGTCTTCTTTTTCTTTTTGATATTTATGCTTTTTGTAAGAGATTAAAAACATCGGTTTCATCTTCAAATAGCTAATATTTTTGTTTAAATTTCCTCAGGTTAACATTAAAGATAAAGTACTTGAACTGCTGATGTATTTTACAAAGCATTCAGATGAAGAAGTACAGACAAAAGCCATTATTGGCCTTGGTAAGAAATATTAATAGTTTTTATTATTCTGCTCCAGTAAAAATATATGTGTATCAGTGGGAATTCCTGTATTTGTTTAGTCACAAGGGAGTTTGTTTAGAATCAAAATTTACTGCATGTTTAGTTTAAGAACTGGCTATAGAAAACCTGTCAAAAGGTTGCTAGTTGCATAATTCTGCATCAGTCTAGGTGCTTTTGACTTTGTGAATGCCTTTTGGTGTGTGACCAAGTTACCAAGTTGCAAAGCACAGCAGATTTCCAAGGTAATGAAGATGTTATTTTCTTCTCCAAAAGCAACTATATTGTAATTGCAAACCTTGTTTGTCAGTCCACAAGGTAAAAAAGTGCTGGAAAAACTTAGAATATTCTAAGTGTAGAAGCAAACATTCTGCAGGAGTCAGGGGAACTCTGGCAGTTTATACTGGCTGAGTGGCCTTTGTGAGATTAGCATGGCATTTTAGTGATTTGCAGTGGTAAATGAACTGTCACTGTCTGGTTCGTATCATGTTCATTTTCTATGTCTCTCTCTGTGTCTGAGAGAATCTTGTTTGGGCAGGTGGGTCTTGGTTTCTGGAAAAGTTCAATTCAGGGTTATTGCTTTGTCTAAAGTAAGTTGTCTCCCAGGCATCTGAGCTTCCATTGTATGATTTAACTGTGGACAAGATATCTGCCTCTTCATGTTGCTATTTAGGTGACTTTTTAGATATTCTACTTCAGTTCAGCCTAGGGCTCTGAGGATAAAGGACCAAGATTGAATCTTCCTTTCATGTTCTATGAGAAACCATTTCAAACAGCTGAGCAGGATCAGTGGCACTGGAGTTGCCTCTGTTGTGGCAATGCTATGGACCTCTACTTGGAGTTTTTCTAAGCATTACATCAATGTACACAACACAACTATAATTCAGTCCCACTTACTCATACTCTACAGAATAATACGTGTGGGGTAGGAACTGTATTCCTTAACCATAGGCATAATTATTTGTTTGTGGATATGGAATACTCTGCATTTGCCAAAAATGTTTCTAAATTATAGACTGAATTGTGATGGGTTTTGGGCAAGGGGTTAAAATAGGGATGGCTGTCAGTAGTCATTCTGCAGATTTTTTTTTCTCTACTTTGAGTCTTTATTTTAATTAAACCTCACTTTTTTCAGTGGTATATCGATTTCGTCTGAGTACTGGTTCTGTTCTGAGCGTAGCTGTTGGATGTATGGATGTATGATAAACAGTGTAAATTTCCATCCTATAGGCTGCTAATTGAGCAAAGTTGTCAAGGTCATTCAATGTTTCTGAGCAGCAATAAAGTGAAAAGGACTAGCAAGCTAATTCAACATCAGTACATGGTGAAAGGTGTCACATGAACAATGTGTACTTTCCTATCAGCATGTCATTTCAGTAAGGACACTCAACAGTTTTTAGCCTTTGCTTTGGGATGTGCTGCTGCTGTTGAGGTTAAGCTTAATCCTAAGCTTAATAATTATGATTGGTTATGCTTCTCTTCCAGATGTGTACTTACAAAGCAAGTTGAGGATATAAAATTTTGTTAGTAAATTTAGCTAAACTTGTAAGTACCTAACAGTTAATGTCTTAGTCAAGTTCAGTGCTTACTCTAAAGACTCTTAATAGAGTGAAAAGAAAGGTGTGAAGAGTAATGGTGTGACGGCATCTCTTGAGATGTGAAGTCAGTCCTTAAAAAAACACAACAGGTGCCTTTCTTCATCTCCTATGACAGCTATGCTAAGTAAGATTTCTTCCCCAGTTGACCAGGGATGGAAAAATACAAATTTCCCTGAGAACACTGGTGGTTAAGACTTCTTAAAGCAAATGTGGGTTATTACACATACATCCATGTGCTTTTAATTTTTAAAATTAACCTTCAAAATGGGTTGGACATGCACAGAGGTGGCCAAGTTATGGACATCAATATACACTTGTATAGACTGCACAATCTTACCACATACTCCTAAGACCACTGTAATTCCTTTTCCTCCTCTTTTCCCACCTGCTTCTCTGCTTCTTGATTTGAGACTGAAAGGCGATTTTAACACACTGAGGTCTTGCCTTGGACTTAGCCTTTACCTACACTGTCTTTTTGTTGTAAGGAGCTAGTTTCAAAAACGTGATTCAGTCTTCCCTCTGTTACAGCTATTTTTATACATTGCTCTTGCATAATTTTATTTTCTTTCATTTTCCCCCCCATTCTTCTTTTATGTTCCTTTATTTTCTGTGTGTTCATTCAAGAACTGATTTTTCTGCGGTCATAAAAAAATACATTTAATGTCTGCTTTTCCTCCAAAGTATTTAAAAAATAATCAAATAGTTAAATGTAAATTAAATGAGGGTGTTATAGTCCCATTAATGTTTTTTATGACACTCTGTAAGAGTTTGTCAGCAGCACTTACAAACCTACACACACTATCTAAAATTATATGTATTACTACTAATTTAGAAAAATTTTTATGAAATAAAGACTTAAGAACAGCTAGTTCCTTGGCGAGGGTAAGACTGCAGCTAAAAACTGTTTTGGAGTGTGTATTTCCAACACATGTAGTCTTGGGAACATTTCAGATAGTTTTCAAGAAAAGACCTTAATGGATATGTGAATAATGACAGCAAGAGGCACAAATGTTACTGTGTTCAATGGTGGGGTTTTTTTTCTATTATGATTTTAAATATTCATGATATTCATCAATTTTCACACATTTTCTCTGCCTCCATATAAGTAACACTCTACAGTTTCAGGATAATGTTTGTCTCCAGAAGTATGAGAAAAATAACAGGTAATTTTTAGCAATGTTCCTTTTTTGTTCTTGTGAGAGCTCTTAGTCATTGAGATACAGCCACTACACTAGACCTGGTTCCAGACCTGTCTAACTCTTTAGTGCACCACCCTGAGTCAACACCTATTTTTATACCTCAGACAGAGTCATGGTTAATAGAACTGTCATGGCTATCAGAATGTCTTATAAGCTGTGGATGGTGTCCACATGGATACGCAATACTGTTTGGACTAGAAAAACCTATGCTGTTGGGAGGAGATAAATTTCATACCTCTCTATTGAAGGACTTAAAATGCAGAAATACAATTTCTAGGTTATAATAATGAGAACTATTTCCTTTTTTTTCCACCCTTAGGATTTGCATTTATCCAGCACCCAAGTTTAATGTTCGAACAGGAAGTGAAGACTCTGTACAACAGCATTCTTTCAGATAAGAACTGTTCAGTAAACTTAAAAATCCAGGTGTTAAAAAACCTCCAGACCTACTTACAGGAGGAGGATACACGTATGCAACAGGCAGACAGAGACTGTAAGTGCTGAGTTCTTTTGTGCTAATGAGGCATGCAAAACTTGACTTTGCTACATACACTTACTGTGTGTCTGCACTGAGTCAATTAAAACTGTAATCAGGTCATTAGTATGTACTCAAAGTATTTTATAATAATTTAAAAAGAGGTTTATGCATAATAGATATTATTTACTTTAAAGATACGAGATATTTATATTTCCAGTATAAATACTGGAAGGGCTCTAGAATGCATAATTGCTATAATGATGGTAGTAGTAATTTTTGTCAAAAAATCCTCTAAGTTTAATTTGCAGATAAAAAATAAACCCCAAAACTTTCTTTTAAAAATGAAAATCTTTTCTGAGGAATAAGACCTAAATTAAAATAGTTTCTCTGTAGTTTTTTTAATATATATTTAGACATTAGACTGTTCTCTGTTTCATGCAATCATTTTAAGACAGCTGAAATGTGTATTTATTTTGAAATTTGAAAATCAGCATACATCAAGTAAGGCAAAACAAATGATTATACTGTGGTGAGTATGCTGTTGCTTTTGTCCTTTTCACAGGGAAAAAAGTAGCAAAACAGGAAGACCTGAAAGAAATGGGTGATATTTCCTCAGGGATGAGTAGTTCCATCATGCAACTATATCTCAAACAGGTCCTTGAGGCTTTCTTTCATAACCAGTCCAGTGTACGCCACTTTGCTCTAAATGTCATTGCACTGACGTTAAACCAGGGCCTCATCCATCCTGTTCAGGTATGATACGCTTTTGTGCTGGGACTTCTTGTTATTCATGTTCTAAGAAACTTTCACACCTACTATGTAAATTTCCCTCTTCTAGTTAAGTTATTAGTAATTTCTTATTGTAACAAGAGGCCTTTACAGAAAGCATATTTTGAAATCTCCTTTACATTGTTTAGCCAGGGAGATTCCACATTATCTGTTTTATGTGCTTTTGGATTACGATGTAAAAGCCCAGGCAGTTCCTAAAGAGCATGTAGAAATATACATCAGAGCGTATTTCTATTATGAATTCAAGGTTTACTCTTTATCCTGTGCCAGCTTGCTTCCACCTAAATCACCCCTATGTTCTCCAAACACTATGGAACTCCACAGTCAATGTCAGAATTCAGTTATCATTTCAATTATTCTTTGCTTGCATCATGTTTTTGTAATAAATTTTTGATACTGCAGCCACTGCACATGTTCAGTCATAATTGGTGTTTGGTTTTTTTTTTAGTGGAATTGTCTGTATTCTAAATTGACTTTATAGTTTGAGAAAAAGGGAACTAACTTCTTTAGAATGCTGGTGTCTCATAGTATTTTGTACTATTAACTTGCAAAAAGTAGTTAGGTAGAAAGTTGCATGGAGCTTCCTAGTTTCTTCAGTAGAAACAAAAAACAAAAAACAAAGAGAAAAAGGAGGTACAATGCCTCTGAATAACCATTTCATTTGTTTTTCAAGTGTGTGCCATACTTAATTGCTATGGGCACAGATCCAGAGCCCTCCATGCGAAATAAAGCTGACCAGCAGTTGGTGGAAATAGACAAAAAATATGCTGGGTTCATTCACGTAAGTAATTCTAATTTAACATATTACAGAATACTGTTATATTCTTTAGTAGTTTAACATCTGAATATACCTTAACTACAGAAAAGAAGAGTATAAAGTCACAAATAAACAGTACCTAAACAGTTGTAAAGAAGATCTTAACTGTTTCCCCTGTTTAGATATTCTGAGAAACAGGTTAAAATAATTTGAAGTGTCTCTTCTAGTCCAAAATTTCTTTTAATTCATAATTCACAGTACTATTTTCCACACTGAGTAGTGCTTGATAAGAGGGAAGGGCAAGTGTTCAGCATAATGTTCAGCAGTGTTTTCCTGTATCAACGGACTAGGGAAGAGAACACTGTAATAGTTGAGTAAGTCCTGAGTGTAGGGGTATTAGAATGTACAAAGCACCGAGGCTTTATTAATTGTAATCTAAGCAGGAGAAGCATAGGATGCTGTTTAGATCAAATGGATCTTGCTGAAAGGAAAACCTGAGAGCTAAGTGAGGACATGTGGAGTTGTGGCACAGTGCCAATCGTTCTGCTTAAGGTCTGATATTAAGCTGCAGCACTGTCCTTATTTTAGAAAGTCCCAGTCTAGGTTCAGTGTGTGTGTGTGTGTGTACTACACTCTAGGACTTTTCATGGGGACTTGTATTGCACTGCAATCAGAGCACTGCACTGCTGATGGCGTCCAAACAGATACCTAATCCATTAGGTGAAGGGTAGCAGATGGAATTTGGTATGTTAGGCAGCTGGGATTTAACACAGTGTATAGATGCTGAGACAACTTCTCTGAACAGTGGCAGAGGTAGTATGAGGAGAATTGAATATGCAGCCTAACTAGAGATTCAGTTTGTTCTGAAGCTAGAGCAGGACCCTTGAATTAAGTAAAATCAACAGAAATTATAGGATATATGAAAAAACAAAACCCCAAAATCTCGTTTTCTGTTTGTTAGTCCCATTGCATATGGATTCAGTTAGTTTCACTACAAGTGATACCAAGCATATACATTTGGTAAAATATTCTGTTCATGTATGAACACATTTCAGTGTTCTTGAAAATCATTTAAACTGGAATACCTGGCTCTAGTGGGTGGACAGATTAGCTGTATATTTCTAGCACAATTTACAGTCAAAGCAGTCCATAAGAAATTCTGATCTCTGCCACAAGTTTGTCAACTCAAAAGGTAGTATTGCTTCAGTATATGTTTTAAATTTAAACTTAAGATGAGCATCCCTTGAAAAAGAGTAAGTTGTAGTGCTTTGGAAGCAATGGTTTGAATAAAAACAAATACATTTCCATTTCAGATGAAAGCAGTGGCTGGTATGAAGATGTCTTACCAGGTACAACAGGCAATTAATACCTGCCCGAAAGATCCTGTGAGAGGTTTTAGACACGATGAGTCATCCAGTGCATTGTGCTCACACCTGTACTCCATGATCCGAGGGAACCGTCAACACAGACGAGCCTTTCTCATTTCTTTACTCAACCTCTTTGATGATACTGCAGTAAGCACCACATTTCCTTCACTTAAAAAGAAGCTAAAATGAAGCATTACGAACTGAAATTCTACTCTTACAATGTATTTTTGTGACATAATTATTGACAGCTATTTCCCTAATGTACTTTTTCTGCTTTGTAATGTAAGGTATTTACCTATATAATAGAATGCATTTGTTACTTTTGCGTCACTCTGTACCTTTTTATACTCAGTTTAGACTGATCAGAAATAGCGTGTCTTCAGGTATGACTAAATATTGCATGTATATATATTGTTTACTGTGGATTTGGGTGGGTATATAGAATAAAAATTCTGGTCCTTTTTTTGTGCCAGACTGTTAGGAACACAGGATAAGCGTATGAGTCCAAAATATTTGTGTGTGTAATTTTTTGTGTAATTTTTTTCTCTAACTTTCAGAAAACAGAGGTGAATATGCTTTTGTACATAGCAGACAATCTAGCCTGTTTCCCTTACCAAACACAGGAGGAGCCACTGTTTATAATGCATCATATAGACATTACACTATCAGTTTCTGGTAGCAACCTACTACAGTCATTTAAAGAGGTATGTGCATTTATATTTATTGTGGTGGCAACATAAGCTTCTCTCTGACATGCTCGATTTTTCAGTGTACCGTTGTTATGGTGTGGACCAGTAGCATTGCTTTGTATGTAACCAGTTGTAAAAACCCAAGCAACCCTGCCTGTTCTGACCTGCATCTGGTAGACACCAGTTGAACTAGAACTTTACTTACATTGCTGCTTATATGAATAGAAAACAATGCTATATAATTTCCCAATATGGCTGAATAATAATTAATTGCATGCATCTGGAAGTACATGAACCTAGAATCATCATGGAATACTAGTTTATTGTGGTTGGTTGTATAATATTAATAATAAAATCCAGTTGACAGTTTATTTTGTTATCAAGTAGCTAATGGCAGTTACATTTGTGTTGCCTGAGAGACTTGAAATACATAATATATTACAAAAGAGGGATGGGCAATATTTCTTAAGGCAGCACATAAGAACCTGAGTCATGATAAGGATCTGTTGTTACGGCAATACACAACCCAGTAATTAAAAAGCCTCTGCTTTGTTGCGGGTCGAGGCGGGACACGACACGAAACCCTTATGGATCCAGAGGCTGGAACACTTTATTGCATGATGTCTGCTACTTTTATACACTTTTTAGGCTACACATGTCAACTCTCCACTGGTTCCCACATACATAAATATTCTTCCATTGGCCACTAACGGTGTTATATAACTCTGCTTACTGCGCATGTCACGAAACACATTTTGCTGTGCTCAGCACATTTTACCGGAAAACCATATTGTTACAATTTCCGGATCTGTGCATAACTCTCCCCTGAACAAAGGTTCCTACTTAGCTTTAACTCTTCCCGAATCCCCCAGGCCAGCTGGGGGAGAACCACCACAATTCCCCCTGTTTTTGTATTAAAGAAACCGCCAACGAGTGTCATCCATTGCGGGGCCCCTTGCAAGGGAGACACAGACCACGGCAATATCGATAATACAAAAACAACTAAACGAACAGGCAAGAGTTACAGCCCAGACAGTGCATTCGTTATTAGTCCATGGCAGTAGCATTCAGTTGTCAGGTGTGGCCATAGATGGACTTCACGCAACTTGTGGGCGTGGTTCATCCAATACAGGATGGACACAGCGAGCAGGTACCCAGCGTGGTCCTTCATCTGTGGAAACACAAGCATACCCTCTACCCCAAGTTAATAGTTCACACTGTTGAGACCACTGCCCTGTGTGCAAATCTTTTACCCTGACTTTCACCCCAGGGGAGACAGGTATGGACTTTTGTAAGGAGCCAAAATGCCGGACCATGTGTGGATCCCGCTGGCCCTCCGCGATGTTAACAAAATTGAGCACATAGGTAGCCTTAGCGAGGCGAGCTTCGGGGGTTTCCCCAGACTGCTTCTTAAAGATTTCAGTGATTTTCTTTCCTGAACAACTCTTAACAGTAGAAGGGGCAAACTGTCAGAACGCAAACCTCTTTCTAGAATGTCCAGTCTGACTAATAAGTGCAGCTTTTATTGATGCCTGAACATACAGTGCCCAGAAAGTATATTGCTTTACACTCTTACCCTACCAAAGTGGATTTTTCATCTGTAGAAAGAGACATGTGCTGGAAAGCACATTCTTGAGATTGAGGACCAGTGTGTAGCACCCAGCACAGAAAGCATAAAATCCTGGTTAGGGCACATTATTGTGTATGTCATGAAAAATCATATCATGTGCAGTAGGAATGCACATGTGAAATTCTGTAGCTCTACAGGTAGTAGAACTAGTAACAGAATCATAGAATGGTTTGGGTTGGAAGATCACATAGTTCCAGCCTCCTGTCATAGGCAGGGACACTTTTCATTTAGACCAGGTTGCTCAGAGCCCCATCCAGCCTGACCTTGAACACTTTCAAGGGTTGGGTAAACACCTCTAGAGACGGGGCAATGGATTATTATTATTAATACTGTCTATGGTCAGTTTGGTCAGCAGTGTAGCTAGTGTCATGGAGTTTTAAGAGACTAGAATTTAAACCATCTTGGACTAGTCTGTACCAAAGTACAGGAATTTCCATGACACACAGAAATAACATCCAGGTGAAAGAAAAACAGAATTTTCTTTCTGATTTATTGTATTTGGCCTTCTACTGTATTTTACTGTAACTGCTAATGAACTTGAGAGTCTTTTAATGATATCATATCATGGGAGTGCTTGTTGTTTCAGTTCCTTGCAAAAAAAATCTGGGCTTTGGATAAATTTTTCAGTATCTTTTTGCCATAAAGAAATTTAAAATTATCAAGTTATAAATCAATAACCTTGTTCGGCGAATTTTTGCTAATTTATGCCAGGAATGATTTTGAAAAGATTTTTTTTGGAAACATACATGATACTTACTCTAATTTTGGAATGTGTGTTAATTTCTCTGCCTTGCAGTCTATGGTGAAAGACAAAAAAAAGGAAAGAAAGCCTTCATCAGATGAGGAGAGTGAGAGTGACAGTAACAGTGGCAGCGAGAGCGAAAGTGAGGAGGAAGCTTCTAAGCCTCGGAGGTTACGGAAACGAGTGGACTCTGATTCAGATTCTGATGAAGAAAATGATATAAATGCTGTGATGAAATGTTTACCTGAAAATTCAGCTCCTTTAATTGAATTTGCTAATGTCTCCCAAGGCATATTATTACTTTTGATGCTGAAACAGCATTTAAAGAACCTCTGTGGATTCTCTGATAGGTAAGGTTATTTAGAGAATAGGCCACTCATTATGCAATGAGATATTTGTAGGGATTAAGTTTGGGAGATTTTTTTATTTAAGTTGATCATAACTACTTGTTTAAGCAATAGATTTTTGTAAGAGAGAAACCAAATGCATTAATTTGAAGGTAATGAAATTCTGCCTTAAAAAAACCGAATTATTTTGTTTCTTGATGCGTTGTGTATTGTATATGGAATTATTAAAATACAACTACTTGAAGATTTTTAAAGCTTTTTGTTCAAATTAGTCTGGACTTTCCTTAAAAGTTCTTCTCCGTTTTTTTCTTTAAACAGTAAAATTCAAAAATATTCTCCATCTGAATCTGCAAAAGTTTATGATAAAGCTATAAACAGGAAGACAGGAGTGCATTTCCATCCAAAACAAACTTTGGATTTTCTGCGGAGTGATATGGCTAATTCCAAGATCACTGAAGAAGTGAAGAGGAGTATAGTAAAACAGTACTTAGATGTAAGTAAAGTTGCTTTGCAGAAAACCTGAAATCCTTTCAAACTAGGTAATACTGTATAAACTTGAAAGTACGTGCTGGTGTATTGGATGAACATTTCAAAATTTTAAGTACCTAGTTATCTGATGTGATAGACTGACCTTCCTTTCAGGATGTTTATATTTCAAAGACTTCTAATAAGTTTAAACGGAATGAAAAGTAATTTCAGCTGAAGAATATTCACTTTTATGGAGTATTTTCTAAGTTCGGGTATCCATCTTGTGTATCTCTTCCATATAACTTGTTCACCTTATCCTG
>NW_026087631.1:58632250-58918749 GCF_022539395.1 Myiozetetes cayanensis | reverse complement strand
ATTCTCCAAAAGGTTTTAACATTAGCATTAGCTGTGAGTCTGGAAAAAAAAAAGTCTTAGCAGAGTTCTATTTGTATTAATAGTAATCCAAGCTGATAGTAGATGCAGACAGCTAAAGCCTCTTAGGCTGAACACAGTAATTCTGATGTTGTAGCAAAACCTTGGTATACATCTAGTGCATAATTAAGAGAGATGATACTCTGGTTGAAAGCCATTTGTGAGATGTATTAATGAGCAGAACACCTTGTCATTCAGAAGAATAGTGGTTATTCTGATCTCTGTTGCCAAAAGAAGAAAAATTCATGTCTGAGAAGGAAGCCTTAAATAACAGGTCAAAACTCAACTGTGGTCCTCTCCTTTTCCTTCATCTCCTATCTCCAGAGGGGCTACTGACTTTCCTGGGGTGCTGTGAAGTTTCACTTTCATGTGAAAAGGTAAATTAGTTCACTCAAATGAAAGTACATTTCAAATGAGCCTGTTTGGCAGCGGTGTTGGGGGAGGGAAGCTATGAGGGGCTTTATGTTTCTTAAGTTCAGTCACCAGCATTTGTGAAGTGGCTAAGCTTCAGAGCAGTGTTTCTTCCAGTTCCCTCCAGCCCTAGTCTGCAGCTTTTAAAATATGGCTCTATAGTTTTTTCCAATTCTGAAAAAGTATCCCAGAAGCAAAGAACACACTGCCCAGTAAAGCAAAAGTAAACTGAAGTATGTGTTGGCATTTTAAGGAAGGAGGCAGGGAATAAGGGAAGGGAGGGAGATGGAAAGGAAGGAAGAGAAGGAAAGGAAGATGGGGAGGGAAGAAGGGAAGGGAAATTATTAATAACTTTTAAAGGTGTGAAAGCTTAACAATCTTTTCTTACAGTCATTTTCTGCAGTTACCTAATGAGAATCTTTCAGGTCTTGATAACATGCCATGACAACAATTAAAACAAAATACACCCTTCAGTTCCCAACCAAGGAATTCCTTCAGAAATCTCAAACACAGTATCTTAGGGAGCACTACAAGTGTATTAATGAATAAGCAATATACAGAAACATATTAAAAAACCCAAATTTAAGGTATTTGGTTACTTCTGCAGACAAAACTGGTTTAGGGATCCTTTTGTGATATGATAGCATAAATCTTTCATAGCTATAAATCAATTTAGAGTCTGGACTAGGATGCTACTGTTTTACAAAAAAAAATATTTCTCATTGTTGCTTTCAAACATGCCAATATTGTTTTGTACTATTGGGTAGACAGCTTTGAATTGACCTAGAGCTGAAATATTTTTGCAGTTACAGAAGGAGCCATGGCATCTCATGAAAATGCTGTTTCTACCTTGCTGAAATGTCATGGAACTAATCTCTGTGTTTAGTTAGTTCTTTTTATTCAGAAAACTGTGTGTGAATTTCTGTGATCAGTAAAGGTGATGTTTGTTCTGACAAGCTGGACAAAAAGCCAACCCAAGGAAGCAGAATATCCCTGTGCTGTACAGTCAGGTCCTACCCTAACAAGGAGAATGGCTTGTATCTTGTGATGCTTTCCTGCTGCTTGTGGCAGGTGAGGGGAGATATGCTAGACAGGCCCGTAAGGTGAAAGAGCAGCAGTTTATCTGTGGGAATCAGAACAACAGACAGTGTTTACTATCTGTTGGCTCCAGTCTTTCCTCCCTCACTGTTAAGGGGGAGTTAAAACCCACCTAATGATGGGGTCAGAATGGTTTATGTACTTTGCTGTGGGCATACCTTCTCCACACAATCACTGAAGATCTTGTGCATCCTAGTCGGTTGGAATGAGAAAAGGGGAACTTCTCTCCTTTGCCATGTATCTGGAATTCAGCTAGGTAGGTTGTGAGCAAAATTAAGGTTTTTGCCATTTGGCTTGTTGTAAGGGTTCATGTTCCAAAATTCAGAGCTGGGAAGAGAATTTAGGAGAACAAAATTTGGCAAAGGGAGTTGAGGTCACCCAAGTCTGGTGGAGCAGGGAAGCAGCTTCCTGTACATTATTTCCCACTTGCATTTATGTTTCCCCCTTTAAACTTTAAAGAGGGTCAGCATCCCAGCAGAGCCTGCACTGAATTGCATGCACTGATGGCAGGCATAATCAAGGAACACAGTATGGTTTCTATTGCTAGGTCATGTTTCCAGATGACAGTGAAGTTGCAGCCTAATTAAAGCAAAGTCCTTGTGTCTGTGTATGGTTGGGACAATTAGACTAGCTCTTGGTCTTAGTCAAATGCTAGTATAATCTGACAGGTGCATTATGTCCATGCGTGAATCAAAGAATAGTAAAAGGAAATATCAAAATACCAATGAACAGGAGTGGAAACCATGAGAAATATTTCAGTTATTGTATTTTGGACTTCATGAGTGATTTTGGGACATAATGAACTATGAATATGTACTGAAAACCCTTAAGTAATACTCATTTCCAAAATAGACTTTTTTGTGAAATATATAGTGAAAAGTGAGAAAGAAAAATTGGTAGTTTTTAAAAATTTTATTTGGGGATAATCTTAAGCTAAAATTGATTTGTTAATTATAAAACTTTGTGTCTTATTAAATCATGTTAAGTAAAGTAAAATACGAATTTAAGTTGCTGTTAGCTGTAGGGTTGTCTTCACTCTGCAGGTTATTTAGCCTTTATTACATTTTAGGAGAATAATTTGTATATTTGGTATTTAACTGTAGCAACTATGAAAACTCAACATATTTCCAGTGGTACTGTTTGCATTATAATTCTCATGAATATAACGGTTTTAAAATCTTTTACTAGCTCCTGCTTTTCAAAATACTACATCTGTGTTAATAGCTGTATTTTACTAAATTTTCCTATGGTTATCTGAGCGGACTACTTCAAGTCTGGAATGGGTCCTTGTGGAAAGTACGGCATGACTGTACCTTATACATACTGCTTCTAAATGTCCCATGAATTAATTGTAATATCTGAATTAATTTTAGCTGTAGTAGTGCTATAATTATTTGGTTTGCATTCTTTGGTATTGTAATAGAACTACACAGTATAGTTTCATGTTGTGTGTGTAAAAATCATTTAACAGACTTGAGTAAAATTTGTGTGTGTAATTTAAGATTCATTCAAAATTAATATGCCATATAAATAATATGCAACCTACTGAGCTAATGTCAAAGCAGTGTACACTAATAATTGATCCCCTACTTTATTTAGTTGCTTTCATAATGACATTTTAACAGTTAGAAATGTAAATAAATTTTCATGGTGTTTTCTTTTCTTCAACAGGATACTACAGGTATAGAAAAACTGTCAAACTGTTGTGAAGACATGTAAGTTCTGTAAAATTTTTACGCTGATGAAATGCCAAAGGAGCAAGCTGTTTTTTTAAACTGGGTGGTAGAGTAAAGGAACTGAAGGAACTCTGTTAAGATGGTTTTGCATAGTACTGTGCCTTGTACTTCCTATCTTTAGCAGCAGCTCACTAATCTTTTAGTACTGGTTGTACACAAAGTAATCTCCCTACCCAAACCCAGTGGAACTATATTTTTTTTCAAAAGTATAGGTTCAAAATATACTTTCTGCTGTGTTTTTACATACATTTCATTGATTCTGAGGTCTCCTGTGCTTCAAAAGTTGCTTTTGTTTCATTGATGACCCAGATAGTTTCTGTTCTCCAAAGTTAAATCTCAGCTGTGTGCAGTAATGAAAGAAAAGTTGTGTTTGTGACGCTGAGATGCAATTCATCAGAGTCCAGTAATGGATCCCCAGCCAACCTACATTGTTCTAGCTGACTGAAGTGCACTGTGGGCATGCTGTCTTTCACTAATAATGTTGTCTTCTGTAGATCGAGGCCCCGAAAGCCATGGCAGCAGACCTTCTCAGAAGTTTTTGGCACTCACTGGAAGATCCTGTGGTTTATTCCTTTCAGGCAGAGGCAACCACTGCGAGTTCCCTACCACTTTGCCAATCATGTCTAAGCAGGTGGATGGTGGGTACAGATGGGTCCTCCATGCTGGAAGTGTGTCTTCAAGTCAATTAAAATCCAGTTGTATGCGTCACAGTGTTCCCCAGGCATTATTTTAGTTGTGGTGTTGATTCTGTTCTGAGATTAATGCAGATTGATGGTTTAATTTTATGCATATTTAATTTCAGATTAGCTTTTCAAAGAGATTTCTTTTAGTTTTGAGATTAATACCAAAAGCAAATGACTGAAATGCAGTCTTCCTCTATTTGTTTGATACTGGCTCTTTTTTTTTTACTTTTTTTTTACTTTTTTTTTTTGTAGGAAGCACTGAAGTTTACATTCATGGTTAGATTTCTCTCCAAGTGACTTATTCTGCCTTGAATTTTTTTTTAGTGTTTTTATCAGCAGTTATCTGTCTAGATAACATTAGTGTCTTTTTTTTTCTGCATGTGTTGTAAGTTCCCTGATACTGCCAGTTATTTATGATATGCAATAGTAATTGTTCAGCACTCCGCTATAAAAAGCAACATTTAAAACTGAGGCAGACTACTTCCTAAACCTTTCTCAGAGAGGTTTTTATAAATGCACATAAACGTGTATGTTTATATAGAGAAGTCTTACATCTTACACTTATCTTTTGGCCTAGATATGATCTTAGTGAAAAATATTCCTGTCCCTATGTCAACAAGAGGGATTAAATATTCCAGGGTAAACTGTGCAGGTAGAAGGCATGTTTTCCCTATATCCCAAGTATTTCTGTGCAATAATTCAACAAAGAAGTTGCATGGTGCAAATACTAGAATGATTACTTTTTAAAAATGCAGATGTAGTTAGTTAGCATAATGTACCATAAAGAAGAGTATATTGTCAATAAAGTTATAAATTTTATATTTTCTTTAGTCATGATTAGCTGGAAGTCTGAATGTTTGTATATTGGAAATACAAATATTTAAAATATTTATACATAAATATAGATTTGCTACTAACATGTTCAGTGAAGTATATTAACTCATTTAATAGGGTATTATGTCGAAGTAGATACCTTCTTGCTCCTTTAAGTATGGAAGTAGTTAACCAAAGAAAGCATCCTTCATATCTGGTAAAATGACAACAATTGCCAAAGTACTGACTCGGCCTTTCTGTACCTGGAAAAATTATGTACTTATTTTAGCCCTCTGTATCAATACAAATATCAGCATAAGATGATTGTGGAAAGTACTATGAATTTCTCCTAGAAATCCAGTGGGTTTAGTTATGCTAGTTTGTGTTTGTTGCATAGTCTGACAGGACAAGGATCCACCTTGAATGGCAGCCATGCAACTGGACACAATAAAAGATACAAAATCAGGATTTAATATACATAGACTGTGTAGGATGTGATAGTTTATCTGTGAACAGTTAATCCAAAAACAAAGGGCAAGACTTGTCATGAGTGGTGTTTGTAACAAATTTTAAAAGACTTGTTTATAATGCAGTTACTGCCAATGTTTGGTGTCGTTTTATCAAATTAACAGATTTTGGTGATCCATTGGCAGTTTCAAAGGGTACATCTTAAAAATCACTTGAATTTTAAACTTTTGTAAACTTCTAACACTTGATCCAACTTTACTTTTCCTCTCTTTTTAAAAATAGATGGATTGTTTTATTCTTTTAAATTTCAAGCCTAATATTCAACCATTTTTTTCATGTCAGTTTTAGTGAGCTTAGACTTTCTTCAAGGTGGAATTGGCAGCAATATTTAAAAAGAAGACTGGGACAATGCTGGAAATTCAAAAGAATGTGGATATACATAATAAATTTATGTCTCTATTCTCTTTCCCCCTCACCTCCTCCCCCCCCTTTTTTTTTTCTTTTTTTTTTTTAAGGAATGCCACTGTTATAGTCTCTGGCATATGCAGGGGAATAATAGCAGTTTTCCTTTTCCGTGCCAACACAGTAGTTTTTTAAAAAGATTTTTTGTGCCAATCACTTATTGTAGTTAGCAGATTGTACAATTCTGAACCTTATTCAGAAAGAGGATCCCGAATTTAACTCTTTTTGATACGTTTACCGTGGGGCACATAACTGTGCGTGGTGTTTCGCGGTGTTACCGTACGACCGAAAGAGTGCGGGGAGCACCAAACCTGTCCCGCAGAGCGCGCCCTTCGGCAGGAGCCCCGGTGGCGAACAGAGCGCTTCGTTCGTGTTCCCGGAGCGCAGCCGGGCAGCGGAGCAGTGGGCAGTGCGGGCTCCGTGGGGATGGAGGATCCAGGATCAGCCCCTGTCCCCAGCCGGGCGCGCGCTCCCCGCGCCCCCTGTCGCCGGTTGCCTGTCGCGACAGCGGCGGTGAGCGGCCCGCAAGGGGCGAGTGGCCGCTCCCCGGGAGCCGAGCAGAGCCCTCCCTGTCCGTGAAAACCTTGCCCGGTTCTCAAAACGAAATATTCGAACGAAAGTGTTGTTTTCGCAGGTTTGCGACGTCTCCAATGTTACCGTATGGGATTTTTTTCCTTTTTTTTCTTTTTTTTTTTTTTTTAATTGTAAATCTACTTTTTCTCAGTCTCCCATCATAACATTAGGAATCAATATGTAATATGATTAAGATTACTGGGTAATTTCTGCCCCTTTTCTCGGAATTTGGAGAACAGAACGGAGAATTTGGAGAAGCTTCATGTTTCAGGAGGTATTGAACTGTATTCTTTGCATGAGAGGCCTCTAAGAGGGTAAAATTAATTTTTTTTTTTTTTTTTTTTTACATTTAGCTGAATGACCCTATAATGTTATTAGTTTATCAGAGTAAAGTTTCTGAAACTGATTCTCAGAGTTTTTCCATCAGAAAAAGATCAGGTGGACTTTTATGTTATAATTGGAAATTCCTGAATCCACTGAACCTTTCCTTTGAAATCCCACTTCTTTTCCCTCCAGGTCTCCTGTATGATTTTTTGTTTTAGTAAAAACTGCATTCTTAATATTGATTAGCGCTTGTCATTGTTAGGCATTTAAAAACAACTTATAGATAATGTTACTGAATTTCATCCTAATATAGTATCAGAATAACACATGCTTCATTGAGCACAGTGCATATTAGCTTCTGACTTGGCAATATTTGATTTCCTGAGAGGCACAAAGAGAAGTTAAAGAATGAATGAAAAAGCCCCTGAATACATTTGAAAGTAGCTGGTTTATTTCCTGTGTGGGGTAGCTCCTGGTAGGACCAAAGAATGCTATCTAGCTATCTTCTCATAATATCAGGGATTTGAGATTTCATTTGAAAAATTCCCATGTACATAATAAAAGGTAATGCATTAAATAATGTCTGTGAACCTATCTTCAGATCTACTGCTTTGAAGTAGAGGTTCGGTCTCACAGCTACTGGAGTAGTTCAGATACGCAGTCATTTTCAGTCTTGAGGAGAGGTAACTGATTGTTAGGATGGAGTTTAAACTAGGCAGCTTACTCCTTGTTATGCATCTAGAGGGGGCAAACATGAACAGGAGATGTATAAAAGCACAGAGAAAATGGAGATGGGCCAAAAGTGTTGTTTTGATTTGATATCAAAGTTTACTCATTGCAAAGAGCAGGAGTTACACAATCAAATTCACAGGCCATCATTGTATGTCTTTCAGTGTTTATCTTACAATTGCCCAGATTTATTCAGTAAATAATTTTAGAAATTTTCAATTCATTCTTTGTTCTGTGCCATAGCAGTCTAACATATGTCAATGTGAGGAAGCAAGTAACAAAGGCAGGATTTCTGGAGTACTGTGAAAGAAATCAACTGCATTTATATGAAACATATGATAATAAGTTTTCTGCTAACCTGAAATTGTTAGTTGACATAAAACACTTCTTTTATAATGCATTTTTTACTGTATTTGATTGGCCTTCCTGCCAGTAGTACTTCACTTGTAGCAGAGAGTTTCTGTCACATATTTGAGGATGCTATCAATTACATGTATTACTTAAATGGGCTATTTCCTCTTTTCAGTATGCACTCAATTTCACTGCAGCTTGTTAGTAGGAAGCCAATATGCCTTCATTGGAGCAACAAAATACAATTGACTGTTGGCAATTTTGTCAATATCCCAACTGGAAATACCACTTCATTCCTTAGAAGTGTTTTATTTGTAGGGTGTGCTCTTGATATTTCTGGACAAAAATTGATGCTTATTCTATGTATATTCCCATCAATAATACTGGATTAGCACTTCTAAACTATTTCCTTCTAAAGGATTTTTCTTTACTGCCCCCAGTATAAATCACTGTTAGTCATACCTCATAGCCATTGAGTAGCTGTCTGTTAGCTTTTACCTGGGCTGAAATAGTAATGGACACATGGTGTGCTTCTGCAAGCCCTGGTAGACCTCAGTTTAAGACCTACCAACTACATCAGATTAGTTGTTGGGTAAGATGTAGGTACTTACTTGAGATTATTCCTTGATGGCCCTTAGATCTTGTGCTTAGATTTTCTGCTGTGCTAACTGGTGTGAATCCTTGAAGAGCCTTTGAAATTAGAGGTGCCAGGTCTCTAGAAGCTTTGCACTTTGTTTTAAGCACATGACTTAAGGCTTAATTTTCCTGCTGAGTAGTTGATGCTTGGTATTTAATGACATGATGCATTTTTGTGTTTGACAGGGAAGGAGTTAGGTTTAAAAATAACTTCTATCAGTGTCTCAGAGGCTGAACTTGTGGATAGTGTCTCACAACAAATCAGGTGATAGTCACTTCTCATTCAGTTCCAGACCCTTTGTCCAAAGTATTTGCTATTTGACACTCAGTGTTTCCATAACATGTATATGTGGTAGGAAGTTTCAAGACGGTGTAAATGAGAATGTTTTCAAGAAGCACTTTTTTTTTGTCCCGGGAAGAAATTCTACTTTTGAGCAATTTACAATTACAATTTCTGTAAGAGATCAGAGCTTTCTTAGTTGTATTGGAGTCTCATTTATCCAGACAAAATCACTCCTGTTGTCATTCATTTTCTACTATTGAAAAGTTACCACCTAAAATGACTTCTATGCATTCCTCTGCTCACTTCCAACTTTGATGGCTCTTTTTCTCTCTTTTCACTGAGCACACAACAGCACAGAGTAGTCCTACCTGCAGTTATGTTCATATCATCTTGACCAGAATTGACAATGAGATAAATTAGCCTAGGAAGGTGTTGAGATACGGAGTATTGGTTTGATTTAATAACAAAAAAATAAAATTGATATTCCAAATCTCTGGTTCCATTTGGGTTTGGGTTGAGAGCAAATTGTCAGTTGCTAAGAGATCTGAAAATTTTTATGGATTGTTTACTCTGAAATATGCAGAAGGAAGTTGTCACACCTTTTAATTGGTTTTGAGAAAGTACCGCCTTTTTTTTTTTTTTTTTCTGTAATGAAGCACAGCTTGAGCTTTTGGTAACCTTCAGCATTATTTTATGTAAAATTCAAGTTGTTTTTATCTTCTTATTGCCTGAGTCACTATCTTGTAACCTAAGCCAATACATGCAGAGTTCTAGTGCTGCCACAGGTACATTTAGCAGCAGGAGGTCCATGGCTCTTGTGCCAAAAAACAGCTTTTTAAAATTGATCCAGTTGTGGGTCTTGAATTCTCATATACTTGGAATTTTAAGAATAAATCTAATCTCTTATGCCTCAGTCTTTATTAATTTACATAACTGCTTTAAAATATGTTCTGAGCTGTTCTTCAGGTGTTCCTGTTAATTTATTTTGATTGCTTATTTTGTGAACACAAGGTTTATAAAACACCAAGTGTGATGTGATGTGTCATGACTTTACCCCAGCCAGCACCTCAGCACTGTTTAGCTGCTCACTCACTTCCCCCCAAACAACATGAGGGAGAGAATTGAAAAAGTGAGAAAACTCATGGGTTGAGGTGGGGATAGTCATTGGGTTTGATGGATAAAGCAAAAGCTGTGTACACAAACAAAGCAAGACAAGGAATTAATTCACCTCTTCCCATGGGCAGGCAGGTGTTCAGCCATCCCCAAGAAAGCAGGGCTCCAGCCCGCCTGACGGTGACTTGGGAAGGCAAACGCCTTCCTCCTTGCCCCAGCTCTATATGCTGAGCATGACACCGTGTGGTGTGGAATGTCCGTGAGGTCACTTGGGGTCAGCTGTTCCAGCCATGTCCCCTCCCAGCTTCTCGTGCACCCCCAGCCTCCTCAATGGTGGGGTTGTATAAGGAGCAGAAAAGGCCTTGATGCTAAGTGCTGCTTAGCAGTAAGGAAAACATCCCTGTGTTATCAACACTGTCTTCAGCGTAAATCCAAAACACAGCTCCCTAGTAGCCTCTCTGAAGAAAATTAACTCTGCCCCAGCCAAAACCAGCACATAATGACAAACCACATTGTCATTCTCATTTAGAAGAATTCAGCATAATTCAACATTCACATTATCATGTTTAGTTGATGAGAAGCTCAAAATGACCTGATAAGGTGCACTTGCAGCCCAGGAGACCAGCTGTATCAAAAGAAGTGTGGCCAACAGGCTGAGAGAGGTGATTCTACCCTGCTAATAAGTTGAATCTAGTTCTAAATTAGTCAAAGAATTAGGGCCTCAAAACTGTATGTGTGATGGTGAATGATGCTAGGAATTGCTTTTGGGAAGAGTAGTTTCCTCTAAATACAGTGTCCGTACTTAGGTGACCTGTGGCATGACTGGATACCTCAGAAAGCATTCTTCAAAAGATTTTTGTACCCCTTTCTCAACCACTGAGCTTTTGAACTTCAAGAGGCACTGAAATACTTGTATCTGTGGGCTGCATTAGGCCTAAGACTTAGTTTTGCTGAAATTGTGCAGTGGCATCTCGTGTCTTGCCCAGATTCTGGTGTGGAGCGATTAAAGCCAGTTGTTGCAGCAAGGGCCATCTAAGTATCACCTGTATAACTGTAAGAATAACATATTTACAGTAGAAAATGTGCTTTTCCAATTAGAAAATAGGAAACTGATAATTAATGTGCATTTTTGGGTAAGTATTTCTGTGCACATTCCCAAGACTAATATCTCTAGATCACAGTGTAGCCTATAGACAGAAAATTATCACTCTGTCTACTTAACAAATAGCAAAATAATACTGATTTTTGTAAATTAGAATTCTGAATTTTGTAGTTCTGACATGGGCATGTGATTGAGTTTTACAGATTTGTTGTTAGTTTGATCTTGACTGTTTTCGAATAAATATAATGTTCATATTGGAATATGAATAATGTTCATACTGGAGTCATTGAAAATTACAAGGTCTAACACTGGTTGTACCTGAATGGGTAATGTATGAGATGAATGGTTGAATAATATCAAAGCAGGGAAGCTTACTCTGATATTCTTTTCATGAAATCTGAAGGTGTAATAATATATCCAGCTGATAAACAGTGTATTGTTTTTAATTCATCTTTGTTTTATTTCATTCATGTAATATTTCCGTGGAGTTTTTAAAATTGATTTAAGTTATAGATTATTTTTCATTCCTATTGAGAATTCTTTGGTCTTATATTTTTTTGAAATCTTATTTTTAAATAAAAAAAATAAAAGTTTCTTTTTCTCCTCTGGATTTCATTTATATTGGTTTAAAGTTGTGTAAATAGTTGGCTAATATTTTTCCAGTCTGTTTTTACATTTTCCTAATTCTGTTACAAATTACTCTCATTGCTGAATATTTGTTATTGTTACAAGAGAATAGGCTATAATCCCAAATGATTGTTTTGAAAAACTGAGCTGGGAAAAATTGCTGAATAGTTAATGAAGTACTTACTGTCTGAACTTTGTTGTTTGCTTTTAAGAGAAGAGCTGAATGTTGGTGGAAGCATTAGAAACTTTCTCCACTGGGATTAGTATACCAAATAGTGTTGGTGTAACAACACTAGTTACAGTATTGTTTACTGTTACAGTCTACATAGTCACAGCTGTCTGTAACCCCAACCAGAGTAGGAGCCTCTGAGGTACATATAAACTGAAAATTTTATAAATTGCCATTTTTCAAATTACAAAAGCAGAGTTGTTTGTGTTTTTTTAATCTTTGCCTTTTTTAAAAAAAAAAAAAAAATTTATATGGTGTATTAGATAATTCATCCTGGGAACAGTTTTCGAGAGAGCTAAGTGAGTCCAAGCCAGCAGGTCTTGTGTTTTGTCTGCATGTGAATTTCTGTCAGATTTTGATGCAGGGAAGTTTCAAACATTTTGTCTGTCCCAAAGGAGATACTGGCTTTAAACATGCAAAAAGAAGTGCAACAGTGGCCACAGAAAAAGTATTAGGGAGAAATAAAAGCTACTGGGTATGGTGTGAGCAGTAGTCTCAGCTTTAGAAGAAGTAAGGGGAAGATCCTAGACACCTGGGAAGATCCACTGCAAGACTAGTGAACCTAAGAAAAAAACACTGATTATGCCTGCAAGGAAATGATTAAAATACCTGAACTGTGTCACTTCATGAATAAGGGCAAAAAAGGTACATAATGATGGTTTGTGGCCGCAGACATTGCGTCTTCTGTTCCAACCCAAGAACCAGATTCTTCAAATAACTATAATAGAAGTCACTTCCATACTGATCCTTCCACAACAGCATAAAACCAGCCTTTAAAATTCTTTGTTCTGTTTGTATTCCAGAAAAAACTGTTCTTACCTTCTGCCAATGACTTCAGTTTCTCATGTCTGAAATTTCAATGGGCCTCTTTTTCCCATATAATAATTTCAAATCTGGTTATCTCTGCTATGATACTTATTTAGTTTAGTATTTAGATACTTAGATACAACTGACTTGTGAGAGTGCATGCCATCTTTCTGATGTGTGGAAACATCCCCACTTGCCCATGAAAGTAATTGTAATATGCACACTCCAGTATTTTTAGTGCCTAAAGCTCCTAGAAGTGTTTCTTGAGTGTTTTGTCATTATATAAACTGAATGAAACAGTACTTTGAGTCTACAAATTCATTTTAGGAGGCAGCCAGGTAGTACAGATGAGCAAATGCATGCAGACACTCCTGTAGGCTGACCAATTACATGTGTGAGCTGCAATTGCACTAGTGTGGAAGGGTGGTTGGAGGGAAAATTGGGCCCTGTAGATATCTGGCTGAGTAAACAGCTTGAGGAAGGATGGCAAACATGTTAGTCTGAGTAAAATACAGCTAAGCTAAACTGATAAAAAAAAACCAGGTCAGAATTTGTATCAGTTACAGCACACTCTTTGTATATCCTCTAGTTTCACTGTATTTTTCTCATTAGACTTCCCATCTCGAAAACATTCTCTTCGCTGAAGGATTAGTTTAAGAACTAATAGCATGTGCAGCTTTCTATGCAGTAAACCATAAAAATGTATTTCAGTTGCACAGAGATGAACATAAAATTAACTGGATGGGAATAGAATTTAGAACTGCTGAGGAATAACAACTCTGTCAAGCCCAGGTAGTAATTTATTCCCAGATACAGCATGATCTTGCTGGTTAGGATATGCTTCATAACCTCAGTTTTATACCATGACTTTCCTGTAGCTGTGGCCAAAATCCCCCCAGATCCACTGTATGTTGCCTGCCATGTGGGTGAAGCGCTCCTTTTTTTTTGTAAATACAAAGTGTAAGAAGGGTAAGTGCAGACAATGCAGGAATTTGAGCCCTATAAAGGTGGAATTTGATAATTTGTTTTGGTAGCTAATGGATGCTTAACTCACTAGGTTAGACAGCAGGTCTGGGACTTAGAAGATCTGCCTTCAGTTCTCTGTGTGACCTCTGGTTCTTTCGGCAAAGACATCTGGGTTTCTGGAGTGGGAGTTGTGTAAATCCGCAGGGCCAAAGGTGTATTATCCAGGTCCCACAAACCTGGATAATCCACTTCAGAAGGAACAGCCATATCCCGCAGGTCAGATAAGGAATTTGGGCTTCCTGACATCCAGCGGTGCATAGATGACTGGAAAACATGTGTTTTTCAGCTCATCTTGATAAACTTTTTGGATACACCGATGACCAAGGAGAAAGATCATATAAGAAACTGCATTTAGTTTTCTACCTTTGAATTTGGATTAAAGGATAACAGATGAGTATGCCTTAGGTGATCACATTGAGATAAATTTATTTTGTTTTTTCAAATGTTCAAGTTTTATGCATATGCCTTCATTATAGAAACTACTTGTAGGGAAATTGAAAATACCTTTCTGCATCCAATTTGGATCTTTTCTACACAGCTGCATATTCAGGGCATATTTCTACAAAACCCCATACATGCAGCATGTGTATGGATGGGGGAAAATTCTGGTTATTTGTTACTAACATCATGGACAGGAAGTTTTAATTGTAAGCTTCTTCACTCACAACATCTTCAGCATCATCAGCTGTTCAGCTTTATGTCAAGTGTTTTTAATCTTGGCGCTGAAAAATCAGGATATGGTTTCTTTGTTCTTCTGCTTTAATACTCACAGAACAAATCAACCAAGTTTACTTTTTCTTAGACTAGTCAAATAATCTCATATCCTGATAACTGAATATTCTGAGAGTGGCAAATGCCTTTTCCACCAGTACAAGTGTGTTGATTGGGTGGTTGGTTTGGGTTTTTCTGTTTTGGTTTTTGTTTGATTGTTTTTCTTTTGGTTTTTCAGTTTTGTTTGGGCTTTTTGGTTTTTGTTGTTTGTTTTGGGTTTTTTGTTTGTTTTTTCCTGCATCTTGAAGAGTCAGGAACTTTGTTTGAGGAATAAAGCATGGACTTTTAACCCAACATAGTTTTCAGGTCGATGAAGTTACAGCACTGCAGCCACAGCACAGCAGGCAGAGATGGGGATGCTGGGTGTCTCTGCAACCCTTCTTTCTTCTTGCTTGCTCTTTTTGTATGAACAGAGAGATCTAGCACCATCCTTATGCCTCAGAAGAATCTCCTTGTGAATAGGAAAGGAGGGCCTTATAAAGTCATGGAAATAAAATTTTTGTTACCAACACAGAGGAAGCAGTTAGAAATTATTCTACCTGTAGGAAGCTTGGGCACTGGCCTACTTCCACAGGTGAGATAACCTGAACACTATTTTTTCTCTGACAGACTCTTTAGGCTTCTTTCAAGTCAAAGACCTCAGGTATTGTCACTTGAAACAAATGCTTGATGTCAGGTGGAACTCAAGCACTCCACTTTTTGTCATCTTCCAGTTAAACAATGGCTTGCCCCATACCAAAAGACAAGCAAGAATTGATAACTGAAGGATTGTACAATCCCTGCTAAAGGACCTGCTCTGTGGAAAGATTCACATAAAATCTAAACTGTAAAACCCTAACAAATTTTTGCTGATGTTCTACTGAGCAGCTAAATGCAGAATTCCTACAGGGTCAACTTAATAACCTCTATAGCTTCTCAGAAGAAGATAAAGGAGAAGGATTGTGACCATGTGATTGTGACACCTTTGCAATGAGAACTGACAACTAATCAGGAGTCTCAGCAGCATTGTGTCTGAGTACCTGCTGCATAAACACAGCTTTACTTGCACTTCTCCAGGGTAAATATATACCTGGACCTCAGTAAGTGAATATGAGGAGATGCATACACTGAATTAAGTAAATAATTTTCCAGGACCTGATTTATGACTGTTCAATGAAAACAGTGTATGCTTGTGAACATTTAATTTTGTCCTGATTAGCTCAGGTTTTAAAGTATATACAATTGAACTATTTCATTAGAAAATGGCAGCTTAAATTGGGCTTTTTTACAAGAAAATGATTGGTTTTGAAGAATTTTTCAACAGTGTTTTTCATTTTTTTGAATCAATGCCATTTGTCTTCATTTTCTCACTCAAAGTGACTTTCTGTTCAGTGTTTTATGAGATCTCAGTTTAGGCACACAAGCTCTGCTGTTGGCAAAGTGGTACTAAAATGACATTTTTGCAACCCACAGACCTCGAGTTGCCAAAAGCAATTATTTTCAGAAGGTCTGAAACCATGCTTGTGTTATTTCAGTAAGCCTTTATCTTCACCATCACTAATACTCCCTGTCTGCTTATTAGTTTGTTCCTGGTGATGCTGCGTGGGGCATGAAAGTCAATGCTTTGTGCCGCAGTGTAGGCTTGTGTTGTTAACAGAAGGCCACAATGAAATACACTGAAACTGTTTATATATGAAAGCTATCCATAGGTAAAAGCAGTGATGTTTTTGTCACTATGTACTAGCATTTTTGGTGAAAAAAAAAAGTCTCTCATTTGGTCTCATTATCCTTTCTGCTGTCATCAGTTCAGCTGGTTTTATTCTGTTAAGCACAATTTCTTGGAGCTTCCCCATGGAATTGCTGAGTTACAAACAGGTGCATCCGGCTGGAACACACAATGCACGCTTCCCAAGTCTTCCTGTAAATTCTGTATAGAACTCACTTTTCAAAAACTAGACATTTCAAGTCTGTCAAAACTGCAGATACTTCAGAAGATGGAGAACTGAAGGAATTGTTGAACTTCACCCACAGTCATGTCCAACTGATAGATTTCTTACCTGCATGCCTTTGTCAGGCAAGCAAAAATTACTCCTTCTGTGAATGTATTAGCCAGCCAAGTTGATATCCCTCGACATCAGAGAAGAGTTTTTTCATTAAAATGTAGATATTGTTTTCTGAAAAATTAAGTCAAATGCAATTGAACAGCCAGAGATTAATGCTACGTCTGTGTCACTCTCTAGATGTCCTATTTTAACTTAGAAAAAGAACTGTGAAAAATTAATTCCACAGTTGAAAGTAGCGTGCATGTATGGATGAGCATGGGTGCTTTGACAGTTTTGGAGAGGTCTGAACAAAATGACTGTGGTTACTAGCACATTTTGAATTAGTCTGAAAAGCAGATGATACAGAATAGTATTTAGTTGAAACAGTTATCTCAACTGCATCTCTTGTTTGAGAAAGTTAACAATGGTAAATTTTCTGATAGCAATTTGTGGCTGATTCTGATAAAGGATTTAGGAAAAAAGTTATGTGCATGGATGGAAGAGCAATTTGTTTTCTCAGACAGGCAGTAAACAACAATGTATTTCCTAAAAGGGGGTGGAGGGAAAAGTATTTTGTCCGCATCTAGGAGAGTATTGATGAGGTTCCTTATCAGTGTTAGGTCTAGAAAAGGTTTTGGCAAACATGCCTTAAATGCACTTTCAGTTATATATTATAATTCCTGAAGTTTATGAATATGAAGATCTATGTTGTAGTACAGTAGTTGTGTACAAAACCAGTGTTATGTAACATGAGCTGTATTTATTTATCATGTAAAATGGATGGCAAATAAGCACTGTTAAATTAGTTTGTGAGGAGGATAGCAACTGTGGGTCTGCTTGTTTGGTGAGCTCTTTGCTGGATATGCTCTCTGTATCCAAACATCTTGTGCAGTTATTTCACCAAGGCCAATGGGCTTTTGAAGGTAAGGATCTATACCATGAACTAAATATGTTTTGATTATTGTCAGCCAGAGGAGCTGGCTAGGTGGTTGGAATTGATTAACTCAATATGTCTGTTACATCTTTAGAATTTTAAGTTGCTTAGATGAATTGAGCCACATTATTATATGAAGTTCTTTTGGGAACAAGCTTTAAAAAATTGACACTGCTGAGACTCTGCAGCCATTTTCAGACAGATAATAATTTTCCCAGATATGAACTGAGTCAAATTTTATGCTTCTTTCCATTTACACAGGGCTTGCTATTCTCTGTTCTGTGCTCATTGGGGTATGGAAAGATGATGAACTGAAAGAAATTGAGCTAGCTTCTTCTAGTGCCGCACCACTGAGCTCCTTTTGGACTTCTAATTCACCATGTTTGCTCTTTCCTATAGGTCTGCAGTATCTCATGTGGCAGCAGAAGATTTATCAGTTTGTTGGACTTCATGGTCTGCCCACAACGCTAAACTTTATCTGTTAAAACTGGACAAAACACATGAATATGAAAAAAATACCCAAACAACAAAGTAGGCCAAAACTTCAATCAGGTCACAATAGTATCAGGCATTCAGCACATAATGGATGGTGTGGAAAGATGTCTGGGGTAAAATCAGAGGAAACTCAGAAGTTATATTCAAAACCTAACAAATTATAATGGTACAGAAATTACTGGGTAAAATGCAGCTGCTACTTCCTGGATGGAATACAGTTGGCAGCTCTGCAGTGACTCCCCATACAACAGTAAACACCTGCTAAGGGGGATGGAACGGAGAGTGGAGCACTGTGGAGACACTGCGGCCAGGCTCTAGAAATCCTTGCAGGGCAGGGGACTCAACGGTACTTTGCAGATGATAAACTGCACAGCACCTGTCACCAAGGGAGACGGGAGAAGATATCCTGCTGCTGAGCCCGCAATTGTGGTGAAATCTATCTCCTCAGGTCAACTTCATTAAAGCTTCATTATAATATTAGCACACACCTCCATCCCAAAGGTACCCACCTCCAAGGTGTGATCACCCCACACTGGGCACGTGGCCTGTATTTTTTTGACTTTATCTTTAAAAATGAAGCAAGAGAATTTTAAACCAATCAGTAATGAAGGTATTTATGACTCAAGTCACTCAAGCTTCACGTAAATATAAAGAAATATATAAAAGTAAGTTGAGATTGGGGGAAAAGTTAGGGGAGTCTCCACTGTAACTGCTGGGATCAGTCGATGGGCTGAACCTGTCTTCTCCCCCATAGGGACACCTGTTGGATAAGCACCATACTGTATGCACACTGAATACCTTTACTGGGGATCAAAGCTTCTCTGTGTATTGTTTTGAATATGTTTTTGCAATCGGATACTATCACTGGCAACCCTCAAACCTTAACCTGTCACAATTTTATTTTAATAAAGAGTGTTATTCTGTAAACTGTTATGTGAGTCCTTCATGGGTTTTGGTAATCACTGGCAATGGATAACATACTTTAACAGTGGGAAGACCCACTGTGAGGTCACAAAGTGGGAAGACCTGCTGAGGGGTCTCCCTAATGCTGTTGGTGTATTTCCCTGAGTAAGTCAGTGAAATTGCACTCCGATCAGGCAGGACTGTTCAGTGAGAGGTTCCCACAAGGCTTTCCAGAGGCACTGGCAGACAAATCAAACACTAACAGTCAAGGAAGTCTACTCATTTTCATGTGACAGATGGGTACCTAAATCACATGCCTATAGTTACAGGGTTACTGATAACTACTCAGTCCAGCTAGTGCTTTTGTTGGGAGAAGTCAACCCTCCCCTCTTGCATGAGACAGATATCTGTTTGAGGTCCAATTATGTGGCACCAAAACTCCAGGCAAAATACATCTGCATTGACCCATGTGCATCTGGCTTGCCTACCATGGGGTACAGCCTGAGGAGTAAGCTGAAGTGCTCTCTGTTAGGACAGCACCAATCTACCAGAACTGAGCAGGAGGGAATGTTAAATAGAAGATCATGGCTGATGCAGTCCTTCTAACAATTGGATAGACCCTTCAGCAGAAAAAGACCTGCTAGGAAATTGCAGGTCTTATGTCAACATCTTAAATCTACAGAGATTACTTCTATAGCCCCTGTACGGGACTCATAGGGGTGATCCATTGGATGACCAAAGAGAAATCAACCTTATGCCAAGGAAGGTATATGCTCAGTTCCTGACTAGCACAACCTCTGTGACTCACAGTGCTGAACATACTGCTGAACAATGTTTAAAAGCTTCCCGTGCTTCCTGCCTTCCTGCCGCTCAGAACTCATTCAGCTACTGCATTACATTTCTCACAGAACGATGCCGGGCCTGACTCAACCTGGTGCTGTGTGAAGTCAGAAGTCTTGCCTAGTGTCTGGAGGGGATTACGATTACTGCCAACACAAAATAAGGAGGATCCCTTTTGCTGGAAGAATGCTGTCAAAAGAAAATTGATCTGTCTTGGGCAGTTAACAGGAAATAAAGTTCCTACATCTTTCACATAGGAATTTTTCTTCTAGTCCTGGCCTATTCTTCACCTTTTCTCACTTTTCTTGTGCAATATAACCAAGTGAAATCAATTTTGCCACAATGCCAAACACAACATACCGCTTCTCCCTGCCTCTTTACAAGAAAAATGGGCTTTCAGACTGTGAACTGGGGGAAGATTTGAAAGACTATGAAAATGCTCATCATGGGGAAATCATTACCATTACTACCTGAGCAGCCATGTGGAGTGAAGATAACCACAAGTCTTACTCAGAGATAAGCCAGTAGGTACACTGATACCCCTGGCTTATTCTCAGAGACACAGACACATGATGCCCCCAAAACCAAGGAGACTGTTATTTGTGCCTCATGTCTAATAACAAACCCTTTTATGTCATTCCAGCAAAAACATTGAAATGAAATACATACACTAAATACAATTTTTTTTTAAGAAATCAACTGGAACAGTGTCTTTCCCTTTCTTTGCCTTTTGTTTTCTCAGGAATTTTGTTTCATCAAGTAAAACCAGTGGAGGCCATTATTTTCTGCTCCATCTACGCCTTATGGAGGCATGTACTCCTCCCTTAATAGAAATGAAAAGTCCTGGTGCCATAAAGGATGTCTCTGTGTGAGTTTATTTGAATGGGTTTCACAGGTGCCAATGACAATAGATGAAAACATTTACCAGAAAACAGCAGGAGAAACAGGAAAAGTACTTGCTGAGGAGCAGCGTGACCTGTGGTTAGCTGTTTGTTATTGACGATTTGGCTCCAGTAATGGCTGGGTAAATAAAAAGTTTTCTAGGAGATATGAGCCGTGATTTGTGTCTGCTCACAGGCCTATTGACCATCACAGAAAGGGAATTACCAACACTGGAATAGTCTCTACATACCATGGATAGCCTCAGGACCTAGGCTGTCTCCATCCACTAGTGAAAAAATTGCTGCTCTAGACTTACAGTAACAAAGGGAGTTTTTCAGAATCACTGATTTTTTTTCCTTCAAAAGACAATCAAAGGCTTTTCTAATAGTGGGTAAAACCAAGAAGATTTCAAGATCATCCCACTATCTGAACATTGATCTTCTTCTCTGTGATTGCTTAAATTTACAATAGTAGTTTGGGTCTCTCTGTGCCAGCACTGCTTATCATTCAGAGCAACATACTGTGTGTTCTTTGTTTGAGCCTCTCTATTGGTAGGTGTTGGGACCTCCTGGAAATAAATTAAAGCATTGCTGAAGGCTCATGATGACTTCCTTTCTGGATATAAAATGGAAATGTCCTGTTGAGTAGAGTCAAAAGCTGAGCGAGCCTGGGGAAAACAAACCTTATAAAAATCTAAGCCCATGGAAAAAAAGTCAGATTGTCAAGTATTTTTTTAATGTGTTAAGAAGACAGTAGCTAGAAGTGGTTGAACTTGATTACATTTTATTTATTTTAAATATGAACCAGATTTTTGTTCTACCAAATTTTATATTTTCTTGTCTTCTTTTTTTTCTTTGAAAATACATAAAAATATGCTTAGCCATTAAAAAATTGGGTCAAATTCACTTCAAAAATTCAAGATACTCCAGATAAAAAAACTCCACCCTTCTACCAATATGGAAATTTGAATAATCTTGAAATTCTTTGCTATTATGTCACAAGCAATACCATCTGCCTTCTTCAGAAATCTTTTTCTGAAAGGAAAAAGATGTCATCTGAAAAAATTTGTGCAATTACATGTTTCTCTCTATGTGTGGTATGACTGAATCTTTGAGTAGCATAAGAAATTAGATCTCTTTCCAGATAGTAGCCTTTAAAAAAAATCCCATCTGCAAACCAGACATGGCTGAGGGAAGGGCAGACCTCCCAGCAGTCAGGAGAAGGCATGGGAGCAGCATGTGTATGGGAAGCACAAACTGACCAGTGCTGCAGACTTTGTTTTTCTGGGTGCCAGAAATCCCCATTCTGTCCTCAGCTAATGCCAGAAGGCAACAGGCAGCAACAGAAGGGAGGCTCATCATTAACTCTGTATTTCCTGGATACACAAAAGTGAATATCCATGTGGTGCTTGTGCCTACAAGGAGACGCATAGTCTTCCTGAAACTTCAGGAACTGCATTCCTTTGGGATGGAGGAGCAACTCCACTGGTCACTGAGGACTTGGTAGAAGAGGATACTGCAAGATTGGATCTGCTGTGGTCTAGACATCTGAGAGCAGCTTGAGATCTCTCAGCTAGCTACAGTGTGATAAAACTTTTATCCTCTTTTAAGCACAGTGACCTGGCTCATGATTACCTAAAGTGTGGGCTTGCACTACCAGCCGTCACGGTGCTGCTGGGGATTTGTGAAAGGCAGATTAGTGGCTGCAGCAGTTGGTTTCTTCACCTGTGATCATGCTCCAGTGGTGGGAGACTACAGAAAATCCACCTGTTCATATTAGTCCCATTTTTCCATTTTTCCTTGTGCGGGCAAGTAGGTTTGTTAGCTGAGGTTAGGGATTATGTGTGAAAGTGAGTGGTGCCACCCTTCTTCTCCAGGGTTTGTCTCACACCCACAGTGGGCCACTGTGAAATGATGAGCCTGTTAGTGAAGGCCATGCGAAAGATTCCACCTCAGGACATCTGCCTGTACATTGCCTGCCAAAAACTGGATAAAACTCTGCCGCTAGTGCTCCCCATATGTAATAACGTTTAGCACAAAGCCAGGCTGTTTGACCAGCATGTAGGAGACAGAGTGCACCTCCTGTGCACTCTAAATGAGCTGAACCATCCCACAACATCTGAGCATGGACAGATTTTCCAATATTCAAAAATTTTCTCAGGTCTCTATTGGTCATTGTGACCTAGCTGAAATGAAAAAGAAACACCCTCATCTATTGTACAGAGCTCTTGTAGAAAAAGACTTATATAAATTTAGGGGACTGGTATGTCCAAAGTCCCTATTAATTCTTTGTCTGACTCGTTTTGATGCTGGCCTCATTCATGTAGTTAAAACAACTGAGAAACTGAGGTAGGAAGCCTACCTCAATGGAACACATGGAGAAGAGAAAACAGTTTTAAGCTTTTAATGTACTTGGTGTTGCTACAGAGCTTTTCTGTTGTCAGAGTTCTAGACTTGCTCAGAAAGTCATTTCATTGGGTGCTGTCAGTTTCAGACCTAAAAAAGGGGACCATGAATGCCAGCTCTGACCAGTTAGCTGAAGGGCTCTCAGCTGCAAGAATTATTAACTCAGGAGCTGACCTTCAGAGAGGGGGAAAACAAAAAAGAAAACTTAGTCGTTGTTGTTTTAATATGATAATTTTAGAGATAAAAATACTGGAATTTGGAGGGGTGGTTATGTTTTGTTTTGTTTTTTGTTAAAGAGGGACTTGTAGCTAAAGCACATATAGAATCTGCAATGCAGCAGTAAAACTGATGTTGATCTCTTCAGACAGGACTAGCATACCCTGTTCTTTCTGTATATCCCCTTTAATGAGAGTCAGGGTTTATTGATTTCCTCTACGTACTTATATAGGTACTTTTCCTTTTCTGCACCTTAAAACAAAGACAGAGACTTACTTGTTCTTCTAAGCCTGTCCTTCCTTCAGGGAATCACAAATTTTCCATCAGGGAAAAAGTCTTCCATGGAAAACCTTGCAGGAAAAATGCCTCCTTCCCTTGCTGATGGTAGGTAGAAGAAGCAGATGACCCAAACCCGTGGGGCAGGAGGGAGCCGTGATTGAAATAGTTCCCTGCCCACTCACCTCCCACTTCCCAGCTAGATCATCCAGACCAGAGGAGATCAGAAGCATACACGGAAAAGGAGGGGGGAAACGTCGGTGGCACTGAAATCCTAACCGCAGTCCCCTCCCCACTCCTGCCGTAGGACTTACCAGCCTTCCTAGTTGTTGTTAAAGGCCGATTGCAAAGAGTTAAACTGTTTCCATATGTCCAGTTCCAGAGTTTGTAGCCTTTGGCAGCCCCTGCTGCATCCAGCTGCAGCTGCTACCTGTGTGTTCCCGAAGTGCCCACCCGTGCACGCGTGTGCGAGAGCCGAGGTCCGTGTGCACACGTGTGCGCCCCCGACTTCTGGGCCAGGCCCCCACCATGCCCTTCTTGGGGGAGACATTGATTCAGAATAGTTTCTTCCCATCCTTTCTTACACTCAGAGCTGACCATGGACCATGTCAAACAGTATACGATCGAAAAGAATGCAAATAAACTTAAGTCTGTGTAGCCCAGCAATGCAGCTAGCCGCCCACTTGCGAGATACTAAACTGGTGTGCACATGATACACAAAGAACGCTGGCTGGTTTCACCAATCCCTTCAGACAAAAGGAAAAAAAAAAAAAAAAAGGCAAAAAAGACCTGATCCTTTTCTTTATATCAGTGAGGTTGGAGTTCTTGCTAATAAAGGAGCTTTTCCCATGATGCAGTGTGATAAGGATTGGCCTACATGTAGCCCAGCAAGCCACTGCTGATGTTTTCTTGATTAGGTGTCTTATCTTCCATTGAGCTGCATCTGATGAAGGTTGCTGACAGCGTAATGGCAGGGAAAGCACCGGACAGCTCCATAAAATGGCAGCTTTGCTATGACATGTCAGCCAGGACCTGGTGGATGGTAAGTTGGTGTGATAACTTTTTTTTCCTTCCTCTGGAACCTTTTTTTTTCCTTTCTGAACTCCTCCTTCACTGTTGCAATGCACGTGCTGCAAAGTTCAGAGAGTGCAGTTTCCAGCTCCAGCTCAGTGACTCTTCAGAGCTCCTAAACATCACAGTGAACTAGATAAGATTTCTCTGCTGCTGTAGGGGCGCAGGCCTGCCTTTTAAAACAGAAGCAAGTACGGCACAAGATTTTTCTTTTTTCTATTTTTATTTCTTCTCTGCTCTCTATCCTCTTTTTTTTTTTCTTTTTTTTCTTTTTTTTTTTTCCCCTGTGAAATGCAAATTTTTCGGTGTTTGCCAAGCTAGTTGGTGTGAGAATTTGGAGGTGCAAGCAGTCACGGAAAAAAAGAAAGCAGCCTTGTCATCATGCTCTTGGCTAATTGTTCTTGAGTTGGTCTTAAAAATAGAGCAATCTGCCTCTTTATTCTGTTTCCTCTGAATAATTATTTAGAAAGTGTATTGTATCATGTTGTGAGCAGCCTCCTAATCACTATGCGATTGTCCCCCACGCTTCCCTTTAATTTGGAGTCCTCCTCCCTTCCAATGAATGCAGTAACTGGAGCAACTACTGATTAATATGCCGCTTGTCATAATTAAATTTAGTTAATGAGGATATGCATATTCAGTCCATTTTTTCTTTGTTTGGACGAGCATGGCTTTTTTGTTCATATTTATACAGCTGCAAATGAAAGAGGGGAGATGGAAAAAAACCCCACCTTACAGAGTTCAGGGAAGGGTGGACCTTGAGAAAAAACTTTTTTAATGTTGCCAGGCAAAGAATCCCAAAACTTAATCAAAACTCTGGGGCCAGGAGCAAGTATTTTGGAAATGAAAAGCTTTTCTCCTCAGCAGAGCTGCATGAAATTTTTTCTATATACTGATTTTGTTGCATGTGGACAATGGTCTGTTGTATGCGATAGCCATGCCATGAAAAGGACATTCGGCTGGCTTGCATTCCATTATGAATATTAATTTCTTTCTTGGGTTGCTTTGTCTGGTCGCGTATTTTTACCCTTTTCATTCCTTCATTGATTGCCATTGCTTGTTTGTCTGGATAATTATTATGCTTACTTCATGGGCTACGTTTTTACAATTAGTACAGTGATGAGACAATAGGCACTTTATTCTTGGGCAGTGGGTCTGGAGAGCACCAGTGGATAGCACGCCCCAGTGCCTGGACAGAAGGCAGGTTTCTGATTATAACTGCCTTCCTACACTGCTTTGCAAGGACTTCGTTATCTTTCCAAAGGTGGATGTTGATACGTGCCTTCAGTGAGGGTGTCATACCTGAAGGGAGTATTTAATTTAAATTATGTTTATTACTTGTGATTGTTTCTGTACTTTTTGAATAGAGGGGAACAGAGTTTCTCTGTCTTTGCTACTTGTTGAAGTGCTGTAGTTTGAACAGTCATGTAACTTTAAAAAGAACAGTAGAATGTAGATTATATAATGCTGCTTTGTGATCCTACTATTTTACTGGGAGTTATACTCCTTAGTATCATGTTTAGATTCATGTTTAGATCCTTAATCAGACTTTCTTCCTGTAAGTTTGTACCTTACTGAGAAGAGCTGTTAAAGTGGATGACAAATGTTTAGACATAGGCACTGTGAAATGTCTGCATAGTGTATTTCCTTAATATTGCATGTACAAAGGCTTGCTTTTATTAGGGAGCATGTCTTAAGATTAATAAAATGTTCTCTAAGTACAGCTTTCAGTAAGATGGCAATGCTTCCAAAGGGGAAAGAAAATCAATACTTTCACTCTGTGCAGTATTTTATCCTGAACAGTAATCTGTAAAACACAGGTAATATAAGTGTTCACTGTCGTGAGTGAAAATTAGAAAGCGAGTTTAAAAATGCTTGACTGTTAAGTATGGGTGAAAATCAAATTATATTTTAGCTGTGCATCTTATTTTGCATCATATTTCTAACTTATAAATTTGCACTAGTAGAATCAAAAGCAAACCCACATACAATGTGAATAATTTTCTCTCAAAGAAGAAAGACCTCATGCTTCAATGCCATAGCATACAAAATATTACCACAGAGTTTACTGTAGAATTACTTATAGTAAACTTCTACCCAGGATATGCAGTGTAAGTAAAACATTCAGACTTCTGAGAGAAAAAACAAGGGAGACAGATTTCTTCAGCTTTCTGCTTCTGCCTTTCTTGAATGATTGTAAACACTGAATTGTAAATGCCTTGTGGGGAATAGGAAATACTGTATAAGATGGTTATTCATAGTTATAAAAAAGTTAATTAACAAATGCTATTATGACAGACATCATTATAAACCTGGCATCTTTTTCATTATATATATGCTGTTTTATAACTATTTTACAGCATGCAAATATTAATATCAATTTTTGTTTGAATAGTCCTAAAATAATGGCTTCTTTGATTTTTTTAAAAGTAGTTACATGGAAACTATTCTCATCAAGAAAGACATATTTCTGTCTTTCTCTTTAAATTAAGTGGAACATTTAGTTTTTAGACTGTTTATTACTTCCTATCTTACTGTTTATTTCCTTCATATTTTCTAATTTAGTTACAATAATAACAAATTCATTTGTCAGGGAAAAAACAAACAAACAGAAATTACACCCTCTCCATCTGTGTTCTCCTGAATACAGACATATTTTCTAAAACATAAGAAGGCAAAAGTTTTTCTGAGAATGCAATAAACAAATAAGTGCAAACAAAAGTAAACTTTTAATGTATTAAATATCAGTGAATATACGGAGAATTATTAACTGATTATCATTCTTTTAGATGGTGTAAATGTGACCATCTTAGTTGTGTATCATCTGTTTTTGTGTTTAACTTTGTGGTGAGGGAAAGAATATAAAGTGAAGAGACAGAACCTACATATCAAGTACTGTTCAATACAGCTGGGATTTTTTTTTTCTGTAAAATCTCTATTTACAAAGTGAGGAGGAGTGTTGATGAGGGTGATTAAGAGAATGATACCCATAGAAACACTAGATATTTTTTCACCATCCCTTCATTAATGACAAATGGCTAGTTTGGGATTACAGTCCTAATGATGTTTTGTGATTGACTTTACATATTTAGTAATTTATCACTTTACAGATCTAAAAATTAAAATCTAAGTAGGTATTTACAAAACTCTGTGGCATTGCTAATAGGCTGCTGGGTTATTCTTGTGGGAAAATTTTCCAAATATTTATATCTGAGAAATCTATTGAAAGCTATATTGTTAAATCTATATCAAAGTCTGAATCTGTTTCTCTGGTTTTCAGATAATTTTCATGCAATTCTATACAATGAAAATACATATTCTAAAAAAAAAAAAAATCTCTTCCTAATCTCAAAATCCTATTTTTGAACACAAGTTTACATGCATGGGCAGCAGAGATAAAGAATGAAAAATTGTCTATTCGAACTGTCTGAAAAAAGTATTGAAATCACAGGTTTTATTCCAATCTGTTGTAAATACTGCACATTTTCTTATGCTTAATGGCGTGATCTGATGATCAAAAACATCATAGCAAAATCTTGGAACAATATGTCTGTCAGTACAAAGTTTATCAGATAGTATTAAGACTGTATTAATAGGGCATATAATCCCAAATGGAGGTTAAAATAATAACAATTTAGATGTTATATTTCAGCATTAAAAAGAATTATTCCAATCCTAAATTTATTAGTAAAGCCAGCTTTTAATGTACTTTTTGGTTTAACACAAATGTTAATCACATTCCAGGGGAGTTGCAGTATGTCAATATTTTACAGCAGCACATCTGTGCAGTTTTCTAATTTGGATTAAAATGATATTCATAGCACAACAACTCCGTCAGTTGCTCAGATGTACAGCTTGTTAATGAATCCTTTGTTCTCAATAATGACTTTTAATTAAATGATTTAGAAACAAATGTCAGTATAACTGTGGACATATTGAACTTGCTGTGCTTATTCATGGACCTAGAACACAATACCTTAATTCTATAAATTTCAGGGGGAGGAGTGGGTAAAGGAATATAAGGTTATATCCATAAGTTGTTGTTCAGGTTTCCTTGCATGAAAGTGCCAGCACTGTACATAACTTACTGCAAGATCCTTCACTGACTAGGTAATGGTTCTTCTGAATGATGAGCCAAAAGATATCTTTTTTAAGACATGCTGTTATGCTTATGAAACAACATAAATATAGAGGTTTTGGTTTTTATTCAGAACGATTACATTTCCGCCCATAGTAAATGTGCAGCTCAGATGCTATGCATACTTGGACAACTCAGAATTATATTGTTTAAAATCAGAAAGATCTGTATGGAGAACTGTAAAAACTGAACAATGTCGGTTTCTAATGTTTAATGTTTTTTATTATGAAAGAGGAGAATAATCTTCCTTGATCATGGAAAAACCTAATAGCAGTGCACTTACTAACATTATGCACATACTAAGAGTATGCACTTGTGCAGAATGAAGGTGTTGATCACTTTTCATACTCCTTCATTGCTGATTTTTTTAAAATATTCTATTAACCAAGAAAAATATACATGTGTTTATTGACAAGTACTTATTTTTGTAACTCTTCTCTATCTTTTCCCTTTCAGTCAGTCACATGCTATCTATGTATTTCCAGTTATATTTGCTTCTATGGGGTGTTTAGCAGTTGCAGCACCTTCTCAGCAAAGAAACTTTTTCTGCTTGTGTTTCATATTTTTATCCTGTAAGAACTCTACTCTGGGAGTCTGATAGTGCCTCCTTTTGTTTGCTCATTCTGGCAACGTTTTCAAGATGTAATTAACATTAGTGTTTTGTGTACCTGTTCAATTACAGTTTTCCTTTGTAACTTACCTGAACATGTGCTATAACTGAGGAAATGCATGTACCAGGCAGGCTGTGGCACCTTGCTGTAGATGAATCTTCTGTAGGACTTACAGAAATCTTATGCAACTCATAATAAGGTTGCTATTTTGCTTTTTCTGTTCTGAAAGTATCACTTGATTCTTTCCTTTAGTTTTGTTTTTTTTTTTTTTAACCCTTGGTGTTTCCAGATACCTGTTTTCTTTGCTTTATTTTTTTATTTATTGTGTGAAAAAAGGTTGTTTTCTACTTGACATTTAAGGTATTTGATTGTTCAGTCAAAATCATGAAGAAATAAAGCGGAGTTCTATACTCTGATACTGATAGTTGGAAAATTCCACCAAAGCAGGAAACATATTTACTGTTGAAGATGTATCTTCAGGATTCTAGTATAAGACAATAGATTCGAAATCTTAAATGCAACAACTGCAGTAAAGAAATGGAACACCTGAATTTAAGACACATAGGTGAAAGTTTCTGCAATTTCTTTTTGCAATTTAAATTAGAAATAGAGGTTACTAGTGAAAAAAAAAGAACGGTGAGAAGGTCACTCCTTTAGTAATTGCTAATAAGAGATGTCTGGCTGTTAGGTACAATTGGTGTCAAAGCAAAGATGGTTTGAGGAAAGAACTGCACTGAGAACAAATAAAATTAGTTCTTTAGAAAGTAGCTTTTGTCCTCTTTATGAAGTGCTATTGGCAACTTTGCCACTGTGCTGTTATACACTGATGCAATTAACTGTCTCAAAAATTTTACTACAGCTATTCAGAATTCTCAACAAACCCACACAATCAAATACATTAACAGATTCAGTGCCTTGCAATGCCGTCTAAATGTTTTCTGAATGTTCAATGTCATGCAAAAGTCCTTGCACTAGTATGCAAGGGCATTGATAGATCTGTGTTGTTAAGCAGAGATTCAGTGTCAAGTGTCTCATGTCAAATATTCACTGTGGAATGTCAGTTTCTCCAAGATATTAAATCCTGATGGGGACATTTTCTATGTAGCATCATTTTAAATTATGACTCACTTCTTAGGGAATGTCAAAGAATGTTACCTGCCAGTGGAAGGGAGCAGAATTCTTTTGTAAGTCAAGGGAAATCTGTACATAGGGAGGTTAGACTAGGTATAAATTTTCACAATGCTCTTGAAAATGGGACAGAAGGATTTTGATTTTTTCCATGTAATAAATTTGAACCAATAAAGTTATGTTGTCTTTTATGTAGGCAAAAAATCTGTAAAATAAAGTTGTTACCAAAACCTATTGGTCTTGAGAGTCGTGGATACAATACAGCAGCTAAGTTCCCCTTAAAAGCAAATAGAAGATCAAACTGAATCCTCTGATATCGGGTCTTTAAACTAAACCAGTTAAATATGTAAATATGCAAAATGCTTCATTTTTCTGTTGTGGCATTGCTAAGTTATCCCATTTAACCAATCATATTCCACTTGCTCCCGAAGATTCATGTTTGTTTGCTCTACCTACCTTTTTCATGCATTGAGAAATTCTGCTTTTATAATACCTTTAACATCACCTTGTTAGTTAAGCACTAAAGGACATTTATAATACCTTTAAAATCACCTGTAGTTAAGCACTAAAGGACATTAAACAAGAGTGTTTCACTGGAAATAGCTGACTATGTCCATTCTATATATGAAGGCATCATTGTCCTACCTCACAGTAAAAGTTCATACAGTTTCGGAAACCACTGAGATTTGTTGTGCTATCCTAGAAGTCTTTTGAGGTTTTTGTCTGTCAGAACATCCCTGCAGACATGCTGATGTTTTTGAAGCAGAGCTTACTGCCTCCGAGCCAAAGAACTGTTCCTGTATGTGTGTTCGTAAATTAAGGATTTCTCAGTGGAATCCTTGAGATTACTGGGAGTACTGTGGTGGTGTTTGTTTGTCTGCTATGGATTGTTATAACATCAGCCATTGCTTTCACAGAACAATCATATCCCTGGCTTTAACAGCAGTCTAGGGCCCTGTCACGCTAAGAAAGGAGAACACAGTCCACGTAAGTTTGCAGCAGATTGGCCAGCCAATCAAATTTGGTTTTGAGTGCACTTTCACAGGCCCAACATTAGGAGAGGGTATTGAATGGATCTGACACAAAGGCTGATGTCTATCCACCCAGCAACCTTGGCAGAGGCAACAGCAGTGGCACTGACTTGCACTTTACACTTGGGCTTAAACCTCAGTTCTACAAGGATATAGCAAAGTCCTAAAGCCCAGGAATTTTCTAGCCTTGGTGTTGATAATTAACATGTTTTGGAGACAGGATAGGAATCTTGGGGCAGAATCTGAACTCAGCCATTTGCTTAATTTGAGTTATTACTGAAGTCTTCAGTAGCCATTTCAGTTCGTTCTCGCCAACATGCTTTTCCCTTTAATCCTATAAGTGATGTGTCTGGCTCCAACTTCATGCTGTGACTTGTCATAATTTTTTTTTTTTCAATGAAACTAGTTATGAACCTGCAAATTGTGTCAGAGGGGGAAAACATTATGAGTTTCATCTAAGGCTAAGACTACCTCAGGTGCTGAGCATTTGTCAGTGAGAGGATGGAGAAGTCCCTTTATTCTTGCTCAGGTAAAATGACATCATGGTTAACACTGCTGCCCAAATAATTGGTGTAAAGTCTTACCTTAGTACAAGGTGAATGTGTTAATAGCAATGACAGATGAGTTCTGAACTGCTAAAAACTCTTTTTTACACAAATTTAATGTAATACAGTGATCTTTAGACTGCTTCATCTAGATGTGCATAGTACTACTAGAATTATCTCACATTATCTCACTGAAAAGAGATAGAGCAGAAGATAATTAATTGTTAATGTTCTTTTACAAATCAATAAGCAAACTGATGTATCATTAACTGACAGAATGTCTGCACTGAGTAACATACTAAATGTTTAGGTCTTCAGTCCATCTAATTGCCTTATCCATGTCTGTTACCACAGCAGAAATTGTAGAGGGCTTTAAACTCTAAAACGTGTTTTTAATTCTTGGAGTGTTTGTAAATCTCTACATCCCAAATGATACTAATGTGTAATTAGAAGTTTCCTGGTATCTGATGTGAAGATTGTCCCTTCCTTGAGTAATTTGAGTGATTATTTTCTGTATATATTATCAACAGCAAAATAATGTCCACACAGAAGTACAAAACGTGACAAGCATGGAAAACACTTGAATTAGCTCTTAGACAGCTTCTCAAGTAGAAGGCCTGATTTCATCTTGCTCTTATTTAAACTGCTGTGTCTAATAAGACCCTGTGAAAACAGAACTGCAGCTCCTCTATTTCAGACAAGGTATCCTAATAAATATTTTTTCCAAAGTGTTTTGGAAGTAATTGAGATTTTTCTGGAAGCTCTCAAATGAGTTTTATACCACGATGGTATTAATAACATTTGTTGTACACTTCATATGCAGGTATTTTTAGATTTGTTTCTTTTTGACAGCATAACATTTAGAATGATCTTTTTCTGTAGTAGTTTGGAATAAGAAACTTGAAAGAGTACAGAAGAAAACCTGGAATGTGCATTATTGACTATAAATAGAAAATATAATTGCCAGTTTATTTTACTTTTTTACCTTATATGTTGTTACTAAAGTTAATTAAAACTGTTTAAACTGACCATTTGAAGGAAGTGAAAGGGAGGTTATGTTCTGGAGGATATTCAGGTAAGTTTTCTTAATAAATTCCACAACAGTGGCAGTGCTCTTCAGTGCACTGTTGTATACATCTGATGCTCTGTATAGGCCAAGAGGGAACTGTAATATTAGCACAGGGTTTTACACAAAGAAAGAAATTGTCCAGAATTATTTTGCTGCTGCTTGGTGTTGTCATTCAAGACACGGATGGTGATTTACCCGCTCTTTACTGTCCTGCATTCTACAGATTGATCCACAATTAACTCGTTACTTGTATCTTATAATCAGGACGTCTTGATACACAATGATGAATATATCAGAGCCTTTCTTTTCCTATCAGCGTCCTACATTTTTGCCAGCAATAATGAGCTGTCACAGTGTGAGTTCTGGAGACGAGATTAGTGCATGGAAGAATGAGTAAACCTGTACACTAGGAGCATAATTAAATCAAGCAGGACATAATAACAAGCATGTTACAGCAGTTTGACACGAAACAGGGACAAACTCGAACAGGCTGCTAAATTGCCTAGTACACAGGACTGCGCTTTGTTGTTACACTTTAAAGATTAGCAGTCTTGGTGGTACCATGTTCAATACCACCCAACTTTGCCTGGATTAGTTTCACTGTGTGTGCACTGTTAGCACAGACTGTGAGGCATGAACCCAGTGTTCTGTTTTCCACACATGGTACTGTTTGGTGGCACACTGTTTGTATATCAGAGCAGTGGGAATTGCAACAGCATAGTCTTGAAGTGTAACAGCAATCAGGTATGACTCTATCATACTTAATCTGCTTCTGTAGGAAGAGGGGAGAAGCTGGGTGACTGATGGCTCTCTAAAAAAAAAAAGCCGCTCAGGTTTCTCCTGCATTCCAGGCAGCAGTGGAAGAGAGAAATTTGAGGTTAGCAGTGAGCCCCCGAGTGCTGATTGCTTTGTAATGGAAAAAATTCAATTACGCGAAATATTAGACCCATCTCTCTGCCTTAGCTCTCCTCAATCTATTTAGTCAGGAAAAAAAATGAAACTTCTCAACAGATGCCTGGCTGCCTGGGTACAGAGAGGAAAATCATAATTTGTCTGTAATCCCTAATGCAAACAGTTGTTCATTAAGAAACAAAACTAATGTAATCTTGATGATTTGCTTGGATTTCTACTCTATCATGGTGTTTTGTACAGCTGGCAGGCTAATGTAATTTTACTTAGAAACCCAAAGCAATCTGGTACTCAGACAACACCATGTAGATTTAGGGAAATTTGGGGCTCAGATTAGCATAATACTAACTAATCATGAATATCATTTGCATTAATTAGAGTATTGGGGAAAGATGTTTTTTAAATGGAAGAAAATTGAAAGAAAGATTAAGGGCAAGGACTTACAAACCTAGTTTTGCTTTATGCAAGAATATAACAGATGATTTCTGCTATAATGCCTAATATTTTAATGTGTAAGTATTAATTAGAGTATCAGCGAAAGATTGTTTCTAATTGGAAGAAAACTGAAAGAGAGATTAAGGGCAGAGTCTATGAATCTGCTTTTGCTTGATGCCAGTATGCAGCAGATGATTTCTCCTATAATGCCAAAGAGCTTAATCTGTAAAAGATAGGGTGACTAATACACTACACATTAGAGACACTACAAGGATTTTTTTTCCAAATTAGGCTCATTTCAAGCTAAAAAAGAACTAGATTTTGTATGCTTATGTCCATGATATTCCTAACAAACATAAACTCTTTGGGTAGGAAAAAAAAATGTTTGAAAGCATATGCTGTGATTTAAAATGTGTTTGAACATCAGTGTTATAGCATTTGGTATAGCTGTTTTCATAATAATTACAGTATATCTAGGGTATCTGATTGCTTTCTTTTAAAAATAAACAAAAATAAGTTTGAATGTCTATGCTTTAGACTATGTTAGGAAAGGACTCCAAGGTCCTTTCTATTTTAAAGGTGGGATCTGGATACCAGAAACTTCTCTCCCCTTCATCACTCTGATCACTCAAGGCTTTGAGAGCAGCATTTATGGCTATTTCAAATACCAGTTTAGGAAAACTTTTACCAGGTATGCCTTAACTTGCCCTTTTTCAAGAATTCCCTGTATGCTAATTATTATTATTAATTACTGCAATTCAGTCCTGTAGTATTACTATGGTATAGAGTTTCTTCAGTAGGACCAAAATCTTCTTGTGTAGATGGGGTAGTTTCAAAGTAATGCCTGGTTAGTCACTGAAATTAAAGTACAATAGATTTTGTGGTGTGTAGTAGCAGATCTAATTTGGAAGAGTGTAGAGATATTACATAATGAGGCCGTGTTTTGTGTATACCTTACATGCATTGCCTGTTCTTATGGGACTGATAATTATGACATCTATTCTTTCAGAGACCTAATTCAAAATTTAAATCAATCTTGCCCCTGTCTGACTTCTGAACTTCTGGTTTATTTGAGTCCTTTTATGTCATCAGGCTTTGAAAATCTTTCATCCATACACTCTCATACTTCTCCCTCCCTGAGGAAAATATGTTTGCATACACACTGTGCGCGCAAAGAGAGAGGGATGAAAATCAGGCAAAAGGCATTGTATTGTGGAAAGTAGGACAAAAATCATTCTGGTCTTTCTCAAAACAGCCTGTGAGGCTTTTCAGTGTTTTTATAGTAGGGGCTGAAAAGACTCTGTGCATCAGTCAGTGATTTGAACTTCTGCATGGAACTTCTATGAGATAAAAATGCAAGGTCAACAACAGCAGCCCAACAGCTCGGGAGACCTATGTATCTTCCCAGGTGTCAGAGCATGAGACAGCATTGAAGAACTACCTTCAGAGGGATGGAATACTTTATGAAAAGCAGTGAAATGAGTTTAGTCAAGTTTCATGTTGCTGTAAAAGCATCCAGGCTACATCCTGAAAACATTTTTGTTGTGTCGGGGCTGCTGCTTCTCAAGGTTAAATAGCATGCAGTGCTGTAGGTTAGTTTTGCCTTCCAATCAATGCCTTGTGAGAAGTTCAACATACCAGCCTCCTTAATCATTTATGTATGTGTTTGTAAGTACTGCAGAGTGCTCAGACATTTAGTGGCCAAATTACCTTTTCATCTCCTTTTCACACAAAGCCTGTCTTGGTATTGCTAACGTTTAATGTTAAATGCTACCATATTAGAGAAACTGGATGATGTCTGGTGAAATTCAATACAAAACCATTTCCAAAAGCATAACTGAGTAAAGACAGGACAGATATGTTTAATAATGTCATATTATTAGTAGGGCTTGTATTTGACAATCTCCCTGTTCCTGCAGACAGCCCAAATATATTGGTTTTCAAAGTCTACAGTGATGAGGACAAATATTCAAGGAAACACCATACCTTTTTCAACAGGAAAAATGATAAGAGACTGTCATTTAAGGGAAGGCATGATTGAGTGCATGTCCTAAGCTTTTTGATTGAAAAGAGAAAATATAATTCTGTCATCAGAGAAAACAGAACAGGAATCCACAGTTCTAAGTACACATTTAGAATATTGGCCTAAGTAGTCATTATAGGAAAATTCATAATATACATGGCAATGTAATGTAAAATGCTTTAAACATAATCAAGCTGTCTCTGAAAAAGAAGCAGGTTAATTTATCATGTGATGACCTCTACCTGTCTTACTAATGTTTCTTAGACTAACTTACATGGAGCATCTGCCCAGTGTGCAGTGTGTGGTACAGATGCACTCCATGGGTGAAACACAAGAACATGCTCTCTAGCCAAGAAGTCTGAGCACTGTTGCTGAATCTATATTCATTAGCAGTTCTACTTTGTGCCGAATGCTCCTGCCAGGCAGGAAAATTGTCATAAAACCTCTCTCCTTAACTGCTAATAAATGCACACAGAACAGTAACTATGTAACAAACAGTAACATCTAACAAATTTATATCTATATATAGATAGATATAGATATAGATATAAAGCAGCTAAAGAAGGAGAGACACAGGAGCTCTGAGTTCCTCAAGTACTCCAAAATGAACGAGAACAATCTGTTGTCAGTGTTCTGTGGATGAATCTGCACAGTAAGAAGTGCCAGATGTCTTGTACCAACCTTTACACTGAACAGAAAGATCATTTGTTCTGGAAAAGAGAAAGCTCCAGAAGCACTCCAAGGTGGCAGTCTTACTGAACCTATATTCCTCTCTTTGGTTTTGTCTGAGCTGAGTAGATAGGAGACAATGAAAAATATAATGGCAAAAAATCATGAAATGCTTACTTTACAAAAAGTATATGGAATTTGCAAGTATTTTTACACAGGTTGTGGATCGTAATTTGGCTTTCCCCTCTAAATTTCCGCAGATTCAAGTATTTTCTACCTCACATCAGTGAAAAATTTTTCCATTTTTCTGTATTTACTCCTTAGGACTGGAAAGTGGGACTCGGGTGGTGGTGGTGAGGAAGCAGAAAGACTGAGAAGATAGCTCACAGATAGGCAGACAGTAACTTGTATTTTATGATCATATCCAGGAAAACAAATGACAAGATAAAATTCCCTGACGTACCTGAAATAAAGAGATAAACAGTCACTGAATGCAGCACTTTTTTTTTTTCCCCTGCATATGTGCAAAGTGAAATCAGAGACTCACTCCAAGATATTTACCAACAGGAAAAAAAGATAAATGTAGGGGATACACATTTCATCTGAAGGAGAATAAAAGCTGTAATTCAGTTTCCTACACCAGTGATGTACTGTAGACATCAGCTGCTGCTTTTCTTCCCCACCCCTTGCCCCTTTTGTCCTTATTTATTGAAAAAGCATATGTGGCCTCTATTTCTGGTTAAGGTTTTATTGAAGCTGTTAATTTTCTGCTAAAAGTTTTGATTGGAATTACTTGGCATTTTTGAGAGAAAATGCTATTTCAGCAAGAATTACCACCCAACTCAAATCCATGTTTGGATGAGAAGTGTGTAAAGTCTTTCATCACTGATTTAATTTTCAGATGAAAAGTGCTTACAGTATTAAGTTGCACAGTATTTTTACCTTTAAAAATGTCTCAGCTGGTCATAGATCTGAAAAAACAGGTTTGAAGGCATAGTACATTTTTTGAGAAGTTGAATCTCTCCTTTTCTAGTGTCTAAGAGTTGTGGATACACAACAGTAAGAGACGGGGTCAGACAACCACAAGCAACTTGTGAAAAGCATTTTAGGAAGTTACAGCTCCTCACCCGGACATTGTATCCCCATTTTTGGCACAGTAATAGTTTTGATGTATGTGTTTTTTGGCAGTACAGTACATTTTCTTGCTTTACTCAAAGCTACTGTTGAAGTGAAACACTAATACATAGTGTTTTGAACTAGGACTTAATTCACTGCACTTAAGATTCTGGTACATTCAGTCCTCTTTGGAATGCTAATGGACTTGGCTTTCTCCAAATGTAAATTTATACAACAACTGCTTGAAACAGAAATAATAAATCTTATTTGAAATAACTGAAGTGAAGTAGCATTTTGACAAAGGGATAGTATTTATGACTTCAAAATAATCCATGTCCATAAATCAATGTGCCAGGTGAATCCCATGGTGATAATCCAATAATAGCAATCACCACAGCTCCTACAACTTCACTTGATGATTTTTCTTGGAGACAAGCCAGAAACAGAGCTGCACAAAAACATTACTCTGACTCATTCACAGCACAGCACAGGAAAGGATTGATTTGGTGGAGAAACCTTGCTATGGTGTAGGTGTCTGCATGTGAGCAAGAGGCCATAGGCTCCATGTGTAGTTAAAAGTTACCCAAACAGTAGTTTAGGGAGGTATTTCTGTCTTTAGCAGACATCTGAAATAGGCTAGCTAAATTTGTACATTGTATCACCTGCAGTTTAACTGGGGTTGTCCTTTTGCTCCGTTGAGCTACCATTGTTTTAAGTGTCATTTCATATAATTTTTGTTGGTTATCTATGAAGAAATTGCATGGGAACTTCAGTGAAATTTCCTCAGAATTTTCTGAGTCTCCTTAGATTAATGTCACTTTCTTCTGACTGTTAATATGTTCCCAAGAAATCAACTTACTGACGTGTCTGCTGAGTAATTTATATGGACACTGCACTGAGGAGTGTTTCTATAGGAAGTAAATGATTTTGTCTTCTGGAATGTTTTGGTAAGGGAACAGGGGAGTTTCTGTCTGCATTACTTTTATTAAAGGTTCACGAATACTTGGTATGTTTCTATATACTTGCATGTTTCTACATATCTATAAATCTGAATGATGCCTTTCAGTCACATAGCATGTCTGACTGCAGCTTCTTCACTGCCTAATTGTGCTGTACACCATCCCATGTGGTACAGAGTTCAGGTACATGTGAGAAAGAGTATTTTAAAACTGTATTAGGGCATTACACAACAGACTTCAAGAATTTAGTTTTTCAAGAAACTTGAGACCTGAATGTAATACAAAACTTTAAAACAGCCTACAAGCCAGTTTGCTCTCATCAACCAGGAACTGAAATAAAACCTGTAGAGAAGACTGTTTTTCAGCAGTACTTCAGGAACTTCTCTAATTAATCTGAAACTTGAACTAACCACCGGATGAGTAGCAGCATATGTTTTAAAGGCAAAATCGGTTTGCTCTCTGTTTCCACCAAGTTACTAATCATAATGACCAAGTTTATCCCTGCTTTAAAAACTTGGTAATGAAGCCTATGTACTTATTTGTGCTTAGAATAGGATTAGAAGCTCTCCTTCTTTTGACTACTTATAAAAGATCCTAGTGAGGATGAACACGTGCAGTCACTCACTCTGTTCCGGATAGGCAGTAGTTTTCTGAAAGACAATTCCAAGTTGGAAATTTACTGTGTGTCTTTTTAAGTTGTTTTTGAGTGAAAACTGGTGTCCTGGTGTTCTGTGCACCCAGTCCCTATCAGCCCTATTGGTATTATCTCTAGTTATTCTTAGCGCTCCCTCACAGCCAGAGCTGTTCATAATCATCTCATGACTGGCACTAAGAAGGATTTCCCTTTTTTTTTTTTTTTTTTTTTTTCCTTTTCTTTCCCCCCTAACTCTTTAAGTCTTTAAGTCCATCAGGAGGAAAGCAAGAGCTGCCCTGGTCACAAAAGCATTGGCTGCTCCTCTCCCTCTGTCCCCATGGCACAAATTACACAGCCACAGGAGACTATATCAGTTTGGAAAAGAGATTAAGAGGACTAGAATTATTAGGTTGGCAGGCAGGCAAGTGAGAGGATATATAACAGCAATATAAATGTTGCAAGACTTATGTCATTGGCATTCAAACTAGATGACTGTGTTAGGTCTTTGCAGCCAAGCCATTCTACTCTATTCTATTATACATAACTAAAGTGGCCCTCAGGGAAATGGGATGCATTCATGAGAGATACACACAAATAGTGTTTGACATGATATGTGATTAACCGATAAAACTCGTTGTTAAAGGATATTATTTGAAAAATATTCAGTACTTACTGAGCTTCCTTGGTGTAGTAATTGAGCAGCAGGACCAAGAATGACCAGAGTCTTCAATTCAGTGAAGTTTCTTTATACCATTATCATACAGTTCAGTTACGTGATAATTCTGTGAAACTATGTTTATAAGCAGAGAGATGTTCATCTTGCAAATGGATATTAAGTTTATACCTTTATTTTTCTGATCTGCTCTTTCAGTTCTTATTTTCTAGATTTTGCTTTGTAGTTAACAAGTGACCACGTCCCACTCTTTTTGCTGCTCCTTTTCCTAGCTAGATTTACACTAACAGTTCCTTCATCTTCCAAGCAATTAATGAAAGAAAGAGACCTTTTTCTAGAGACTAAATACATAAAGAAAATAAAACAACAAAAAATTATTAAAAACTTAAAGAGTAGAATTGTCTTTAGTGCCTTATATTAAGGGCTATAAAAATTTGAGGATTTTATATTGTGTCCAGTCAAACCTAAACTATATACTAAGTCAAAACTGGTGAAATGATGATCTTTTAGTGACATAATTCAGAAGAAAATCTGATTAAACCAAATACTGGTACCAGTGCTTTAAAGACAATGAAACTTGTTTTTATGAAGCCTACTCCTACTATGACATGAAACATTCTGCACCAATCTGTATGTCCGAGAAGCAGAGCTTCCAGATGTTGTGTCCTGAAGAAAAATGGTCCTGTAGCTCTGAAGAAGCAGAACAGAACCCAGAAGTATAAAGTGCCCAGTTCTTTTTTTCTTCAAACCTTCTCTGCAGCAGCAACACTTTAGGTTGTTCATGCCTTGTTTTCTTCAAGTATGAAATCTGGTTTTGCTGTTTTCATGGAGGGGCAGGAGTGTGGTGTGCCTGGATACAGCAGAGATTTGAAGAGCTGAAGAAGTAAACCACAGAAACTATGAAAGCCAGGGTTCAGAGCATGTCATATTCATGAGATATGAACAAACCCACAATTCTCTTCTAATGTATACTTTTATCTGTGAGCCTAGTACAATGTATATAAATGAAGTTAGTTTTGTGCTTTGGTGCCATTCTCAAATATGCTGATGAGACCGTTCCTCTAGCAAGGAGAGAAGAACAGGCCAGAAACATTGTCAGTAGCACCACACAGTTTCTTCCCATTTCATGAAAAGCAGAGACATGAACTCTGATTCTTTGCTCTATGTGTAGCCTGCATGACTTCAAAAGGAATGGAAGCTATTTCTTCCCAGCAAAGTTTGATACAGGCAGCATGTTTTGGTCTTAGTACTGCAAGAGGTATATGTGAGGTGCTATTTCAGACCGCTGCCCTGGTGCTGTCACTGGAGTTAGGTGGGATGTGGTACCCCACTGGCTGCTTAAATGCAGTGTATGGAGCATCAGTAGTGATGTATTCTGGCAGTTCAGCAGCAGGACTGGTCATATTTGTAGTCAGAGTACCTCTGTCTTTCATATGTGTTATCCTTATTTGTCTAGAGTTCTCAAGTCTGAGAAATTGCTTCCTCTTTGATTAAAAGTTCATTGAGTTAACACTGTGAAATTCCTCAGTCTCAGCTCCTTATGCATGGAAAGAGAAGGGCATTTTGCCTCAAATCATGTTTATTTCTTCTCCTGCTTCATATGTGCACTGTGCAACTTCTTGTCTAATACTTTAGACAGACAATAAGGGCCATATTATTCTAATACTTGATTGCCTGTGAAAAAGGGACATATAATTAATCTCCTCTTAAAGGAGACGTTTCATATTCACAGAGAAATTCCAGTTCCATCACTTCTGCCCTGTCTCCAAGCGTTAAAATTATAAAAGAATTCCTTTATTAAATACAAAGAAAGAGATTTCAGAGTGCTCAGCTTCTACTGGCATCACTACCCCTCTATAGAGAAGGCTTCTATTCATATAGGTAGCAAAATGAAAGTTGAAAGCAACAAAGACAGCATTGACTCAGCTGTATCAAATGTCCTCAGTTCAGATCTCTGATGGCTTGTTCCAGGGCCCTTCTGATTTTATCACAGATGTTGCTTTTTTTTTTTTACTAATGTATTTTTATCTGCGTGCTAGACAGGATGTAATTATCTTGTCCTTTTTTCTCTGCTCAATAGAACAAACATATTGCTATTGTGTACATACATGTGAATGAACTGCATATTGTTTTCTTAAATACTTGGAATGACTCCACATGTGTCTTTTTGCTTAGCAAACAGCAAAGGGACAACCTAAGGCATTTACAGATAAACAGAAACCATGTCTTTTTTCAGATGTTCCTTTTATTAAAATTGTAGAGAGCATATCAGAGTTTTTGGAACACAGCTGACTGTGAAATAAAAAAGGCTCTTATAGACTATTGACAGCAACTCCTTTGATTAAGGAAAAATGTATATTTTCACAGCTGACATGACATGTATATTTTTTATCTCTAGAAGATATGTAAGTTAGGCAACAGTAACAGGAGCTTGAACATGGCAGTTTGTCAAAACTTTCTCAACTCTTATTTCCCAGAGCTCCTGCAGAATCAGAAAGCATAATCACACCAGTTCAATCCTTTACAGTAGAGCTGACAAACATCATCTGATGTAGCAACATTATGCTAATGAAGCTTCAGAGTCTACTCTAAACAACGAACAGCCATCAGTGGCAGCAGCTTACAACTGTTTCCTTGTCACTTGTTTTGAACATCTTTGTGGGCACTGAGGTGTTTGGTCTCAGTTTCACCATGCCTTCCCAGTCACGGTGGCCTAGCACATCAACAGTGAGAAAAGCCATGTGAGAGTCACTCACCTCTGCTGCACATCTAGAAAACTGTCAGGACTACAGAGAGAAGACGTAATTCCTTCAAGGCAAGCACAAAGAAAAACCTGCTGCAATGCCTATGGTGATACAAGAAGAACATAAACAGCTTGAGGATGAACGAGGTTCCATAATAGGGGAAAGTCAAGTTCAATAACTCAGGCAGTTTCTCTCAGACATGCTTTCCTGGTAATTTTCATTCATTTAACTGCGTTTTTAACCCAAATGAATGGATGTTTAAACAATATTGCCAAGAGTTTTAGGGGCATTTGTTCCTCACTCATCTTCTTGTTTGTTACTCTGCTGATTAGATTACACTCTTTAATCTACCTGGGTCCAAGGAGGAGATAAATATATGCTGTTTAACAGTGAGCTTGTTTGTTAGCTGGAAATGAAATACCTGGAGGTAAGAACTAAGTTATGTTATATAGCTACTACTTCAAAAGTGAAGCTGAGACTATACATAACAAGCAAAAAACTTCATGTTTGGAAGTATAAAGCTGAAATTCATAGTGACCATTTAGCACCTTTTTGCAGTCACAATAAAAGTGCAAGGTGGCAGGTACATTGTGTGTATTAAACAGTGAGGAATCAGTGACATTTCTTTGTTGGGCTCCTTTGGACTGATTTGAGACAGGGTCAGGACATTAAGAAATGCTCAGTGTCCAAAAGGCTTTAGAAAAGCTGAAAAAAAAGTTTGGTCAGGAAGTCAGAAGACACCTATGTGCAAGGTGAATTAAATAAGCTTGACAGGGAAGGAAAAAAAGGACAAATAGGTCTCAGCTATTTTGCTGTGAAAGCTAATAAGTTGAGTTTATGAACATACTTTTGGGGTTTTGCTCATAGCTTTTGTTCCCCAAATGTAGCTGAATTACTACATTATTTTTCCACTGAGAAGGAGTCAGAAGTAAAAAGTTCATCTTTCTATCTCTAAGAACAAATGCAAGTTTTTTGGCTGACACAGAGAACAAGATAGTAAACTAAACTCCTGACAACTTAATCAGACATGGAAAGAAAATGATTTGCCTACTGTAAAACGAAAACCAATAAATAGCACTAGAGATTCTGTCTGGATATGTCCCCTTTCTGTAGCCCTCTGCTATTTGCTTTTGTTTCCCATTATCCTGTTTCTCAGAGGAATGCTTTGCTGCAACAGTTGTATCCAGCCTTCCTGTGATAGTTATAGAATGGTCTCTATTTCCAACCACAGTTGTCAGGCATTTATAATGCAGCTGCAAAAACTCTGTTGTGGTTGAAATGTAGGAAAGTAGGTAACTGAAGAAAACAAAAATGTTTCCATTTTAAACAGAAAAGCCTCCTTTTGTGGTTTAGTCAGTTCTGCCTATATGTCAAAAATATGCCTTTACCCAAAAGTGAAAGAATTTTATTTTTTTAAAATGTCTCACGTAACTTTTCCTCAAGGTACCACCTTAGCCCATTTTAGTAGCCCTGTTTATATAATATCTTCTGTAAAATTCCAACGTGGCTGCAAAACATGGGCTGCTTCTGGTAATTGAATTTAAGTCCTAATTAGTAAATTATCTGTATTTATGTGAGTAGTCATACTTCCATGTCTTACCTGAAAGGCCAGAGAATTAGCAACAGTAGAATGCTATGGGATTTGACCAAGTAACAGACTCACCATGACTTTGTTATTAGTAGGATACATCCTTCATAGTGTATTTGAACAAAATTGTCTTTTAAAAATACAGACAAGCAGGTTTTTTACAAGGACTGAAGTGGAAATATTGGTTTAGTATTGCCATGGTTATCTTAGTTGTCTGCTTGTTAAAGCTTTTCTCCTGTAAACTGATCTAAATTTAGGAGTGCAAAGAAATACCGCTATTCAAAAGAAGACTCTTTGTGATTTATGTCAAAAAAACCCAAACCCCCAACTAAAACCTGTCTTTAGGGAGATTTTATGTACACCTCCCTGGAAAGACTAATATTTATATGAATATATCTATATTTATATAGGTATATATATATAGGTGTATATATATATAGGTATATATATTTACAGAGGAATATAAAAATACATATATACATATACATATATACGTAAACACGTGTATGTGTAATATGTGTTTATGTGTATACATGGATGTATACATATGTGTATGTGTATATAGGCATGTCTACACACGAGGTAAAGGAAGAGCCTAGGTTTCTAAAATCACATATTTGTGACTAAATGCCTGTGCTGACCCTGGACGTTCTTTTCATAAAGATGTACAATCCAGTGTGAAGAAACAGAGCTTGCCTTTGTGCATTATGCTTTGTTTGGTGAAACATTTCCCTGTCTATTGCTTTTTATACTCAGCTGCTCAGAATCTTTATATGCCGTAAAATGGAGACTTCTGATCCTTGCCACAGAACTTGTGAAAGTTTTGTTTGCTAAATGAGGTATTTGGGAGGATGATAATTAAATATTCCTACATGTTTTCTGCCTAGTTTAATTACTATGCATTTGCTTAAATGAGTCCAGGTGATTTGTTTCTTGCCATCCAAATTGCATTAAGGAAAGAATAACTAATTGGAACCTCCTGTTTTTTTCATTCAGTTTTTGTTTTCAGAGCTTATGTAAAGGGATAAGGGGGAGGGAAGTAACCTAGGGTTGAGAGAGATCCAAGTACACCACCCGTGTTTTCCAGTAATAAACCACAGAACAGCTTTCTCATTCTGGGGAATGGTGGGTACCTCCAGGCAGGCTCAGCCATGGGCTCTGACTGGGCTGTTCAGGGCTTCTCCCAGCTAGGGTGTGAAACCCCTCTTGTTGCTGCTGCCTCTCACCCTCCTGCCACACACCGTTTGAAGAACCCAGCTGCATCTTCTCCCTACCCTTCTGCCAATGCCAGGAATACTGCTGGGTGTTCCTGAAAATATTCCCTGTCCCAGCTGAACCAGGACAAGAGCTCCAGCCCCACTGCCTTGATGGCATCCCTGCACCATCAAGCAGTTTGTGTACTTCCTGTACTGCACAGCCAAAACTAGAGACAGACCATTATTGAAACTACGACCTTGTCTTCATTCCGCTAACTCCTCCCATATGCTTAAATCAAATTGTTTTACATGCAAAAGTGTGCTCAGTTGCTCCCTTCTCTATTAGCTATGTTTTATGTATATATGTTAATATTTCTTCAAATCTCATCTGTCTATAAGCACCAAAGAATTCATATGGAACAATCAGTTAGGCAGAAGCCTTGGAGGCCTTACTGCACAAACTTCAGTTCTGTAGTTTCACAAATCTGGAAACTTTAGGCAGATTTAGAGGTCTATGAAGATGGACACACATATTTTCTATTTTGATTCTGTCTACCATTTCCTAGATAGTTTCTTCCTTCATCTTTTTGTTTAAATCATCTTGAGATTGCTTGAACATTTTCTTCCAAGTACTCATTCTCTCTGTGCTGGGAGCAATTTTCCTGTACCGAAAGTCTCATGCTTCAAGAAACGTCTTGAATATGATCAAAGTGTATTCTTGAGGGCAAAGGATGAATTGAAAAATGAAAGAAAGATCATGAATAAGCTAGTAATCAAAGGCAAACAGAGGGTTTTTCATAATTTCTGTATACATGTGTGCACAAATATCAGGTTTCTTTTTTTTGGGGTGGGGGGGAGGCAGGGGGAAGCAGAAAGAGACAATGATAGGCAGTTTAGATTCTGGTATGACCAAGACCTGTTTGATCATACAAATATAGTTACAACTGAATGTTTTCCATCAGAGGAATGGGAAACAAGAAGTAATGCATTAGCATTCTGCAACTGAAAGTAACAGGACAGACTGTGTTTTAGGAAGGACTTTAATTATGATACAATGAGAAAACAGGCTTTACATTGATCTTTCAATAGAAAGGAAAAAAAAACCCAAAACCTAACACAGTCTTTCCTACCCTGGGGAAAAAAAGTCATCTTGTTGACATAGCTCCTTCATATTGTACTTCCCATCTCTATCAGTCCAGTTAATGGGAACTGTCAGGATGCTTCTCTAGTCATCTCTGTGGGAGCTGAGAGGTGTCAAAGGAAAACAAACCAACACTCGCTCTGTGAAGTGGCCTTAAAGGCCATGTTTCCATGGTCTTCACTTGCACAACATGATGCACAACGATAGCATCAGTGAAAATTAATGGAAACAGGTAAACTGGTGGATGTAAGCAGTAGAAAAGGTTAAGAGGTGTCATGTGGTGGTAATGTTCTCCAGAACATTATGATAAGTGAAATGGAATATTTAAAAGAGGCATTACCAAGATTTGGTAAACCTCTAAGATTTACAAGGACCAACAAAACTAGCATTTTGCATTTGTTGAGCATCTTGGTAGAAGAAACCAAGATTTTTAAACGAAACTGTATGTGAACATTAATAGAATTCTCTGGATCACATAATTTTCAAACATGGACGAGATAAAATTTGCTGGATATTAAAGTCTTTTACCTGAATAGTGGTCATTGTTGGAGAGGCTTCAAAGATAATCTCTCTTAACAAAGCAGGCTGTGAAGGGCATTTCTTAAGATGAAAGCCTTTGTGAAAAAAACACACTGAGAATAGAAGGATACTTTGATTTATAAAAGGACTTCTCCAGCAAAATGTCAACATAAATTCAATTTCTTTAATTTATTTTAGTAATATCCACAATATTGTTCTGTGGATACAGTCCATAGGAACCTCAGAGACACAGTTGACCTAACATGAAGGGAGTTATCTATCCTGAAAAGAAAATAAAAATGAAAATTGTGCTGTTTTCTGTCCAGCAGAGGGGATAGTGAAGCGATATGAGATTTCTCAAAGAGTGAATGTTGGACTGAAGTTTTTATTCTTATGATAGAACAAAGGAATGGCCTAATCCTATGCAAGATTGACTGTGAAGCATTCAGCATTCCTTATCACAGCACAAAATAATCAATACAAAAAATAACACTAGAGAGGGAAAGTTCCTAAATAGTCAAATGACAAGGTTAAAATGGTGCCCATGACAGTTATAGAAAGTTATAATTTATAAGGACATGACAAGGATGGTGCAGATGTTGCCAAATCTTTACTAGCTGAACAAGGAAAAGCAGATGGAATCAAACAAGTAAATAATTAAAAACTAATGTCAAAAACACATCTGATTTTGCCTCTCCTGTACTTTACTATTCTCTTACAGCTATGGGTCTGCCAGCACTAGTATAAGTGTGTGTCCTCACAGCAGCTGTAGCACTCTATTTTTAATGTTCATAAGATATTTGCCCCAGGTAAATACTCCAAAAGAATGCACGATAAATATTTCTGTTTGTGTCAAATTTTAGCAATTTTTCATGACCTCTCCTCATTAATATACATATCACATACACACATGCATGCATGCATTTGGGAGATGGCACTTACTTTTCCCAGTGGTTGAATACCAGCTTTGTTTAAACAAATCTGCACTGACAGATTGTTCTCAGCAATTACTAATTTCTAGTATTATTTTCGGGTCTTAATGGCACAATATTCTCCATTTTAGTGCCTGGAAATATGAAAGAACACTGACCACATAGTAACACAGTAACCTGTTGGTAAGTGCTAACAATATGTCACTGGATTTCCAAACACCTCTCCGCATTTGGGGTTTCAGACAATAGATACGACACATCTGTTTTAAAAACCTTGTTTCCTTATGACTAGGAAGCTTAGATTTCTTGGGACTGGGAAATGAGGCAACCCTTCTGTCTTTTTGGTACTTGTTTTCTACAGACAATGTCAGGTGCTACTAATACAGAAGTGTTTGTACTATGCAGCATATACATGTCAGCTGAGCACAATCTCCCTGTGCACGGTGCTGTACTTGAGAAGCAGTTTCTGCATTCCAAAGACTGTAATCAACATAGGCAAAGGGTTGTGGACTACAGAAAGGATCCAGGAACTGTATGCTGTATATTTATCTGGGTTTTTTTCTCATTCATCTATGAGGAAGGAAAAGGCTTAGCTCTCTGTGCCTGCATTAGCTCTCTGCTACCATGCCTATGCAATAAGTGACTGGCTTGGTAGTAGAAACAACAAAAAACCCCACCATTTTTATGAAGTGTCATGAGGGCCTATCCTATGAAGTACTCATGATTATGGAAAAGGACTGTAACACTTGCAAGTTGGTTTTGGGTTTGTTTGTTTGTTTGTTTGTTTGTTTGTGGGGTTTTTTGGTGGTTTTTTTGGTTTTTTTTAATGTGAAAACTTACATGCATATCTATATATAATCATATTTCATCTAGATAATGATGTAGGTTTGTGCAAGTGATTGTAATTTTCCATTTTTTTCCAGATGGTTTGGCTTATAAATCAATTTAATTCCACTTCCAAGTCTTTGGCTATATCTTACTCTTTTACTAAACAATTTCAACTTGAAAGATTTTTTATTTTAGTTAGTATGTGGAGGAAAAATTTTGCATTTGTCTTCATGAGAAAAACAGTATGTTCTTTTCCTGAAGTCAGCTAATCTGCTTTAAATTCTAGAAAAAATAGGACACCTTTTTTGTTTGTTTGTTTGCTTTCAGTCCAAACTACAGGTCAGATTAAAGCCATGAAGATCTGTCAGCCAGCTGATTAGGTTGAGAATATGTAGTGCCTTTTCTTGCTCATATCTGACTTCCAGTTAGAAAATTCAAAATAAGAACATACCTTTTTAAAGAAAAAAATCAGGTGTTTTAAACTCATGCTTGAAATCAGTGAGAATTTCCTACATATAATGCAATATGTTACATCAGTCCCTCAGCTTTCCCTGAACCGGGAAGTTTCTTCATCCGTATGGCATCATGCCTGGCTAACATGGCTATTCTGCTTCTGAAACAATACATACTATTCCCACATGATCTTGGAGTTACTGTCACACATTTATCATCTATAATCATACTCTAAAAAAAGAGTTTATATTTTTACAGCTTCTCTGTGTCAAAATTCCTTAGTTTGATTTGCAAGGATACCATTCAGAAAAATCTTAACTTTTACAAAACTCTGTCTGAAGCTCCAGCTGGGAGTAAGCTTTAAGTACCTCCAAGTATAGTTGTATTTGATTCTAAATCAGCACAAAAACTCTGCATAAAATTGTCCTCTGTCATTGGTGATGCAGATATTTCCTTGTGTTTCTCCTTTTTTCATGTCTTAGAACAATGTTCTGTGCTTAGAACAAATGAAATCTGTGTTTGAGAGGCATATCATGCAGATATTAAATCAACAGAATGAAAGTTTCCTCTGTCTAAACAAGGAAAAAAATGTTGGGGCTTATCATTGTTAATATTTTATCTAAAAAAAAGACCACCTTTTTGTGTGTGTGTGTGTGTGTGTGTGTATTTTTTTCTCAGTGAGTTATCATCATCTAGTTACGTCACATGACAATTTAAACAGATGGATTTGATTTGATACAGAAAAATCTTCCATACGTGTTATTAGCATTACTGATGGCAAGTGCAGAGATATTATCCTGGAAGTTTTCATTTTAACATAAGCAGTAGGTCTAACCTGAGTATAAACCTGGTTTGCAATTACAAGACAAAAGAGTCCTCGAGTCCCTCCCGTGGTGACTCATGAGAATTGCAGCAAGACATGAAACATTGCTTTGCAATTCAGAAAGGAGTAAAGCTTTTGCAAGGAACAAAATGTTTTGAATGTAAGAACTGTCCAGAAAATCAGATAGCTTGTTCAGATCATAGCTATTGGCTATGGAAATTATTTTCTATTTATTTTAAATACTGTCATAGTTAGATTTTTACTATTTAAAGTTGTTCATTTTCTCCTTCAGAGGTTTTATTCTGATCTCAGAAGTAAGGTCTGGCTTTTATTCATTAGTGGTAGCACATTATGATCTCAGTTTTTAAATAGAGGTACCTAGGTTTATCTTCACAATTAAGGTGTGTTTCAGAATAAATTGAAAAAGAGACACATGCTCTGCTTCCTTTAAAAGTAGCACTTAACGTGTGTGCAATTTTATATAAAGTTGACATTTATGACAAGTTACTTTTATCAGACTTTGTGTTGTTTCTGTCAATGAATCACCAACAAAAAAAATTTGTGTTTTACATTGAACTGCACACACAAAAGTTGTCTTGTGTTTTTTGCTATTGCCTGGTGTCTCTTAAGTACAAGGAGATTAAAGCACAAAGTATTATATTCCTACATGAAAGTTAATAGGTGGATCTTGGTAGGAAACTGGTCCAAGGGGTGGTGCATTTTTGTTTGGCTGTGTTTTCACGTTTTTGGTGTTGGCTTAGTACCACCATGAGCCATTTCCTTCTTTAGAGCTGAAAGTTACCTTTCATATGAGCTCCTGAGCAACTGCAGCTCTGTGTAAGTGAACAAAAGACTTCCTGGTGATACTGAAACCATGACTTTCTGTCACATGCATTTCTACACCAGAGGAGGTTTCAGATTAAGTTCTGGGTATTTAAAGACTTGTGCAATTACTGTCTCATAGATTTCTTCACTGCAGCTGCTATTCGTCCCCTTGAGTCTGTTCTTTTTCTCCTCCTTATTTTAGCATTAATTTCTCCCATGACCCTCAAATAATTAGTACCAAAAAATTAGACTGTGAAGAAATATTAGTTGCTCTTCAAAAAGATTTCTCCTGTATCCTCACAAATGCCTTTTCTTCAGATTTTATGAAGCCTCCACGCATGAATTCAGTAACAGAGTACAGTTGGATCAGGATTAATACAACCATGTTGTTCATATTGCTTTCATTCAACTAAAAATTTTATTTCTGGTCCTTAGAAGAAAAACTTCCAAAACCGACTGATGTAGTTTTTGTGACTTGGGTAGAAACCTCTCGCAATATCAGCTGTCTCCATTGTTCGTTTTAAAATTTCAGGTGTGCTAGGCGCAGAACTCCTCAGTGTTATAATCTGCTTGCAAAAGACAGAGGTCGAAACAAAAAAATGAGCTCTTCAGGCTGAAGATGCTCAAAAATTTCCCAAGTTCATTGTGGAGAAAAGATTCCGGAAAACAAGCTCCTGTCTCTCACTGTTTGCTGCAACCCTTGTCTCTCTCCTGGCTAAGGAGCTGGCACTTGCCAAAGGCCACATCTCTCTCTGGGGTGTTGCATTGAATGCAAACGGAGAACAGGACCTGGCTTTGTGCTCTGACCTGGCTTTGTGCTCCAACTCCTACAGCATCTAATTGCAGCCAAGCCCCTGCTGTGACCTCAGTGAGACTTAGCTGACATCTCATGATCCACCTTAAATATAAGCTTTGGAAATGTTAAAAAGTAAGCTGAAGCAAACCAACACAATTAAGCCTAAACAAAAGCAGGACTGTATCTGCACAGGGAGAAAAGCAATGAGAATTTTTTATGGGGGCTTTACTAATCTGTCCTGTACTACAATGCATATTGTTCTTGAAGTCATTTTCATAATGGATTCTTATAGACAGTGACATGAACCTTTCTTCTTTCTAAGACTTTTTAATAGGAAAATCTTCTCTACAGGGCTTTTTGGGAGTTAATGTTATTTTTGAAACAGTTTTTCTGCTTCTGATGTAGTTAATAACACAGACATCAAAAATGGAGCTGTCTTGCTACTAGCAAATCAGAATACTCAAATCTAATGTTTAGTAAAAATAAAGAAGATTTTAAACAATTCTTTTCAATGTGAACAACCTTTTACAGGAAGTTCTCTATAATCAGAAAGACAGGAGGTGTCTTAGATTTGCAAAGTTAAAAATCTTATAAAAAACCAACCTAATTCATGATCATGGTTCTTTTGCACAGTCTGCTGAGAGAAAGGAAAACCTCATTCCACCTCTACAGGATTGGAGTGGCTGATGTTCCTGTTAGAACTGCACTGCGTCCTTTTCCTTCTTTAATTGTATTTACCAGGTGTGGTGGCACCGAGGAGGGAGTTCTGCCTTTTGGACTGTGTTTGTCTTTGAAGGGGGAAAGCATTTGGACTGTAATGATGGCACAATTTTACTGAGCCAGGAGTAGGAATGCATTTATGCAATAAATAGCGCTTCAGAGAGATGATCTGTTGCTGAAGCCCTTAGCAATACATGGCTTAAACAGATATTGCAACCTTATTGTCTGTCCATGTCTTCCTTAGAAATATAGGCAGAAACTGTTGATACTATAATAAAAAAAGTTTGTGTTTTATCTCAGCCACACGGTGACACTTAAAGACATTATCTTGACAGCAGTAACTTTATATGGTCATAAACACTTAAAAACTGATGGATTCTACTTAAAATGACTGTCACAGAAAAATCAAGTTTCAATTTCACTTAGTACTACTTTTGCTATTTGGTTTTTTTGTTTGTTTTGTTTATTCTTTTTGTTCCAAAAACAAAAAGTACGTGAGGAAGTCCATTTCATTTTTTTCCTACTCATGTTATGGGAGATTAGCATATTTTTCTCAGCACTATGTTGAGACTAGAGAGAGTGGAACAGCTTAAGAACAAAAGGAAGCCTCTGCTTTTAACTTTATATTTGATGGAGGGTGTTACTTATTGCCATAAATTTTGCCATAAACACCTTCTTAAAGAAATATTTTGTCAGATAGTGAGACTTGAATAATTCAGGTCAAGGAAATGTTTAAAGATCTTCATAAATGTTAGAGGACTTGACATTACTGCTGATAACTTAGAATTTTAATCACTGGGTTAAAGTTGTTTCACTGTATATTTTGTTTGTTTCTTTCAGTTTCAGAGGGAATATTACAGATGAGCATAGTGCCAGAAAGTATGGATAGGGGAGATTTAATCAATGCATGCGGGAATGTACTATACCACCAGACTGCAATTATTAGACCATTTCCACTTTCTTAAGAAGATCTTACTCTCAATTATTTGCCCGCAAATAAATGAGTAAACTAATAATAATGCTGGGGTCTTAGTCTTGCTTCCGTAATAGATGGCTCAGAAGAGATCCTTTGTAATTCAGTCTCAATACCATATGTCTCTGTTGACATTAAAGTGCTTAGTTCCAAATGAGTTGGCTTCATTCAAGCATCTTAATTCAAGAGTGGATGATTAGATCTTAAGCTAAAAACCTATTAGGATGTAAGCACTTATGTTGCTGAAAGGTATTAAAGAAACAGCATAGTGTGGTTGCAGATAAATCCTCTCTATCTACTACTGATTGGTTAAACCTTTTCGATCTTCAAACAACATTAAAAACTAACTGAAATGTTCAAAGCTGAATGTTGCATAACTAAACCCTGAGGATATGTCATGTGAAAATAAATTTTGATGTCTTTTTGAGAGATGAAGAAGCTCAGATACGGGAATCTGGCACTCTGTGTACAGAACTAACATAAGATGTTTTAAAGAGCACACAGACACTTTATCTTGTGAAACTGAAAACTGTGGGGTTTACTTTAGTCAGTAAAGCATGGCAAATAATAAGAAATTCCAAAGAATTTTATTCAGTCATTCTTTGGCATGGTAACTAGCACTTTTGATAATCCTGCAAGCTATGTTTTTGTGTTTTTTTCATCTGCAGAGCAGTGAGAAAAAAAAAAAAACCAACAGATCAACAATCCTTGTATTGAGTGAAAAGAACAATTATCTCATTCCTTACTGAATAAAACTAAAATATTGAAAATAAAAACTGCTATTTTGGGGACATGATTTGTGGCACAATTTAATTCTGTATGTGACACAGCCCACTCTAAATTTATTTTCCAATTGATGTGTTTTGTCTGCAGCCCTATAATAGAAATAGGAGAAGAAAAGTAATGTATGAGTCTTAAAATCTTACTTAAGTATTATTTTACAACATATTTAATAAAAATATCAAAACCTGAATTTCAGAGAGTGTTCCACGATTTGTGGGATATAATTTGGTGACTTTTTGGAATGCCTTACATTGGTCATATTTCCAAAAAGGCTGCAGGGTAAGATTTTTAAGAAGTAACTCTTGCATAGTGGTCTGAATAACTGTGTGTGTGCACTCACACTTTGTTAGTGGTCACATTCCTTACAGTAATGCAATATTGTTCAAAAATCTGATGAATATGGGCTGTAGCAATCTAGAATGAAATTAAATTCCTTCATGACGACGTTTGCAGACATATAGGAATCTTTTAGATAGTATAATTTGGACTAGAATATATATAAAAAATAGGTATGAAAAATCTGATTAAAAGTGCTATGACTTGCTTTGTGTTTGTCCTGATGGTGCTCACTTACTGATGGTTCTTTAGCAGTTTCCATGATGCTGACTTACCCTCATTCTGTGCTGCAAAAATGGCAGCCAGAACACTGGAGAAGATGATGAACTCACTGCAATTATACACACTGCTGTAGTGGAGAAGGGGAAATAGGAAATATCTTTGCAGGCTATGATAAAAAGAAAGAATTTAGTATATGTCCACATGTGAAAAAATGCATCCACTTCAAAAACACTTTTAGAAATCAACTCTGTCAGAGAGGTACAGTCTTCCGGGAAATGAAGAGTGTAGTTCTCTTCTTTAAAGTTCTCATTTGTTAAGCAGAAATCAAAAAGGGACCTCTGCCGTAGTTTAAAACCACACATTTCATATCTAAGTAAGGTAAAGAGTCACAGAATCATAAAATCATAGACTAGTTTAGGTTGGAAAAGACCTCCAAGACCACTGACTCCAACCCCTAACGTGACACTGCCAAGGCCACCACTAAACTCCCCATCTACATGCCTTTTAAATACCTCCATGGATGGTAACTCCACCACTTCCCTAGCCAGCCTGTTCCAATGCTTAGCAACCCTTTCAGTGATGCATTTTTTGCTAATACCCAATCTAAGCTTCCCCTAGTGCAACTGGAGGCCATTTCCAATTGTCCTATCACTTGTTAACTGGGAGAAGAGACCAACACCTTGCTACGACCTCCTGTCAGGTATTGTAGAGAGTGATAAGATAATCCCTCAGCCTCTTTTTCTACAGGCTAAACAACCCCAGCTTCCTCAGACACTCCTTACAGGATCTGTGCTCCAAACCCTTCACCAGCTTTGTTGTCTTTCTCTGGACACCTTCTAGAACCTCAATGTCTTTTCTGTAGTGAGGGTCAAAGAGGTCTGTGCTGCTATAGTGTTTGAGAACCTGTTCCCTAGTTTTTCTGTTACAGTGCTGATCTGCTGCAGATAAGGGTAACCAGAAACTGCTTTGTCCTTGACAGTGCCATGGTATGCTGACCATAGCACCACTGTCATCTTATGTTTCTGGAGATATTCTGAAGGTATGTGCCACTGGATCACTGGGCAATGAAATCCTGCTTGGGATCCAGCCTGGAAACTCAAACACAGGGTTTTTTCAAGTTAACCACAACATGCAATGCAGAGTTGCAGCCTCAGCTTGTTTGTGGCTATAGTGGGAGACAACTACTGACCCACCATTCTAAAGTCTATACTTTGGGGCTAGTTTGAACACTCTGAGTGCATTCACAGCACACAGACACTTTGTAGCCTATGGCCATGGTGTTCATCCAGTCATTAGGATTAAACAGCTGCATATTGTGGACACGTGATATGAGATTCAAACAAATTGATCATAGTCAAACCAAGAAACATTTCACCCATCTATCCTAGAAATTCACATCACAATTGATCAGGTGTTCAACACAAAACAAAAACCCAAACCAACCAACTAACCAAAAAAAAAAACAAAAAAAAAGAAGGAAAAAAGGGGAAAAAAAGCGCATCTCTATCTATCCTACTATTGGCACTCTTTTGTTCATGTATTTGCTGGGGTCTGCTACAGGACCTTGGCTAACATCATGCTCCTCAGCTGTGTCACAACAAATCCCTGCATAAATCCTACATCCATCTGTCCTATTTGGATGCATATACACAAGTAAATGAACTCTTAACAAAATCTGCTGCAATGATGAAGTGAGGTAAATTGATACAGTAATATGAACATGCTTCAATACAGACTGCCTTGTTTTGAGTAATCCTCTGAATATATACTGGTTTACAGGATGAAATAAGTACATGAAATAATTAGGCTAATGGGGAAAGAGAGAGTAATGCGGAGAGGGAGGACAAAAGAGTGAGTAGTAATGCATCAATTCACATTCCTTGAGACCTGGAAAAGCCAGAGGAATTAGGACAACTATTCCCTACTCCTTGACAGAAACAGGAGCTGATTTGCATCAACAAAATTGATTCTTAGGAATAAGCTAGTTTCATTTGGAAAATGCATATGTTCTGTAGATTCAAGATGATTGCCCCTAACACAGTGTTCAGGAATTGTAAAGAATTTGCAATCTAAAGGATAAGGGTTACTTACCAAAGAGGAAGATCTGAAAACTGGGACAATCTCTCCCTATTCTAGCTGAAAAAAGCATCTCATTACATTCCATTTTTTTGACTGGGAATTCTGCTTTACCGAGGCTTTAATTTCTAACAACTTATTTACTTATCTGAATTCACCCTTGATGACCCTTTTGTCTCTCTTTAGTCAGCCTTCAGGTTTTATGCTTTCTCTCTTTTGTTGTAACATTATCACTTTCCCTCTCACTGCGGCTAGGAGCAGAACCCGTAGCTACTAGGTACTATTCTGATGATGTGATTGGAGCTTCCAGCTCTGTCTCACCTTGCAGGCAGCATCTGCTCTCACACAGTCAGTGTTACTTTTGGTCCAGGATAGACAGATTGTGAGGCATACAAACGAAAATCCAACAGAGTCTGTAAATTTAAATACCCCTATACAAGCTGCTTTTCCTGTGGCCCACTGTATCCTACCCCTTGAAAAAAGTCACAAGCAGATTTCCTCATGACTCATGGTGAAAGAAATATAAAGCAGTTCTGCTTACAATAACAAACAGATACTCCTCAAGTCTTGGGGGAGCCATGTGCTGATTGTCAGCACTCAGGGTGCCCTGAAAGTCTGGCAAGCTGAGATTTACAACTGCTTGTACCTGAATATGCATAACCCTGCAGCTCTGCCCCTTCCACTTGTGCAAACATGGGGCAATTTGCTCTGCCAGAAAGGTGTATGGAGGATAATACTCACTCTCATTTGATGAGGAGGCTGGAGATTAGAGCTATAATGATCAACACATCTCGGAGCTTGTGAAGCTTGTCCCTGAAATAGCTCCTGGGATTTGAGAGCTGAAGGCACGACCTTCCAGACTGACAGGAGGGTATGGACTATGTCAGTTCTGCTCTCACAGAAGTACATCAAGGCTAATGTTTTATCTCCTTAATACTTTCTTGAGTGCTTCTAGAAAGAACTCACAATAAGCATAGGCTGATCAAATCATCATGGCTAGGTTTCATGAACGAAGATTTGAGAAGGGCTCTACCCACGCTTGCTACAAGCGTGCTGATGGCTAAAAAGGTTAGTGTGAGATAGACAAGTCCGGTTGCAGAAGGTACAGCAGAAAGACTCCCCAGGTTATATCAACAAGATGTGATTCTTTCTGCATTGTCTTTTCTCCTCGAGAGTGATCCTGCGTGTGTTCTCAAAAGCAGCAGCAGCGTTATAGATGGTGTGTCTCCAGGCCTCCCAATTGGAGGCCAGGGTAGACCAATGGTGGTGATCAATATGGCCAAGGCTGAGGGATTGTTTCAGGCAGTCCTTGTATCTCCTCTTCGGGGCTCCTCTCTTGCGGCAGCCAGTGGCAAGTTCCCCATAGAGCACGATCTTAGGGAGGCGGTAGTCCTGCATCCTGGAGACGTGCCCTGCCCAGCGCAGCTGTGTTCTCAGCAGCATGGCCTCACTGCTCGTGACTGCTGCCTGTTCAAGGACAGATGTGTTGGTCACATAGTCAGTCCAGTGGATGTTTAGGATTGTACGGAGGCAGCGCTGATGGAAGCGTTCTAAGAGACGCAAGTGGCGGTGGTAAAAGACCCATGATTCAGATCCATATAAAAGAGTAGACAGTACAACAGCTCTGTAAACACTGATCTTTGTACTTCTCTTCAGGTGTTTGTTTTGCCACACTCTTTTATGGAGTTTACCAAAAGCTCTGCATGCCTTTGCTAACCTGTTGTCTATTTCTGCATCGATCTTACCATCTGAGGAAATGATGCTTCCTAGGTAATTAAACTGCTGGACTGATTTGAGCTCTGTTTCACCAATGGTGATATGGGGATGGTGGAAGACTTCCTGAGGTGCAAGCTGATATAAAACTTCTGTCTTCTTCAAGCTGACTTCCAGCCCAAAAAGCTCAGCAGCCTCTGCAAAGCAGGATGTTAAACGCTGTAGAGCTGATTTTGTGTGGGCAACGAGGGCAGCATCATCAGTGTAAAGTAGCTCATGGACAAGATAATTTAAGGTCTTAGTGTGGGCCTTCAGTCGCCTTAGGTTGAACAGGCTCCCATCAGTACGATATCGAATGTAGACACCGTTTTCATCATCGAGGTCTGCCATGGCCCTTTGGAGCATCATGCTGAAGAAGACTGTGAATAAAGTTGGTGCAAGAACACAGCCTTGCTTCACAGCTTTGGCTATGGGAAAGGGCTCAGAAAGTGCATCACCATATCTGACTTGACTGTGTTGGTCCTCATGAAGTGAGATGATAATTTTGAGGAACTTGGGAGGACATCCTAAACGTTCCAAAACCTGCCACAGACCTTTTCTGCTCACAGTGTCGAAAGCCTTGGTGAGACCAACAAAGGTAACATAGAGTCCTTTGTTCTGTTCCCTGTACTTCTCTTGCAGTTGTCTGAGAACAAATACCATGTCTGTGGTACCTCTGTTGGCTCAGAAACCACACTGGCTTTCAGGTAGAAGATCTTCTGCTATGGTGGGTATTAATCTGTTCAAAAGGATTCTTTAAGGATTTTACCAGCAATGGAGAGCAGAGTAATCCCTCGGTAGTTTGAGCAGATTGATTTATATCGTTTCCTCTTGTACAAGGTGATGATGACAGTGTCTGAAGGCAGTTGGTATAACCCTCGAGCCTGCGCAGTGTATTTTTTAGGTGAGGCTCAGCTTGCGCAGAACTGGTCCCACCCTTTACTCCTGAGGTTCATCTGCCAGGGCCTAGCAAGCTTGGATGGTGACAGTGAGGTCCTCAGGACGTAGGTTTAATTAGAGTATCCTTCTCTTGGATGGATGGCCTTACAGGGCTAAGTGAGCTCCATCTGCCCGGGTTTGAAATTAGAGTTGTCCTTCTCCTAGGATGACCGCCAGAAGGCTAGTGAGCTCATCCTGCCCATGGACACATTTGACCCTTTAGTTTTGACCTGTCTGGCATGGGAGACCCTACTGGAGGCATATGCCACCATCAACACAGCTCGCAACCTCATAAGGGCATATTGGCTGATCAAATACCCGCTTTGTTAATGAATGTGTAGTGTTATCAAGACATGTGCAGTCTAACAACTCTTAACAAGTATAGACCATACAACTTATCAGACCCTGTTTTGTTTCTTTAACTGCTTTACTTATTATTATCTCCTTGTAAGAAATTTCAGTTATCCTTCAATGTTTACAAGTCACTGAGCTGAATATTAGATGTGGCTTAGCTCTTAGTAAAGGGGTGTTTTCTCCAGACTTGTCTAACATACAAGAGTACACAGAAAGTGCTGCTCTATAGAAAGCTGAAATGGCCACTGAAACAAGCTAAAATGTAGCATAGTGACAAGGACTGGCAAATCCTGGCTTAAAAATGTGTATCCTCTTTTTCTTCATCAGAAGAGAGAGGATGGTGCTGAATGAACGACAAAACTGCCTAACAACCATCCTTCCTGTCATGTGTTTTGCAACTGTTTGGATATACATGGCAGTTTCCTGGCTTTAGGTGAAAGTGTTTTGTTGTGTTATCAGTCCATTTTTGGAAACACAGGGAAATTTTCCCCCCTCCCAGGACATTCCCCCCTCCCTTGAGGACAACTTACAGGTTAAGTTTCTAAATTAAAGGGAGAGATCAGTACTAGTTCATGCTGCACCTCAGGTTAGCCACAGTGCACATTTTGATTATCCAATTTGATTTCCACGTTTTCCTTGAATAGCATGCAAAAAATTTAAAGAGTAAGAATTATTTCAGAAAAAGCATCTTCACCTGTAGGAATTCAATCTGCATGAATATTCAGTAAGACGGAGAATTTTGCAAACAGATAAAAGTTGCAAAATAAAGGAACAACGGATGACACATTCAGTTGTACCAGAAACTGGCAGAATGAAGTGCCAGTTCAGGTTTGGGCTGAATACCAGGAGCACTGGATAACAGGGTAGGAAATTACACTTACTATATAGACTTGGGAAGTTTACTGTTCATGAGCAGACGTGCATCTTCTTTGTTTCAATGCTGATCCAAGGGCTCTGCTGGCCTAAGCTTGTACAAAGTGGGATAATTGGAAGTTGACTACAATTTTCTCTTCGTTGACACAGAGGTTATGCTGTCAGACTTATTACGTAACTGTAATTGGAACTAAGTAATGTTGATGGTGTGGGATTTTGTTACTTTGAAGATTTTAACAGTGCCACTTTCTCTCTTTGTGCCATCAGTGTCTATATTTAAAAATACGTGGTTGCAGAAGTAATCATGTTGGCTTTGAGATTTTGCTGTTTTTGTAACCAGATGGAGTTCTGGCAGAACAACACTTGAAGCATTTCTTTCACTATAGGCCTCTGGCTACCAGAAAGAAGTTTGAAAGCTACAGGAAGGGAAAAGAAGAACAGAAATGAAGAACAAAATTATTAGGATGGGGAGCAATTTGTTCATGAAGAAAAGTTACGTGACGTTGGCTACGGGAAAATACTAGACATTTCCACAGTCATTTGTGACTGATTATGAGAGTGCACTGCACAAAAGAAAAGCATTGTACCATGGATGACTTGAATTCTAAGAAGAATAGGGATCCCAAGGTGGCTTTTCTGGACTTGGACTCTTTGTGTAGGAGATTACACAGAAAATAAGATTGGTTGCTTTACTAATAGAGCAATATTAACTTTATTTCTGTTACTAATAGAAATAATATTAAGAGAAGAGAGAGGACTATTTGCTGATGGCAGATCTGTCTAATGAGTTGCCTAAGAGCTTTTTCAGCCCATGAATTGTATTTTCCATGTATACACAGGCTAAAGTGAAGTTCGGTGCAGAATCTGCCTGAGAAAGATACTGTTGCCGAATGGCAAACACGGGCCCAACACAGGAAGCCCTTATTTCTCTGTAATCCTGTTATAGTAAAGTCTAAGCTGCCTCTGTGTACTCAGTCTCTCTGTCATAGCCTCATTAAATGACAGTCCTTCACCCAGAAAGAGGAGTAGGTTCAGCCTTTCCTGGAGGTATGCATGACATTCTCTCACTGTCCCTGAACACACTTTGATGGTTCTGATGCTCACCTTGGGGAATGAAAGCTGGACTCTGGTGAAAGCTGACCCTGCAAGGCAGAGGGTGCAGTATTGCTGAGTGACTCACTCATACAGGACCAAGGGCTCTGAAAGGCTGACACAGGTGGAGGGGAATGTTCCTTGCAGGTCGGAGAGGGGGAGCACACCCTGTCTTTGGGAAGCTGGGTCACTCTAAGTCCATATGGTGGTGGTGAAAATGCTGAACCAAAGACAGTCAGCATTCCAGCAGAAACTATTTGAATGCTATACATGCATGTAGCAATAAAAAAACCACCTGTGCCTTGCAACTGCAAAATACTGCCAATCAGAATCATCTATATGCATCACATTAGGACTTTTGACTTTTGAAATGATGGCACCCATCCAAAGGAGCAGAGAAGGCTTCCAGATAGCTGGCTTGAATGGAATGTCATACTTAAATGTAACTTCATCTCTTCCCTTTTTTCATGTTCATTAAAAAAATACAATCAGAGAGAATGGGAACTGTAAATATTGGGTAAGTTAACTCTGCAATGAAAACTAAAAAGTGGATATCCCATGGTATTCATCTCCCCTACAAGGTTGTTGGATATTGTTGTCTAGACAACTCCAGTTGTGCATTAATTCTTCAAAGCAGCTTCTCTGATCTGGGTGATGATTGTGCCTCCTATGAATGCTCACTTTCACTGATTGTCCTTATTATTGCTGCACCAAAAACATTTTAATCCTTTATATTTTTAATAATGAAGAGCCTTCAGCCAAACTTTGCCAGCCTGTAATAAATTCTGTTTTATTTTTTACTGAGACAAATCATCCATGTGGGTGTGTGTGGGCATGGGATTTCTTGCCTGAAGACATCCATGAATGAAACACCAAACACAGAAAATGCCAGTTGAATTCTCTGATACTAAAAAAACAGTACTAAAAGAAACTTTTTAACTTGTATATCCTAAAATATATTGACATGACAACTGCCTACTGTACAAATGGCAATAACCATTTAAAAATACTTATTCAGTATCATGCTGCAAAATGTGACAAATTAATTTAAAGAGAGTATTAAGCCAAGTTTAGGCTTTGACCTAGCATCCAAGTCTACTCTATCATGTGGTCAGAACAAACATTTGAAATGCATGTACTTACTCTGAGAGTCATGGAGATCAAGATTTTTACTCAAATTTAAATAGAAGTTGTCTCTGATCTTTAGAATTAGAAGAAAATCAGCCTTTCCAGTAGATACAGGCATGAACCAGACTGAGAAATCCTGATATGTAGTAGCAGGCAGACGAAAGACCTGAACAGGTTCTTCCGTTTCCTGCGTGGATGTCTTGGGCTACATGGCTAAGTGTGTGGAGAGGATATGCCTGTTTCAGGTTTTTTTATCACGTCATGACCAGGTAATTCACTACAAAGACAAAAAGCACAAACTCCATGGCCTGATACTAGGGGCACTCAACTAAAACACAGGTGAGAAGTCTAGAGACTAGTCCCATTAAATGCTTGCCCATGCTAAAAGTAAATGGGAGAGAGAAGAGATTCACCTTGCATTAATTATCTGAAAAGTAAAGAACCTACTTGGGAAATGAAAGACAGATATGCACTATTTGTAAGTGTTTCAAATCCTCCTTTTTCCAGACCTGCCTAAGATACCTCTTGACTTTTGGGGGAATGTGTATCTGTGTGTTTTCTGATTACTCTTTTTCACTTTTGACCAGTCAGTCCTGAACAAGAGAAATATTCTGTGCAAAACCGACAAGACAACTGAAAAAGTAATTGTTTTGAAAGATTATCTTTTCAGTTACCTGGGTGACAGTTTCACAGCTGTCTTCTGAGCCCAAGATAACAAGGTTGAGCTCAGGGGCAGAGAATCACATGGCTTTCCAAATACTGCAATAAAGCATGCTTATGTGCACCAACCTTATTCTGGGCAAAAATAAGAAGCAGTAATAACATTTCACTAATTAAAAATCATAAAACATAATAATAAATAGAAACAATGGTAAGATTCATAGAAATTGGATGATAAGTAGTACCAGTGTAATACAGGTAATGAAATTACAATTTGTTACCCAGTGGTTACTGCTTGTTTTACCATCTCAAAGATGGTAAAGTCTTATGGATGGGATTGATGTATTTTGTTCTCATGTGTATGTAGATCTGAAATAAAAAGCTGTACATAAAATGACTCCAACTCCGCAAAAAATGCATTAGGTGACATTTTAAGCTTCCTGTAATAAAGTGGAACTAGAAGTGGGGGAGGGTGGGGGGCTGTTTGTTTCTCTGACACCTGGATTAAAAAAAAAAATCACATGACATTTTTTGAGAGGAATCTAGAAAACTATTTCACTTCTGCAAAAAATAAGGCACCCCTATGACTGCAGTGGGAGGTGACACTGTATAGTGGATTAATAGAAGTTCCAGAGTTTGCAAAGAGCCTGTCTCATCAGAGCTGCAGATATTTTACTGATGATTCATAACACTTACCACATTTAAAATCTCCTTCATCTCATGATTATTGTACTATAAAGCACCTCAAGGAGTCCTGCAATATTTTTAATTTAATCCCCTTACTTTGAAGGGGGATGCCATGGGCAAAAAAGTGTATCTACAATATTCACTTGACTTCTGTCTTCAGGGGAAATCTGTGTGTTCTGAGGAGCTCAAACAAAACTGAAGTTGTGGTTTTTACTTCAGGACAGGTAACCAGTAAAAGCAAGATCTGAAATTAGAAAACCTAAGGTTATTTAAAGTCTTCATTACAGAAATGCAGTGAATATTCTGAGAGCTCTACTTCCAGAGGTCTACAATAACAAGAAACTTCAGAGAAGTTACAACTGAGCCATTTTTGTTCTGTGTTTATCTACCTGCATGATGTTGAGCAATGCTATCTTCCTCTCCTGTGGAAGGGTATGCTGACCCATGAGTGAGATGCTATTCAGGTCACACCAAGCCATAGGCCAAGGACGTAGGGTGAGGTACAGCAGTCCAAACCACCACCAGAGCACCCTTTTGCTCCAAGTGCCCCCAGCAACCATCAGAAAGAGACACTTTGTCCCTCCCTTCTGCAGCTCCAGTGGCAGGGAGGACCCACTCTGTGTGTGTGCAGGAGGTACCTGTGTACCCTAAGACAGAGACAAGTGAGATTCAGCACAGGTAGAGCAGAGTCCATTTAGCAGGTTTGCCTTTTAAAGTCCCAGCCTGATGTTTCTCTTGCACAGTCTGCTTATGGACTATCCCACAGGGCAGATGTTCATCCAGAGAAAATCCACATCTCAGCATGCTGAAGACATGCAGAAGATATTTTAATGGTCTTATGTATTACAGTCTAGTAACATTTTTTTAATGTCTTTCTTCTTGTAGAAAGACTCAGTGAGACACTGTACCACTGTACCACAGCTTCATTTTCTGACCAGGACTTCAGTGCCCTGGGGCTTGCCAATTATTATTTTTCCCCACTATAATTTTTCTTTATGTTGTGCAGCTTGATTTCTGCTGGAGCTTTCATTTCAATATTTTGCTGTTCTGCCTGTTTGAATGTTGTTTGCAGTCTTTTTGTCTCTGAACATCTGTCAAAGGACAAGCGCTACTCAGCACCTCAGATTCACTATTACACTAATTGATGGTGTTAGCTGATAGAAGCAAAGTGCTCCCTCCCCTCAGATTTCTTCTGTAGTATTTGACCATGTCTTTCCACAGTAGGGAATGCAAATTCTGGAAAAGTTCTGGTTTATGTTCTGTGCTTATGGCAGAGATAAGGAAGGTAATGTCCATCAATACAAGCACAGACACTACTTTGAATCATACATGGTTCAACTCATCAAATGTAGTTTTCAATTAAGCAGATTGTTTTTCATTTGCCTAAATCTATCTCTATATTGTCAGACTTTTCTACTGTCAGACTTTTGTACAGTCATGACTTTGCTTTTCCAGCTATTGATAAAATAGGAAAAATAAAATCTGAAAGGATTTTTAGGGGACAGGGGAAGGTATATTATAACTATCCTGAGCCTGTTTTCAGGCAATCCTGATAAGCATGTATTATTAAGAGAAAAGGAAGAGTAAGTCTGGAAGCAATTTTGAGATGACAGTAAGATTTAATTGATCGTAAGAATGCTTAGAGCACAGCAATGCTTAGTGCTGCTAACACTCAGTGTAAACGGCAGGTGGCACCATTTATACAAAATTTTAAAGTGGACCGGGGAAAAGTTTACATTTAGGTTTTCTGATAGCTTGCTGTGATCGTATAGTGGTTAGTACTCTGCGTTGTGGCCGCAGCAACCTCGGTTCAAATCCGAGTCACAGCAGGGGAGGATGTATCTTTTGAAGAGACATAATTACGGATTCTATATCAAAAATAATCTATTAGTGATGTCTAAGACTAAAATGAGAAAGCAAACAGAAGCTCTGTAACTTCGACAAGAATGTTTTGCTAAAAGAGTATATACCATAAGTATTAATTTATAAATCCTGTTGCCAAGTGAGTTTTTTTTAATTTAAGTGTTTGTTGGTATATATACATATCTGGTTACAAATATATTAATAATTATTAATAACTCCATCATTATTATGTAGTTTACCAGATAATTTGGAGGCCACTGGATAGAATTTCTGGTAGTTCTTTATTTGATAAATAGTCAATTTAAGAGCAAGAACTGTTTTTCTCTCAGTGCTGCATCTGGTGGGACATCAATCCCCTTTATAATCAATTACATCTCCACCAGGCCCAGACAGATTCATGCAACAGGCCAGCTGCTGCAGAGTGTGAATACAGGTACCTTTCTCTCTTTCTAAGGAAGTAGGAAAATTCCTTACTGTCCTACTTAGTGAGGAAGTGAAACAAATCTTTCTTTGCACCACTGTCAGGAAAAGTCAAAGCCTTGTGTGCCTGGTAACCTGGTAGGGCACATCACCTCTGGAGGCTGTAGGCTTAGGCATCCCAGTTTTGAGGTAGTAGACTTGTGACCTGTGGCATCTTATGAACTGCCTCAGGTTCTTGAGAGCTCTTTCCACTGTGTTTTTCAAAATATCTTTGAGCATTCCTCTGGTTGGCCTCAGATTTCCTCTCTAAATATCATTCAGCCCTTCAGGAGCATGTCAGAGCAATTATCTCTTCAATTCTTGGTCTAATTGATGAGACAGATGTGGCTGATTTTTCAAAAGACAGCAATTTAGAAATATGTACTAGCATGAAAGAGGTTAGGATGACACTCTACCCCTGCTGTAGTCTTTAAGAAATGTCATTTGCTGTGTTAGATTTTATGAACTCCAGAAATACCAACTGAACTCATCACAGGTGCACATACTCTTTAAAGAATCCTAGTGAATGAAGTCCTAGAGAAGAAATTCAAACATTGCAAGGCCAAAAATTTTCCTCTACTCATGCATCATCCTGAGGCTACTGAAGAACATAAGGCTCAGCCCTACTTGACCTCAGCCTCCCTGGAACTGACTTCTCTATATCCAGTATTCACCTTAGCTAAATATTACCCTACTGTTAGTTATAGTAATATTGATGATTTTGAAGAGTTTTGATAAGACAGTAGAAAAATTCAAAATGTCCCTTTTTAAAATTTACTTCTATTTTATAATTACTTACTAGAAAACAGTGGTTATTCTGTTTGATTTAGGATATCAATATCTGTATTAGTATCACTATAAACTGAGACTGAGAATGGTGTAGGCAGATAATCAGGTCTTCCTTACTGCTTCCCCCTGCAGTTATTTATTCTCCTCACAAGAGAGTGAAAATTAAAAGCCAGCTTCATTTTGGAATATAAACATGCAAGTGCAGGTGGCTCCCAGCATTACATTTCCTGAGAAAATATTTATGAATTTTCCCCTTCTCATTAGGGAAAAAGAAAACAAAAGCTTTAGTACAAAGCAGTTTCCTAGGATAACAGGATTGCAGACCAGGAAACACAGAGTGGTAATACTGGAATTGATTTTGAATCTTGATTTGCACAAGATTGACTTTGTGTTCCTTATATATGTGAGTCTTCATGTCTGGCAGACATGTTGAGATAACACTTTTCCAGTTGGAAACCATGGTCTGATAATAATGCATTCAAAATATTAACAGGTTTACATATATCTATTTCTGAAGTTCTAAATCTTTATAATCTAAGGCTAATTTGGAGGCCAGAGAGAAGAGTTCACTTCAGCAGCCTTCTCTGCCTTTATGCAGGAAGCTGATCTGGTGGGTAGTGAATAGTTGTTAAAAACAAGGCAGGAAAAGAGAGTACATGCTATTCTTTGCAGCTCTTTCATGTCTTTTTGTGCTTGCTATTGTTCTTGTGCATGGCTCATTCTGCATAGAATGTAAAACCTTTAAGACACAGAGGTGTCTGTATCCATATCCCCAGCATGACTAATTCACTTCTTGGCACAGAAACTAATAGGATGTACTCATCAACAGTGCTTGGGGAGAGATCATGTTGTTGTATTTTAACATTAGGGTAAAACTGCTAGACTTTTATAAGTTATGAAGAAAGACACCTGGTTTTTAAGAATGCAACATTGATTAGAAAGTCTTGAAAACCTTTTGAAATGTTAATAGAATAGATGTAGATTTCTGTTCTACTTTCTTCATTTTTCAGAGGTGCAGCAAAGTTGATTGTATTCTGTCTGGTGTCCATATCAGGTGTTGAGCAGGATAGAAACCAATGGCTGTTTTGAATCTGAAGTCATTGTATCAAATTAATTCTGTTTTTTTATTCTCTTCCCAGAACTGAAGCTCATATTAAGACTTTTATGGGTCCCCTCTGAAATCCTTTCAAAAGGCTGTGGTCAAGTAGATTCTTTGAAAGGAAATATGTGGTAAAAAAGAACTCCTGAAAGCTTAAATACCTGGTTGTGCTTCAACAAAGAATGCCAGGAATTCACTTCACAGGTGGGATGATTTTACCTCTGGAAATTCAGCTCTGAGTTTACAGACTATTATTGCAGAATAAGTAGTAATTGGGGAAAATCTGGCAGATGGAGAGATTCCTGAGACTGATGTGTAAACAGAACTGCATAAACAATGTCTGATGTTGCAGTTCTATTCTCATAATCTGTCTTTGGTGTTACTTGAAAGAAAGCATGTCCTGCTCTTTAAATAAGACTATGTTGCTTCTAACTTGCAATGCCTTAGCAGTCACTCACAGCACTGGTGAGAGCTGCACCAGAACACATGTGAAGGCTGTCATCAATTTGTGAAGCGTTTGCCTTGTACCACTTTGGGTTAAGTTTTGAGTTGGGTTTGAATCCAATTACTTCTTGCACCACAATTCAAAGTACTTATTTTAGTGCTTCATCCAGAGTTCAGCAAAAAACCCAAATCAACAATTGTCCAAAACCGTCTGAATAATGTTTTATGTTGCACCTTTTTTTTTTTATTTATTTCTCTCTGTTTTTTCATTTTTGAATTCCAAATTCCCAATTTTTCATTCTAAAACTTTATATATGTGTCCTCTTTATTTAAAATGTCACAGAAGCAAAATGAGCTCTTTGGTTTAGATTCAAACACATTTGGTAAATATATCTTTCACACAGCTTGGTAAAATTAATTAATTTACTTAATGTTTAGAACTTTTTTCATCCACTCTTTTATAAAGAAATATTGTGTATGCTTTCTCTGCGCCGAATACAACTCAGGGGATGACAGTTTGTGATACTCCTTCCAAAGGTAATTATTTTTTTTGCCACAAAACAGCCTCTATCCAAAGGAATCTCAAAACACAGTGTTTTAAAAATCTCTGAGAAGAGAGTATAGTTTTGATATTCCATGCTAATATGGCAAAAATCTTCTCTTATAATGCAGTCTGTAATGTTAACATAATCAGAATATCTGTGCTGCTAAACCAGCACCCATGAGAGAGCTGTGCATAAAACCAACAACACAGCCATCCCAATTTTTCTGGTAATTCCTTTCTTGTGGATTGCTGAATTCTCAGTTTAGATTTCATGCTTCCAGACTCCTGGAATAATGATTGTAGGTTTCTTTTTCCTGTTGTTCTCTGACATGAGTAACAAAACTCTTACTTTACTCTGCATAATTGTATCACTAATATGCTTGGGGTTAGCAGGTCTATCTAAACTCTTTAGGAAAATCTGACGTGCTTGGATGGGCTTATTCTGGATCCTGCACTATTACTGTTATTCAGCATGCAGTTGAAGGTGAGAAGGTGCACTGACCTTTGTACTGGCACAAAGAAGAAAACTTCTTTGTGATATAACCATGAAGGCATCTGTATTAAAAACACATGAGGTAAATTGGTATTTTACTGTTACACTTGAAAAAGAAAAGTCTGACTCATTTAGCTAAAACATCAGAGAGAAAACTAGTGTATCATGGAAAATTCTCTTAGGAAACATGTTTTGAAGGTATTTTGCGTGTGTGTGCACGTGTGTGTAAGAACTAATCTTGACTGAAAAATGTTTGTGAAAGAACTGTAGAAACCCTAAAGAAGCATGAAGTCTTCCAGAGAAACAAAAGTGTAATTTCTAGAAAGAGATTTATGGTTGATTCACCAGCTATAGAACGGCTTTGTTTCATCATATTGCCCTTCCTATTTTTGTTTGCTGATAGATGGGTTTAATGGAACTAAATATTACCTGCTGGTCTTCACAGTTATGTGAGCCCCACTTTAAAAGCAATCCCTTTTCATCTTAATAGTTTCAAGGCACTCTTGCTTCCTTACTTTGCCCTAGACAGACACCTGGAGGAAGTTTGCCAAGACCTGTGAAGCCTGTGTCTGGTTGCCTGAATAGTCTTTGACCTCAGAAGGACATATACTGTCTTCAGTAAGGAATAATTTTGAGAATCTGGCCTCAACTGTTAGAAATATAAGTCCATATACCATAAATGATTATTTGTTGCCTCCACCTTTTTCAACTTGTCTCATCTTTTTAATTGTAGTCAAGACTGTGTGCTTAAGTATGAAGAAATCATTTGGTCAAAATGGATAGTTTTTACTTCAGTCATCAGGATTTGTAGCTATCTAAAGATAAAATTAGAATTGGTCACATAATCTAAGTTCATGAATTAATTTTTGAGAATATTCTACTAGTTACAAAATAGAACTGTGTTGCCGTATGGTTCCATCAGTTTATAAAGTGTCTATCTTTAGGGTGTTTGTCTGGAAAATTTCTTCTCTTGTGCCTTTGATCTAACTTCCCTACCTCACCATACCCATACTCAAAAACTACGGGTCCCTAGTGCTCCCTGTTCCAACAGACAGAAACACCCACCAGGCAGTATAGCCAGGAGGAGTGAACGGCGCTTAGATAAATAGAGAGTCATATTAGACCATCCTCCCCCTGTCCTGTGGCAGAATTCTGTCACATCATCCTCTTCCACTCAAAATGACATTGCATTTCCAGTGGTGTCTTGCTTCTCTTGAATAAAATTTTAGACCTAGATAGAATGTCTTCCATTTTCTGCTATTGATTACTCATAAGTGCATTATTCTTGGAATAAAGATAGTATGAAGCCTCACAATAAAGAAATTAATTGTATGTAATTTAATGCCTTCTCTGTTGCTCTTTCTGGAAAAATTCGTCTGGAATTTTCCTTTGCGGTGAGTCATCTCTGAGGACAGATCATAGAAAGAAATCAATGTTTGCTGGGAGAGGGAAAGGACATATGTTAAAATACTGAGAGCGAAGTCAGTGAAAATGTTGTCCCAAACAACTTTAGCACAGCAACATCTGTGTGATTTTCTTGAAATCACACAAAAGGAGATAAAAAGCCTGATGATGTAAAGATTGTCAACCAACATATCATGTAGCAATGAGCTAGATGAACTGTTGTTTTTTTTGTTGGCTTCTTCTGTGTGTGTGGGGTTTTGTTTGTTTGTTTGTTTTGTGTGTGTGTGTGTGTGCAGCTACTGCTTTCTCTTGTCTGTATTTTCTGTACTTCTGACACTGAGGTCTGCTCAGCTGCTACTGCTGAGTGAGGGCTGTGTGGGTGTCAGCTCCCCAGTGCTGTGCCTCAAGCGCGAAGCCTCCAAATATGAGGACTAAAACAACTTCCATTCCCTTTTGCCGTGACTCGGATTTGAACCGAGGTTGCTGCAGCCACAATGCAGAGTACTAACCACTATACGATCACGGCGAGCTACGGTGAGTGTGTCCTGCGCGGTGTGTTCTGTCCCCTCTCCCAGAGCCGTGCAGGCATTGCCACCTAGTGTGGGCCGGCTATAATGTCCCGTGTGTGGGCATCCTCCCCGGAGAGACCACTACTCTTGAGGCACCCTCGGGCATCCCTCAGCTGAAAACAGCACTGCCGACAGAGTACACGCTGAAGACAGGCACAAATGCTACAGTGGCAGAAAAATATTCCTTCCCCTTTTGACAGTTGCAGTCTGGTGAGGATGTCTTTTGTTGCCTTCTGTTTGGCCAACATCTATCTTCAAAAAACAATAATTCTGGTCTGTGAATTTTCTTTCTGTTTTCAAAAAGTGATGGGGGTAAATCTGGTGAAAGGGTTTTCAAAGTTACATAACTAATTTAAAAGCTGTTGAAAAGAAAGCATAAAAACACACGTTCCACTCCTGCTCTAAGCCAGATTTCAACCAAGGTTGCCATAGCACATAGTACCAGGCACTGGAATGTCACAGTAAGCTGGCACATTGTGACAGGTTTTGAACAGACATGGCAGAAAAATATCAATTCCAGTAAAATAACAAATGTTGACAGCAGTGGGTCATTAAAGAAGGATTTCTGTTGAGGCTTGAGAGTTAATGTTTCAAAACACAAGTGTTCTTAGTGGAGTTATTCTAATAATTGTCTTATTAAAGATCTCATATCCACCATCTAGTCTAACTTTTTAATTCTGTGTCTGACAGTGAGAACAAGCAAAGACTGATAACAGCAAGTTTCTTCACAATTTTGTTAATTTAAAAAGTGGAAAGAATTGGTGGATACACCAGATGGTTGTGCTGCCATCCTGAGGGACCTCATCAGGCTGAAGAAATGGGTTGACAGGAACTCCATGAAGCTCAACAAGTAGAAATGCCAAACCCTGCATCCAGGGATGAACAGCCCCATGTACCAGCACATGCTGAGGGCTCACCAGCAGGAAAGCAGCTTGGCAGAGAATGGCCTGGGAGTCTTGGTGCACACCAAGATAACCATGAGCCAGCAATGTGCCCTTGTGGCAAAGAAGGACAAGAGCTTCCTTGGCTGTATCAGGCAGAGCAGTACAGTGTGTCAAGGGAGGCCCCTTGACAGATCCCTTCTCTGTCCTCAGCACTGGTGAGACACATCTGGGTGGTGTGTCCAGTGCTGGGGTCCCCGGTACAAGATAGCATGTATACTGAAGAACCACAAAGATGGTGGAGGACTTGCAGTTTGGAGAGTGAAGCTGGGACTTTTTACACTCAAGAAGAGCAGGCTTAGGGGGGATTTTATCTCTGAACACAAATACCTTATGGGAGGTTAAGAAGTGGGAGCCAGCTTCCTTTCTGTATGCAGTGATAGGACAGAAGGCGATGGGCACCAGGTGAAATAAAGGAAATTCCTTAAATATAAGGAAAACTTATTTACTGTGAGAGTAGTTGAACACCAGATCAGGTTGCCCAAAGAGGTTGAAGATTCTCCAATTTTGAGATATTTGAATTTGACTGGATATGGTCCTGGGCAATCAGCTGTGGCTAACACTGCTCAAGCCACTGTGGTACTCGAGATTTCCAGAGGGGTCTGTCAGCCTCAATGATTTTGTTTCTCAGGAAAGAAAAAAAAAAAAAAAAAAAAAAAAAAACAAAAAAACCAAGAGCAACCCAGCCCTCTTCACTAAAAATAAAATGGTAGTGTTTGTAAACATTTTTTCTTAACTTTTTTATAATGTACATCTATGCTTAACAGCACAGGCAGTTGAGCAAAGGGAATCCATGAGTGCCAAGAAATGGGATACTGAAAGCTTGACAACCTTCCCTGTCAAAATCCACAAAGTCTGTGTGAGGCAGAGAAGTAAAAAATAGCTAGAGGTTGAGTCTCTTAGATGGTACAAAAACACTTAGGACAACTTTAAGTGTCTTCTAAGTTTTCAGAATTGACAAAAGTTTTATAACATGGATCTTGCCCAGCACATGTGTGCTATATTTTTCCTGGGGGTAAGAGGTGCTAAGTCATAGGTACATATATTTAAATGTATAGATTAGCAAGATTGCCTGAAATTTTCTAGCTTTTCTTTTTGCCAAGGTCAATAAATATAGATTACATTGTTTCAGCCAAATTTCATGTGATTATGAAAAAAGGAATTGGTTATCTACTAGTTGCAAATAAATAAAAATATGTCAGTTTACCACTGTATTCAGATCACACTTTTTTTTTTTCAGCTTTATTTACTTTGCTTTGTAAGACTTTGTGTGAAATGAAAGACTTTTACATCTGTAATGCTTGCGCATGGTCTCATGTTGATAAAACACCCATCCACTTCATAATTAAGGCTTACTTGCAGCCCCGTAATCTGTCTCTGTTGCTTCTGTCTTCCATACATCTCTTTCATTGAAAACAAACCCTATTGTCAGAAAACCCATAGCAAAGCAATACTAATTGGAAGATATTGTGTGTCATTCAGGAAAAAGAGTGGATCAGAAGCAATGCCAGTCTCTGCCAGGGAGTCTTGCTTTGCTGTCCTGATGAATATTTATGATGTAGCCTCTTGACAGCCATGTTTACCTACTATTGGCAGCTTATAGCACCTGTGGCTGGAGCAACTTTGCAAATATTGCTCTTACAGCTGAGCATTTATCTTCAGCTATTAGACCGTACTCATTGCTGTTGTAGGAAAAAAAATCTACCTACTGACACAGATTTTTTTGCCTTTCAGCTGCCTTCTGTAGATCATGATTTCCGGTGTAAAATCATATCACAACACAATTAATAAGAGACAAATACAAGATGGTCCATAAACAGTTCATAAACAGTTATGTGGACTGTTGTGCAAACTGATCAAATATTTGTATCATTTTGCTTGAAATGTGCTTCAGCTTCTGTAGAGATTCAGATTTCTTCTCTGAGCCTTTTTAGGGATATTGCCATTCCTGCTACCAATATTTTTTTTTTTCAGAGAAAGGTGACTTTGGTGTCACCAGAGCTGTTGCTACTCAGAACATCCCATGTTCAAATCCCTGTACATCATCTATACAGGCCTACTCTTTATGTTTGGCTATCAAAAGTTCTTTTCTCATCTTCTGTTTTTCATATTTCCTTCAGGCTTCAAAAATTTTTAGACAACCTCAAAAGCATAGTGGATGGTGTACTATAAATATATCAAAAGTTAATTCTGTATAATGCTTACAACACAAACTGTAACATTAGCCTAGTAAAATACTATTAGTCAATGATATTACAGCAGTGTACCAGAGTGCCTGTGAGAACTCAGATTAATTTCCCTGTTGATATCATCCCATTAGCAACTGTCAGATGTTGACTACAAACATGATAGTGCTTGCTGTGCTTCTATGAGATTTTTTGCATTGCAGTGAAAAGATACTGTAATTTTTGTTTTCTTTCTTTTTAATGTACCATTTTATATCTCCAAGGATAGCTTTTGCTAATTCAGTTGTGACTTCTAAATTGGCTGCACTGAGAGCTACCTAATGGACAAGCTCAACAACCTACACTATAAACCATACATAAATTAATTTTCTATTCTTGGTAACAAAACAGTAGATTTTAAAAATTATTATAAGTTTAGTTAGTGTTAAAATAAGGGTGTTGAAATGATTTTAGTCAGATTTTGTTGTGCTAATTACCTCTTGAATGCACTATTTGGAGTAAGGAATGTGCTACTCAGGGGAAGACAAAATGAGAGCCCTTTAAGCCTTTAAAGGTGGTAGAACTTCCTAGTGCTTTCAATACCAAAGTTAGAAAGACATTAGACTCTGTGATATGGTCTTTTATTGTATCTACTGAATGCAAATAAATGAATGAACAAAAAAAACAAACCCCACACATATATTGTTAAAAAAAAATCCCCAATTATCTTATTTAGTATGCTACATGGAGCTAAAATGGATAAGATCTCATATTCTTAATGTTTTGTTAGGCTGAAAAATTAAGTATAAAAATTATCTGGCTTAGATTTGCCTGGTAATAAAGATCTACCTAGCAGGAGTTCATAAGGAACAGACACAATAATTGTCCAACTTCTGGCTTCCTTGAGAAAGCTAATTCATGACCTCTTACTCTTCATTCAAATGGTCTGAAAGAGATTTTCAAACGTTTTTAGAGAATACCAACTTTTAGAAAAGCTCAAACAATTAGTCACTTTATATCTGTAAAATAACATAATGTTAAATGATTACCAGGTTAAAAATCAATCCAGGAGCTGGATAATATTATAAACTGAGCCTCAGAACTGAATTGAGGGCATTGTTTAACATCATCTGATCTCAGAGACTGACTCACCCTATTAAAATCTATTCAGTTGCTATTAAATGATCTTGTAAACAGAGAATTGTTATTTCCTAGTGATTTAACCAGTTATGTCTACATTTTGAATATTTGAAAAATTCAGATTATTCACTGATATGATCTGCTTTGTTTCATTGAGAATCTGCCCTTAACAGATGGGGTTTTTTTGGGAAAAAAAAATAGTTATACATAGGACCAAAAGAAAAGTCATACAAGTTTTTCCCTGTAAGTAGGAATGCTGTTTGCCAAATCATTCTCACCATGTTCCGATCTTTCCCTCTTTGATGTACATCAGAATCATATTAAATGAGGGGAGAGCTTTTATAAGGTTTGAGACTGTAAAGTGATTGCAATTCCACATGCTGTTCATTTTGTAATTGAACCAGGTTTACTCCTGCCAGCTCTCCTCTGCTAATGATTCATTGCTACATTCACCTGAGGTTACAACCAGTTCACGTCTACTGGCCTAACCAGCCATGCATTCACCCTCTGAGCAGGCTCTCAGGATGACACGTTCTCTAAACATCTTACATGGTAGGCAAGACTAATTATAAGTGAGATATAAACATTTCTGATTTTGGAGGATGGTGACAGGAAACAATAATACTAATCTAGCTAAGTTGTGCTAGAGTGTCATGGTTGATACTATTGATATATTGATATATTACATGTCTGTAATATAAAAAGGATTAGGAAAATTGGCCATAGGCTTGCATCAGCTGACCACAGTAGGCATATCATTCCATCTACATATAATTAGGTTTCTCCACCTTGACATGATTTAGGAATGGTATCTCTAATTCAGTGCCCTGTACTGAGACTCTCCCAAACCACATATCACTTGCTTGCTCTCCCCTTAAGTGCCAATCACTCCTGAAGCAGCTCAAACCCCTTTGTAAGCTGCCAGAATCTTGTTTCCATTTGGGGTGTAACAGGCCTCAGATCCTTTGTGTCACTGACTCCAGAATCCCAGGATTTATAGTTGATACTTTTTGCCAGAGACTCCAGAAAGGCCTATTCTCCCCAGCTGTAGTGTAGAGCACATTTTTCACATATTGTCCTGTCCTGACTGGCCCAAGGGCTACTGCAAGAACAATCTCCTATTTAGTTTGTTTAAACCTCGTTCTTGTTCAGGACCACCGTTAAGATCATTCTGCTTCCATGTCACATAACAGAGAGGTCTAACAATCTGACTGTAATCTGGAATATGCACTCTCCAAAAACCCACAGTGCCTAGGAAAGCCTGATTTTCCTTCTTGATGGTTAGTGGGGTCATAACTGCCACATCCATTGGAATCTGACCATGTTTATCTTGCTGTTTTATTCCTAAAAACAGAATTTCCTGGGCAGGTCCCTTGACCTTACCTTGTTTAATGGCAAAGCCGGCCTTCAGGAGGATCTGGATTATCTTCTCCCCTTTCTCAAACACTTCCTCTGCTGTGTTGCCCCATATGATGTGTTCTGGACCCTTACCCTTTTCCAGTGCAGTCTGGATCAGTCTATGGCAAATAGTGGGGCTCTGTTTCCACCCGTGGGTAATCAGTTCCAGGTGTACTGGATGCCCTCCAGATGAAAGCAAACTGTGACCTGGACTCTGCTGTTAAATGAATGGAGAAAAATGCATTAGCAATGTCAGTGAGGCACCACTTTGCTGCCTTGGACTGAAGTTCCAGCATGTCCAGCACAGCAGCACTCTGGTGGTGTGACTTTGGTCAGGCCATGATAGTCTATTGCCAGTGTCCATCCCCCACTGGGATCACCCATTGACCATTTAGGACTAAAGGGTGACCAAGTCTTGCTGACTGCTCCCTGGCTGTCCAGTTCACAAATCATCCCATGGATGGGGGTCCTCTGAGAGAGAGTATTCCTCTGTCTAATTTCCTCTGTCTTCACAGGAGTTATCCCAAAAGCCTAACAATGCCCTTTTGGATCCTTGAAATACTCTCTCCTGAGGTAATCTATGCCAAGGATGCATGGGGCCTCTCCACCAGTTGCAATGGGATGTTTTTGCCATTCATTCCCAGCCAGGCTACTTCAGCTTCCAGTACAGTCAGCTGTGGGGATCCCCCTGTTACCCCAAAAATAGAGATGGATTCTGACCCTACATATCTTGATGGCATCAGGGTACAGTGAGAACCAGTTTTAACTAAAGTCTTTTAACTCTTGCGGGTTTGATGTGCATGACCATCAGATCCATGCAGTCCAATAGATCTGATTGTCCCTTTCCTCCACCTGGCTGGAGGCAAGGCGCCTCTAGTTCTGGTTATAGTACTCATTGTTCACTTCTTGTAAATATAAATTGGAGGTCTCTTCAAGAAGATATGAAGTAACATCAGCCCTTCTATTCTGTCTGAGGACCTGCCCACTGGAAACTGGAGTGGCATTTATCCTTGAAGAACTTCCTGTGGTGGTTGGTGTTCCTCTCAACTCATGTACCTGTGCTTCTAGGGCAGAGGTGGGTTCTCCATCCCACTTCCTGTCCTTTCTATGGTCACACAGACATAACCATAGGTTACCTCATGGTGTGATCCTCTCTTTTGGGCAGGGAGGCACTTGGTCCCAATAGCAGAGACTCTGGTCCATACTGGTAGAATATTTTCTCTCCAGCCTGCTTGAGCCTTTCAAATCTGTCTGCAGTCTTGGACAGTCTTTCCACAGCCGATGCACAGGTCATGAGGGAGGAAAAAAGATGATCTTCATATTGATGGAGTTGGGTAGTCACCTGAAGCACTGCTTGTTCTCCTTCCTTCAATGACATCAATGCCAATGAGCTGTGTATGATGATGGCACACTCTGTACAAACTTCCAACACATGGATTGTGTACACTGGACTGCACCTGGATCTACAGAGGAGTGGTCATTATTTGAATCCCTATAGATTACCCCCAGCACAGCTGATCCTCTCAGGTATTGGATACCTTTCTCCACAGCATTTGACCTGCTTGGGCACACTACTAGATCATCCTTGAGAGAATACCTTTCCCTCACACTTGACAGGAGATCCCTCCAGAGGCTGAGAGTTTCTGTCCTCTTCCCAATGCCCTTATTGTTGCCCACATCCTGGGAGAGGGGCCTCAGTTGCTTGGTTTCGCTACCATCTAGTTTCATATCATGGGCCATGATATCCCAGCATCAGAGCAGGCAGGTCACCAGGGGCTCTCCTGACTGGTGGCTGAAATCTTTTCACATACCTCACAGATCACCCAGGGATAGGGATTAGGGGAATGTCTCTTGCCCTATCTCTTCATCCCTCACAATGTGAACTGATTTCTCTTAAATTTCTTCTTCTATATAAGGGTGACTGCTGCCAGCATGGTTTGTTTCTCTGATTCAGCTGCAGTTTGAGTGGTCACTCCTCTTTCTCCCCCTGAGGGTGCTGTCTAGTGAAGAGCAGTGTGCAGTGAATAGTAGCCAGGGCCCAGCACACTGCAGTAAGTTGCTCCTCTCTGGAATTTCTACGGCTTTCTTCTTGCAAATATTCTGTCACTCTATCAGGGTCCTGTAGTTGTTCAGGGGTAAACTTCCAAACCACTGGAGCAGAAAGTGTCTCCCTAGAGTGGCCCATTTTCTCCACATTCCATGCCACTAATGACTATCCGCCCTCTAGGCAGGCTTCTGAATGACCTTCTTAGAAATCTCTTTCTCTCAGTGGACCACACTGAAGAGACCTGGCAGACTTAACAACAAAACCATGCTTTCCTTAACATCCAAAGGGAATTCAAAATTCTCAAAAGCACTTGTAACAGACCTGAAGGAGGAAAAGGGAGTGAAAAGCTGAGTCACCCACAACAGGTGTGTAATTTTAACAGCAGCATGTATAAGAATCTCCTAAATGTGGCTCAAACTCAAGCACCTAACAACAGTCTAGGCAACGATAATTGGTTGGAGGTATTTTAAGCCTTCCTATGTATTAACTAATACAGCTTCATAGTTTTGCTGATATGCTACTGCCCTATAAAAATAATAAGCAGAAAGAGGTAACTAACTGTCACACCTGTCATGGTATAAATTTTTTCGAGGACTGAAATGACAGAATTCATCCTGATTTTAGACTTCACTTTGACTAAAAGTACAGCACAATGAAAAGATTATTACAGTCATACACAGACCATGGGGGTTTTTTGTTTGTTTTTGTTTGGTGTTTGTTTGTTTTTTTATTACTAGATTACACAATTGTGCATGAAAACCATTCCAAATGATTTGTCTGTTAAGATTTAGTAATTTGCTTCATATAATTTTGACTTTCTGTGTCTGGTTAGGCGATGTTTTCTTTCCCCAAAATATAAACAACCTGCTATTTCAGCTGAGCATTTTTTGCTGGTTAAAAAAAGCTCCCCCTGCTGGATCTGCAGAAAAGAATATGCATCTGCCTAGGTCCTGTGGACCTTGACTGGAGTTTCTCCATTAGTTTTAGGAAATGGATTTTCTTATTGATCTAGCTAGTTAAAAGCACTACTTAAAAAAAAAGAAGTCCAAGTATTACCTACAAGGAGTATTGAGCCACTGATGAAGATACTGGGTCCAAAGGGACAAAGAGGCCTTTCTAAAGAGTAGTGTTTTTCACTAGTCATTTTCACAGTCATCCCTTTCTGTGAAAAGCAACTAAAATTTTGAATAGCAAAGAAATCTTGGTTATGCCTCTCTCAGCCCCTACAAACTTCATTTGCTTCTTACAACACTTCACATTTCTCTTTCCCACAACAGCAGAAAAAATGCTCAGCCTTCTTTCAAAATACTGTGACCTGATCAGAAGTCATAAGATTTGACAAGAAACAGACAACAAGAGAACAAATTTTTGAAGGGGCTGTTCAACAGGGAGAAAAACCAGGCAATTAAGTTTTAGGGTGCTCCTATCCTGATGAAAGATGAGATTATTTATTTAATGGCTTTAATAGAGTAGGTTTAGATTTGATACTAGGGAGAAAATCTTTACTGTAGCAGTGGTGAGACACTGGAATGGTTTGTCTAAAGTAGTTGTGGAAGCTCCATGCCTGGAAGTGTTCAAGGCCAGATTGGATGAGTTTTGGAGCAACCTGCTATAGGGGAAGATGTCCCTGCTCATAGCAGGTGGCTTGGGACTAGATCATCCTTAAAATCCCTTCTAGCCCAGATCATTCTATGATTCTATGATCATAGCATCATCATTTTATGGTATAATATTTATTAATTATATTTACATGGTTATAATTATAATTATTTGAATATAATAATAATTATTATATAGTCCTCAGTCTCTAACAGTTGCTTAACAAAAAACATCAAATGCCACAAAAGTAAGAATAATTACATACAACGACACTACAATTTATAAAATCTGCAACAAAGCCCTCATTTTTCGATGTTTGGTATAAAACAAAATCAGCTATCACAAAATGTGCCCATCCTAAATACTGCTTGTCCTTTGGATCATTGCTGTCCCTGGACTCAGCATAAGCTGACTGCTCTGTATGAACTGAGGAGCTTCTAAGATGTGGGACATATTTCTGTTCCAATTTGAAAAATTTCATAGATGTTTGTAACATACTGTCTTTACCAGGAACTGTGACGAGTTAAGCTTAGAAAGCTCTCTTGGACCGATCTCCAAAACAAACAGAAAGCATGTTCCATGTTAAATTGTATTATTTTGCACATCTAATATTAGCCCCTCTAGGAACTAAATCCCATTGCATCTCAGTCCTCTACCATGTCTCTTGTAGCAGTCTAATAACTGATTGTTGCATAACCAGACCTTTTTGGATTTTATTAGTGCAGTTTAAATTTTGACCCATAATATGCATATGCTGAAGAAAGAACAAACTGAAAGTGAAGAAGGAACAAAACTGTCTTTCCACATAACTTGGGAACTCCTTGCTGGGTTACATGGTTATAGAAGGATAGTGCGCTTAAGTATAGCATGTTTCCATCTGCATGTCTCCTGCTGCTTGGTGTCCAAACACATACTGCTAACTACTGTAGAAAAAGGCTATTCTTAATAAAATAGGACTAGTAGACTATGCCACAACTTGCTATGGAAAAAGCTGCTCACAGAGTTGTTGGGGTTGGAAGGGATCTCTGGGGGTCATCTGGTCCAACTTCTTGCTCTAGCAGAGACACTTAGAACTGGATGTCCAGGACAGTGTCCAGTTGGCTTTTGACTGTTTCCACAAATGGAGACTCCACCACCACCCTCGGCAACCTGTGCCAGTGCTTGGTCACTTTCACAGTGGAAAGGCCTTTTCTGACATTCAGATTGAAACTCGTGTTTCAGTTTGTGCCAATTGCCTCTCACTTTTCATTGAGCACCACTTGGAAGAGCTTGACTGCACCTTCTTTACATGCTGCTTTCAGGTATTCATATATATTGATAAGATTCCCATGGAGCCTTTTCCTACATAGACAAGACTGGATTGGCCACTGCTTCATTCTTCATGTATCTCTGGTGTGATTCAAGGAAAATTATACCTAGGAGTGTTTGCTCATGCAGAGAAAAAAAACATAACTTATCTATGAAGAGGATATGCCTTTTAATGTGTCAGAAGAGCAACACTGTGGGTGTGCTGAAGCCAGATACTTCCACTGTGGGTTTTTTGGGAAATGCTTTTACAGTATTAGGTGGGGGAAGTCCTAGTAAAAATATTGCCATATTTTCTACTGGATTTTTTTTCTCATATCCACCGGGCAATCTATCATGAAAAACAGGTAAATCAGAGATACTTTTTTTAAGTCTAAAGCAATTCTTTACTGCCACTTTTAAAAAGTCACTAGAGCTAATGCAGAACACCTCCCAGAAGAGTTTGGGATTAGGACAGCCTCAGTAAAGGATGGCAAAGTGATAATCTGTTGGCAGTAGTCACTTCTTCCCATGTATAGTAAGATTCTTCCTTTATTAGGTCTAGCATTAGCATGATATGACTAGACATGCTCTCAACAGACTGACAACTACAGATTGACAATTCTAACCCAAAAAGCAGTATCAAACAAGGGAGAAACTTTTTGGAAGGCCAAGAAAACAACAAATTCAGCAGATGCTTGGATTCAGTTTCTTAAAGAGTCTGTAAACTGGAAAATTTTGGATTTTATTCAGAATTAAAAGCTCCATAATTATAAAAATTGCAAGCAAAAAATTGCATTAAACATTTCCTAGTCTTCTGCACAATGTCACAAGTATCCAACTATAGATTTCATAATGCTGATCATTACCTTATGAGTCTGTCAGTCCAGAAAATTTTCCATCTACTGCATAGTTCATCTGTACTGTCTATATCTCATCAATCCAGCTGTAAGTATACTACAGGAGATTGCTCTGAAGGCCTCACTGAGCTGAGAAAAACACTATCCACTGTTCTTCTCTTGTCTACACGGGAAGTTACAGGAGGTAACCCAGTTGGTCAGGTGTAATTTTTCCTTGCTAAAAATATTGCCCATGCTCCCGATCACTTTATTCTCCTTCAGTAATCTGGACATGGCTTCCAGTAGGATTTGCTTTATAATCTTACCATGGACATAAAGTGAGTCTGACCAGCCTTTCTTCCCTAGACCCACATTCTTGGCCCTTTTGAATAAGGCTGTACATTATTTACCTTTTTCAAGTCATCAGAAACCTCTCTGAAACACCAAGACAGTTTGAAGATCGTACAGAGCATGTCACCAGGACATTAGCCAGCTCCCAAAACATCCTGAGGTGCATTCTGTCTGGTCCCATGGACTTGTGTGTGTCCAACCTGCTTAAGGGGTCTTTAACTCAACCCTCCTCCGCTCTGGATAATCCCTCATTCCCCAAGGCCTTGATAGTAGGCTTAGGAGACCTGAAGACAAACACAACCAGTAAAAAAACGAGGCAAAGACGTCACTGGGGGTCTTAGTCTTTTCCATAGAATCACTATTGCTGCTCTTCACCTCCCTTGATGATATCGACTCCTGCTGAGCATGCACATTCCTAACTTCATCCTTTTTGTATCTCAAAAAGTTCTTGGTGCTTTGGCATGTTTTGCATAACCTCCTAACAAATAGACTTGTATTCTATTTCTGATGCTGCTTTTGGCTAACACACAAAGGTGAAACAAGCTATTCAGCACAGAATTCCAGGGTCCAGGGCTTTTGCTCTATATCTCTCAACCTATCCTACATTGCACCTTACAGTAACTGCATTTGTCTGATGAATCAGAACTTGCATCATAAAAGTTCACATTCCTGTACCTTGAGTAAACATACTTTGATAGAATTCAAAGAAACTTTGAAACAATAAATATGACTAATGTTTGCTCCATTTTATTTTTTGTGTTACACAGCAGAGCAAGCGCCATTCTATATCAGTGCTCCATCAGCAGCAACACCAAGTCAGTCTCTGAAGCCTTACTAAAAAAATCACTTACAGTTCACACTTTCAGGTGCAGGTGGCACTGTATGACACAAGCCATGGGTTTTGCTCTTTCTGTATTTACATGCCTTCTGTTCTAGGTAATATGGACAGCCTGTGGTCTTTTCACAACCTGTGCCTGTGACAGGCAGCTGAGCTTGTTTCTTTGAAAACATAATAAAAGAACACATGAGCAGAGGATTTTTCAAAGTTATGGGAAGTTCTTTTTGAAACATATTAGGCCATGTTAGGGGGATATAAAAATCTGAAGAAGAAAATTCAGTGAGTTCTTTTTAATGAGCAAATATGGGACATAGGGAAATAAATTTTGTATACCAGTTAAGATTCACATAGCAGGAATTCATAAATTCCATAATTGGTTGAAATCCATATTCTGCTCCGGTGTCATTTATGGAAAAAACACATTGCCTTCACTTTTAGTGTTTCAGAGATATTGTTCTTGTTGAGATTTTTAACTGCTTTTTAATTCGGTTTCTGCTGCACATGAAGTAAAAGACAGTAGTTTTTCTATTGTCATTTCAGAACGGAAGTAGCCTGTAACAGATAGTTCTTTATGTCCTTAGCCTTATGTCCTTAGATATTCCTGCCTGATCTTGATGTAAAGCTATACTTTATGCATTTTCCAGGAAAGGGTGCAGGCATATGTGTGTGTTTTTAACTTTTAATACACAAAAAGTAAAATATTCAGCAATGTGCTATGCGTGCCACTATAACTTTTCTGTGTGCTCAATCAAAAAAAAAAGCAACAAAAAAACCGAAACATAGATGAGGAACACTTAGAGCAAGCTTTTCAGTTGAGCCTATTTTCTCTCAACACACTGAATACCATAAATTTTGAATCTGGAAACTATTACAACATTTTTAGAAACTGAAAAGTAATCATAATGAGATCTTGCAAACAATGAACTCTATTCTCCCTCTGACACATAGAAGGATTTACGGACATATTATTGCCTGTGCATTCAAAGAAAAATCCCTTGTGCATCAGCACAATAGGACACAAGTAACCACTAAGTTCTTCCACAATTACAGGGCTAGTTTCACCCCACTTATGTTTTATTTTATTATTATTATTATTATTATTCTAACAGTAGATGGCAACATTTAGTTGAAACTTGGAAAATCTTAGTGAGCTTTACAGAGTCATTTCAGTTCCGTTTTTACTCATGAGACTAAGAGATACAGAAAAATAACTATAATTGGAAACTATAAATTAACTAAATTGTTTAATTATTGATAAAAATTAATATTACAATTACCTTATTTTCTTCCAAGCTCCATCTTGCCCTAAATAGTTTCTGAGTGAAAGCCAGCTGTGCTCTGACTATCTGGTGATTCAGAGAAAAGTCAATATCCTAAGGGTTAAGCTTTCCTTACACAAAATCAGACAAAAGCAGCAGGTTAAAGGGTGAGCAATAAAGCTTCTCCTTAACTCCACAGCTTAGATTCAGATCCAAACTGCCAGCATCTTGGTATATTTGTGTCAAGGTTTTCAGTGTAAATATTTAAAGTTCTCCAATTTTTACCATATCTGCTTAGCGCTGAAGTTAATGATAATTCTACTGTTGATTTGATGGAAGCATGAACATTCTCTGTAATATTAATGGACAGAACTTCTCTCAGTTATTAACATCACAATAAAACTGAAATCTCTTAAAACTTCAGAACTTGACTTGTAATAGATACCTGCATGGCTCAGGTGCAGGTTCAGGCATTAAGTAAAGCAGTATACCTCCACTCGCCCATAGTGAGCAAGTATTCAGATCATTCTAGTCTTTGCATACACACTGAAGCTACTTTTGTAATGTCTGGCCTTGGCAGACAAGTAAAAGGTTTAGGAAATGAAACTGAGATGATTTGAGTTCTGTGGATATACTAATCAAAGTAAGGTTATGTCTGTGTTTAACTAGATTAGGCAGCATTGCCTGAACTAAAGACTTCTTTGTAGATCTGTTCAAGCAAAATATTATCTTCAAGTTTTAATTGTTTTAAATATTAAATACAGACTTTGCGTAATATACATCTCTGTGTGTGATTCCTTTTCTGGATCTGCCTTGAAATCTTGGGCTTCAGCTTCACAACAACAATAACAACAACAACAACAGAGACCACAAAGTCACAGAACATTCACCAAATTCTTCTGTTTAAATTACAGTGAAAGTAAAAAGCAGATCAGCAGGTATCTTAACATGCACGACTTTGTGAACTCTCTGCCCAAGACACGGTATTCCCCATGGATAGTGCATCAATCACTATGAGTGATTCTGGCTTTCAGAAGCAAAGCCTGGGCCTTGCGCTGTTTGTGCAGACAAGTACAGAAAGAATGTCATTTGAGAGGGAGAGTGGGAGCTGAGTGAAGAGAGGGGGCCCTTGTATGGGGAAGACAGAGGAAAAGAGAAAGGAAGAAGGCCCAGACACTGGAAAGCAAGATGACTTTTAAACTGGCAAGGTTTTAACAAAAGCAATCATGAAGTTATCCAAGAGGAAGTGAGTTTTTTATCATAAATAAACAGATTATTTCATGGGTATGCTCTGGATCTCACCACACTTCTATGTGTATGCCATTAAATGGTGTTTGGTCTCTGATTTTCTTGTAGAAGGAACTCTTCTGCAGAACTTCACTGAAGGCTGCACATTCCACAGGGCCTTTTTATGGATGTGGAAGAGTTCAGCCAATGTCCCATACATTTGTAGCCACTGCACTTTTTTTCTGATAATGGAATGAAAGATGGATAGATAGATAGATAGATAGATAGATAGATAGATAGATAGATAGATAGATAGATAGATAGATAGATAGACAGATAGATAGATAGAGTATTAAGAAATGGAGTATTCTGTAATTGTAAAACCTTGAACTGTAGGTCAGCCTCTGTATTCTTCAGATTCACTGAGATTAAGTTATCTCAGTTTTTAGTTATTTCAGTTATCTCAGGTGTTTTATCAGAAGGCAGAAGCACACAGAGATAGAAGTAAATAGAGATTAGGATTAAATAACTGAGGCTGCACTCTGTGCTTCAATTGTGGCTGCACAATTCCTTTGAATTTATCTCCCTGCAAGAATCCAGTGCAGCTGCTTAAGAAACCTCTGACTGACGTGAGTGAGAATAGGAAAGTGCTAAAAGTTTGGCTGGTTACTAGTACTGGTTTTGAATCAAGAGCAGGAGAATTTCTCAGCACGAAAGACAAAGGGGTTTAAAAGCTGAAAAGCAAGACAAATCAGGAGATTCAGGATAACTCATCTTAAGAAACTGTGCACTACACTTACAAGATGTTATGCCAAAGTAGATTTCTATTTGCAAAATAAAAAAGTTTGTAGGCGACTGGATGAACCTGGAAGGAATTAGTCAGAAAGGACAGGCAATATTATCAGTAATCTCTCCTAAAACGACAATGCATTTAGGCAGTAATTGCCTACTAGCAGTGTGTGCCATTTGATGAAGCTAACCCAAGAGGTTAAATGGAGGGGTCGGAGCATAACTTTTTATACACTGCAGCTTGAAAGTAACATGGGTAAAAGAGGGCCTCTGATTTGATGCTGCTTTTTCTGGAATGTATAGTGCAACTGGATCTAAATTTTGGGAGAGTGCCCAGTTTCAGATGTCTAAAGCCTCTGTTGAAAGCAGTGGAGACTATACACTGCCAAAGTTTTATGTATGCAACTACAGATTGATTGCCTAATGGCAGTGGTGGGCTTTGATCATGAATGTCTGGAGAGAGAAGTCTCAAGTAGGTGCCCTTTTCCTCATTTTTCCCTTTAGCTTTCTAACTCCTGACTCTACTCTTTTTCTTTGTTTTCTCCTTGCATTTGCTACAAGCCTTTCACTGATATCTGAGATATAAAAGTTCCTCTCCCCACACATTTCTTTCCTTTAACAGCTTGATAGTTGAGGACTGTGCAAGAGGAGTTAACTGGAGAAGGTGCAGGGGTATGCAATTGCTCTAACACATTGTCTATTTTGGGCTTTATGGGTGAGAGAAACAGATGAAGATAATTTCCTCTCTTTCTCTGTTTCTTATTAGTAAATTGTGAAGAATTCTTAGGTACAGAACATCCAAGCAAGATCATCATCTGTATGCAAGGGAAAATTATTTCCTTACAGTTTGGTCAATGTGTGAGTCATAGTCATATAAGAGATGTAATAACTGCTTCTGCTTGCAATTAGAGGTTTTGTTCTGATGGCAAATTAAAATTTAAGTCCAGTAGAATTAGGTGTGAAATCTTGCAGATTCCCAGCTAACTGTATATTGTGATTCCATTTGGAAGCTAATAGGACTCAGAAAATTGCTTTTATTGGCCTCTACTTTTCATTTTACCTACAATTCTAGAACTGTGCAAAAAGACAGCAAACTGCCACAAAAAATCTATATTCACTGCTCACTTCCTTCCTTTAATAAAAATAAGCAAGACACATACATTTTTATAACTTTTTATTAAAAAAAAAAAAAAGAGTAGCATGCTTACACACCTAACAGATGGAATGAAATTACAAAGAAATGCCTGACATTATAGGTTCTGTGTTTTAGTGAAAAATCTTGCATAGTCAAAGGATTCAAACTTTTTTTTTTAAATTGTGCTTGCCCTAAATCAGCCTGTTCATTTTTCTTTATAACTGCAGTTATGGGGAATCATCTCAGAAGCTTCCAAGTCTGCCACAAAGACAGATGTTTGAATGATCCCCTCCTGCTCAGTATCAGCTGTTCAGCAGAGGTTGTCTTGAAAATAAAGGACCAGTTACCTCTAATTCTGGCTGCCTTTTCAGGAATAATACAGGGACTTTTTTAATAACAAAGGTACCTTCTTTGTTCTGGGGATCAACTAAAAAGCCTCTGGCAAACACAGATTCAGCTCACCAACAATAGAACTTGCTGTGGTGAGTTAAACTTTACTTGCAGGCCAACAAGTATAATTTTTTTTTAAGGTATAGTGGGGCTCATCACACTGAGTCCCCCATGAATTCTGCATCTCTCTCTTTTAGGCATGAGTGATTCATTAATTTGGTGGAAAAAAGCAGCAGCAGATCAGGCTACTTGAGAAAGAATGTAGGTAGCCTCATGGTGTGCTCTGCTGCAGGTGCAGAGTGAGATAGTAAATCTGATTTAGCATTCAAAGATAAACCGTCTTGAAGGTCTAGTTGAGGAAGTTCCTGCCCATTGCAGGGGTGGACTAGAGGACCTGTAAGAGGTCCCTTCCAATTCGAACTATTCTCTGATTCTATGACGGCTACACTGTCACATTGCTTTACTCATAAGTTAGTGTCCTTAGGTGCAGATGTGAAGAGGATCTAAAGAAATGAAATCAAGAATGTCCAAACCAGGTGATAATATAATGTCAGTACGCTCTTCAGAGTTGCCATGTGATTTTCTCTAAATAGGCTTCACAAGGAGCTGCCTAACTGTAAAAGAAATCTCTGTTACTGTTTTCCTTTCCTTTGGTCCCTTGCTTACCATCATAGCAGAGGTTCTTTTCCTTCTGACTCTAAAAGCCTTTTGAGAGTTGAATCACAAAGTAGAACAATGAAAACGAAACTTGACTTTGCATATTAGGGTCTTGACCAGGGAAGGGAGCAGAAGAAAATTCCCTAAAAATGAACTCCAACGAAAAAAATCACAAAACCCCATAAAAGACTAAGTATAGAAAATAATGGCGATCCAAAAACATTGTAACAAAACTGGCAAATCATTTTTTGAGGGAACCCGATTCGTTTTCATGAATTAGGATGACCTCTGCATACTTCACCAAAGTTCTGATTTTACCACTCCTGAGTTCATAAAAGAGGGTATATTTCATCCCAGCGGTAATGTTAAGATACTGTGAGTTAAGCCCAGAAATATGCACTGAACATCCCCCATTACCAGACAGGGTGGAGCCTTGTGCATAGGAATAAACCTTGAGTAACCCTTTCGAAGCCTTCCTCCTCTCATGGCACTCCCTGCTGCTACACTCTGGTCTGAGGAACACGTATGTGTGGAGAGACGACAGCCTGCAAAGTAAGGATACCCAGGCATCTCCAGAAATGCCGAGGCAGTGGAAAGAATTCAAAACAAGTTTATTTTGAAGGCCAGAACACAAGAAATCTAGCAGTGCAGCTTGCACACCAGGCCTCAGGGAGAAAAAGGCCAGTTCCCACCCTCTCTGGGCCACTTTATCCTCTCTCTTTCTCCCCCACCTTCCCAAGGCCTCTGTGTATGTCTGTTAGGGGTATCTCTCTCCTCTCACATATCAGAGAGAGAGGCTGAGAGCTTCTCTTGTTATGTAGTGTAGGGGAAAACACTGAAACTGCTTTTGAGAAAGAGTTGCCATTTAGGCAGAAAACCTTCCTAGAGAAAACGGAGTTCCTAGCTTTCTGTCACAAATTCTTCCGAAATTGTACTTATCCCTACACAGCCTGTGTAATGACTGGGCTTGCTGGAGCCTCTGTGAGAGACCTGTATTCACACTTAATATTGGTTCTTAGACATTCAGCAGTTATTGGTGGATTAGAAACACCACTATTCACATGTGGGTCACAAAGGGAAGGAAATTAACATAAAAAAAGTAAGGCACGGTGTGACCGTAAGTATCACTAGGATGACTACTGAAACATGAGGTGGCCTCCAGCTCTGATAAATTACACCAAAATCTAATTTGGCTTCTCTAACAGCAGGCATCCTAAGATCCACCTTTGCCCCACCTGTCATTTCTGAATAGGCCACTTCAGACTCCAGAGATGCAAGACAAATTCTACTCTGTCCGGAAACATTATGGGTGGACATATTCATATGGCAAGGAAAAAAATGTACCTTTGCAGTTAAAGCTGTGATATAACATTACCATGGCTTTCCTCAGCCTTCAGGACAGAGCAAATCTAAGTGCTTCATCCTCCCTTGTTAGGTCCCATTTTCTCTTGTTCTTGAAGTTGCCTCTTTACTTTGCTTATATACATGTCAATCAAAGAATTTGTTTAGATTTCTGTCTAAATTTCTGCTATTCTGTAATAAGTGGAGAACTGCTTATTTTCAGGGCTATAGTAGGAGCTGATGCTCTCCATTTTGGAGGGTTGCACAGCTCCGCCAAGCTCATCTGCCTAAAGCAAAATGGAGATCAGGTGTGGCACACTGACCCCCCTGGAGGTAATGCCATCCTGGTGTTAGCTTCTCTGCTTCATGAAATGGGACAACAGAGATGACTCTGAAGATCTGATTGAGTTAAATAGCAACTTGAGTTAGATAGCGATTACTTATAAGCAGCCAATTGATGTTAGATTTGAGCTGATTAAGAAGTCAGGGAGGGAGTGTGGGAGTAGGTCCTCAGCAAACAATGGTATCTCTCTGTGATGAGATGGCATTCCGGAGCACATGGCGCAAAGCTCAGACTGCAGGAAGCTGACAGCTCTGTGGAAAAGCTCTGCATAAACATCTCTGCAGGCATCAAGCTCTCTGGAAAAGCTGCCAAGATGATTCCACAGAACGTTATTTTCCAGTTTGCTTAATGAAGAAGCAGCATGCCGTGATAACAGTAAACAGTTTTAAGCACTCACCACACCTCAGTTAATTAAAAACTACGCTGAATTCTGGAGCCTTAATACAGACTTGTGTCCATAAGCATTATTGTAGAGTACTTAGGAGGCCAGAGTAGAACAAGACTTCGATTATTTCAAATAGAGCCTGTAAACTTCGGGGTTTTTTCCTTTGCTTCCCTTCCGTAAAGTAAGGCTTACGGTCGGGGGTCCGGCGAGCCAGAGACTGAGGGGCGGCACAGGGTCACAGCCTGGGGAGCTGCCGTGGGCCACCAGGGTCGCCCTCCCAGGCGGCGAGGGAGGCGATGGAGGCAATGGAAGGCGATGGGACGGGCCGGGACGGGCCGGGCCGCGCCAGGGCCGGGTCCCACCTTTCCCGCCGGGAGCCCCGCGCGGGCGGCGCGAGGGGGCGCGAGGGGGCGCGAGGGGGCGCGCGGGTGCCATGCGGCGCCGGGGGCGCGCGGGGGCGGCGCGCGGGGCTCTGCTCTGAGGCAGCGGGGCCGGGGCCGCTCCCCCGCAGGCACCGCGCACCTGGGGCGCCCTAAAAATAGTGCTGGCCCCTCACGGCGCTGCGGGAGAAGGCGCCAGGTGGGTTTTGGGGTGGGGGAGAGGAGCGGTGCAGCACGGGCCCCCGGGGGCGGCCGGCGCTCCTGCGGCCGGCCCCGCTGGGAAGCTGCTGCCGCTCGCCCGCCGGCTTCGGCGGAGGGGTCTGAGTCCTCCTGCGTGCCAGAATAAATGGGGGAAAGCCTCGAGATGGTCGGTGAATGACAGGGAGGGCTCCGCTGCTGCCCCGCTCTGCCCAGGGTGCCCTCAGTGCCCGGGGGCGGGGGAACCACAGGGATCCCGGCGGCCTGAGTCGGCGGGGAGTGCTCTGTGAGGCCTGGGGAGGATTCCCCCGTGCTCCCGGGGCGGAGGCTGTGGGTGCGCGAAAAGGTGTTCGCGGAGGCGAGCAGGGGGCGAGGGCGAGCGGTGCGGGGAGCCCGTCGTCCTGGGAAAACCCGGCCGCCTCCATCCTGGTCGTCGGCCAGCGAGTACGACGCGGAGTTGGAGTGAAGCTTCCCGAAGGCTCCCGTGGCAAAGCAGGGGACGCGCGCCCTCCCGCTACCCACCATCCCAAAACTATGTTTGAGGGCTTCTTGCTTTGTATTTAGCCCATTTATTAAGGCTTCCTGTTCGCGCGAGGCTGCATTTGCCAGGAATGCTGTGCTGCCGGGTGCCTGCACTGGCGCCGCCGTCGCTGGGAAGCGCCGGTTCAGGCTGCAGCCCGCGGTCCGTGCCGGAGCTGCTGCTCCCGCTCCGGCGGTGCCGCGGCGGGACTCTGTCCCGCTGTCCCTGCACCTTCGGTGCCCGCCGAGGCTCTCTGGGCACGTACCCGTCCGCTTTTTTCAAATACACCGGTCCCGCTGGGTGTTGCAACAGCGAAGTAAATAGAGATACAAAGAAAAAGCGCCTAACTTGAGGAACAACGTCAGTGTTGCACTGTCAAAGAGAGCTGCTTACTATTCTTCAAGAACCAGCAAAAAGCAACTAAGATGCATTAAAAACAGAGAGGAATTAAAGGCTCTCATATTTGAGTGGTCTCTATATAACAATATGAAAATGTTACTGCACAGCAATAATAGGTATCCAATTTATCGATGTACACAGGCAGGAAAAAATAGCCTTTCTTTTACGTCTTTATGCAATTTCGAAATGTTAGTACTGAAATTAGGGTAAGTGGGAAATAATATGTATAATTACAAGAAAAAAAAAGCCGACAACGATTGAAAAGGACAGGCGGTTAGCAGCACACAAAACCTCACGAAGACAGTAGGCTTGTTAGGCGTAGGGACTGTTTGTCTGGATGGCTGCTCATTTAATTTTTTAAAAACAAACGCTATTTTATAATAAAGTAGTTATTGCTTCTTGTCATAACAATAATCACTGTACGAGCGGGATTTTGCCCCTTTCTCTTGTGCGTAATGCTAATGTTCTGTTGCCGAGAATGTTATGATTTGGAACCGCAAAACTCGGACTTCTATATCTTCTAGATACTCCCCTTACGCGCATTTCATCCTCTCCGTGCAAAGAAGACTACTTTGCACTTATTTTATTCATTTGACTTCGTTCAGCCACTGGCCCCTGGCCAAGGAAGGCATGTGCCGTGAAGAAGATCGCAGTGATCAGGCACTTGATTCAATGCAGTGGTTTTGCTAATGCCAGGAGCAACTAATATGAGAACTTTCCAAATCGGCAGCCACGAAGTTCAAAACTCTTGTTATGATTTCCATGCCTCAGACTGTACCTATGCATACATACAAATGCTTTCAGCATTATAGTCTTCAGGGCGCTACCTTTAAAACTCTGGTTTAATGTAATTCACTCTTCAGAAAGCATCACTTGACAGAAGTGTATATCTCCTTTCCCTTCCCTTCTACTTTGTTATGCCTCTTCATCACAGTATTTGCGTTTACGTTGGATGGTTTGTAGCTAAACACATAGAGACAGGTTTTTAAAATGGACACAATAGTAACATCAGCTGTAACTCCTCGGCTGACGCGAGAGGGAGGGGGCGGGGGTGAGGAGGAAGAACATTTAAACGCACATTAAAGTACTCCATTACTGAAACAGTAGCTGCAGAAGTGCAGCTGGGAAGGGGCAGCAGGGCTCTTTAAATGATATTTGAATCGGACTCGTATTTTAAGTGCTGTTTATGAAGTACATATGGAACTTTCCCAAACTGTTCAGCAAGTGCCAACAAAATGTATCTATCGAGGATATAAGAAGACAAGGGAATATTTTATTCAGTTCTTACTTATTTTGGTAGCTGGGCACATCGTTAGGGTCATCATAAGGGTAGCACCTACAATAGATTCACCAGTTTAATATTTCTCTGCAATACTGTAAACGTTTCTTTACTTAGGCAAATGCTCCTGTCTAGTTTATTCAGAGTGATTTGCCAAGCTAAGGGAGCCACTTCCTGTAACAGGTACTTTGACAAGGATAACCTACAGTCTTATATATCAAAGAGTAGTCAAACCGCAATGAGATTCAAAGCAGGGAGTGTTGGAACATTTTGTTCCAGAGAACGAGCTAAAAATAACGGCCCCTCCCCGTGCTGGAAGGGGGTTGATTTTCCCACTTGGAAGGGCAAACAGAAATCAAATTATTAATGTAATCAAATAGAAAAGTCCGCCCGAAGACGTGAAGGGTGAAAGGGGTTTGTTCTGAAGTGTCAGTGATTTAAATAAACCAGAGTCCAGAGCCCAGCTATGAACAAGGTTTGATGGATTGTTGGGAGCTTTAATAATTTTATACCTTCCTCACAACACATCAGAACATGGCGTTTGAACAAGGTCATAATAATGCCAAACTGCGTAGCCAAGTTCTGCCACTCGAAGCCAAACCTAAAGTCTAATTTTCAGCCCAAAACCAAGCTCCTTCTACAGACTCACGTGTTACTTACCTGCAAAACAGGCTTTCTAAAGATGTCAAATACTGCTCTGACATCTCTTTCTGAGATTAGAGGTTAAATGTGGTGCACATCAATAAGGAAATACTTAACAACATGATAATTACACCATCCACGTTACTGATACATTTGGTTAGAGACTTTCAGCATCCACCCTACGGGAAAAGAAAGTTTCTTTACTTGTAGACCGTAGGGGAAAATAAAAGCAAAACAACATCAAAACCCCAAGCAACCACGTTTTTAATCCCGTGATCAGTTTTTCTGCAGGCAGGAGAAGCTTTCCTCTTTTCCAATAAACTATTTCCAGATAGCTATTACTTCACTATTCTGGTGAGCGGCGTGGGGTTTGTTTTTGGGTTTGAATGTTTAAAACACAATAGAGATGTCATATTAAAATAGCTGGCGGCAGCCCAGCCGAGCGGCGTCGTTTCCCAGCAGCTCCGCACAGCCCCCGTGGTCGTGGAGAGCCGCGCTGCCCGGGGCGCGCTGCCGGGATGCCCCGCGGCTCCCGCCGTAGCCCTCGAGCATCCTAAATCAGCGCCGCCGCTCCCGGCACCTCCGACACCGCCCGGCCTTTGGGGCCGCCGCCCGCCGCATCCAGGCGGGTTCCCCCTCCGGCTTCCCGATTGCCGCGCCGCAGGTGGGCGGCAGCCCGCCTTCCCCTCGTACCCACTTTGTTTTCACCTGGTATTACGATACAAACGCTGTGTCTTTCCTCCCCGCTACAGACACAAGCTCTCCCTGATTCGGCCCCGCCGAGTACTCCCCCACCGAGATGGGGAAGCAGTCCCGGCCTCCTCCTTTCCTGGGAGCAAGAGACTTTCCTCTTCCCAACCAGGGAGCCGGGGCCGGACCTTCCCCTGTTACCTCTCTCTCGCCCACCAAGAGCAGAGTCCCGCACCTCTGGCCGCCGGCCCCCGCCTATTTCTGGGTCCCGTCTGCGGGACTTCCAGCTCTTTTCCTCTTCTGTCCTCCTATTTGTCTGCCCGCCTGCCTGCCTCCTTTTTTATTTTCCCTGCCAGTGACTTAAGCCCAAGCCAAAGGAGGCACAAGGAAAAATAGCCGTGAGCTCCAGGTCTATAAATACAGCTTGAAGCGAGCATCCAAAAGTTTGCAAGGAAAGGAAGACAGGCAGTATACGGAGACAAAAGCCAACCACCGCTCCGCGGCTGCCAATGCTCTGCCTCTGCTCGGGCTTCGCGGCGGCGGACCGAGCCCGTTCGCTGTTTGTTTGGGTGGGCTGTTTTTGGGGGCAGGGCGGTCGGTGGTTTTTGAAGGTTCGGCGCATTCATCATTTCAGACTTAAATACGGGAATTTTAGCGGCAAATACCAGTCGATCGATCAGCCAACTTTGCAGCTGGTATTGTGAGTGTAAACTTTCTTAACGCGGCTGAAGCCGTTAGTGGAGGGTGGGTTTATTGTTTTGTTTATTTTGGTTTGGGGTTTTTTTGCAGCTGGTGAAGCCTAAGAGTCTGAACATTTCATTGTTCTCTCCATGTTTTGTACGTCTATCGGCGAGTAAGAGAAAAAGCGGCAGTCGTGGCTTAAAAAGAGGGGTAGCGGCGCCCCTACCTGCTGTGTCGCTGTCTTAGAGTAGCCTATCTTTGGAATACGCGTAAGTGGGGCTGCCGTCTGCCGTACAAGTAACACTGGCATGTCAGAGAGGAAATGGCTAACTTGCCCCTGCTTTATCCTAGGTATTTATTCATGTTAGCTGCTGTCGTCTTCATCCTGCGTAAGCATTTGGTATCAGATTGAAAACACTGCTCTTCCTCAGTACCGAGCAATACCAGATCAGAATAACAACGACGGAAAGAGTCAAGGAAGTGTGCATACAGCGGGTAAAACATGGAGAAACGGACCCATTTTTGGAGTTCATTCATTTGGGAGATTGAGGTTGTGAGGAGCGAGCAGGTCTGGAGTTAGGGAATGAAGCTAGTAAGCGGAGAAAGTGGCTTTCGGTGCGCAGGCAGGCTTTGAAAGCGCAAGGAGGGACATGCCAAGCTGCCCTGCAGCGAGAATGCGAAGTGGAAGCAGAGAAAGGCCGCAAAAGAGTGAGGAAAGATTCTGCCCGGAGCGGCGGGCTGCCTCCCCCCGCGTCCCCCGGGACGGGCGGCCCCAGTCCCAGCGGCTGCCGGAGGGCAGGGAGCGAGGGCGGAGGGGGCTTCTCCCTACGGAAGAGCGAAATAATCGGCGGCTGATGTGAGACAGAAATACAGGGTGCTAAGAAAAATAAGGACTGAGAGGTAGAAGCAAACAATCCAAAGGAGTAAATTGACGCTTCAGCCTTCAGCACTGTAGCTTTGCGGGAGTTCGTGCTTGCTCTGCACAAGTGCTAGGCAAAAAGAGATATTCCCACATGGAAGAACTCTGCAGGCTTCAGAGGAGCTTTTAAAGATCCTCCTACATCTCTCACAGTAGCAGGAGGCAATTTTACTGCTATAAAAGGGAGAATTGGAGGTTTCTGCTCGACACCCTACCTCCATGGCACTGTTCACCCAAGGGGAAGGGTTGACCAGGCTTGCCAGGCTTCGAGGTTCTTGTTTAATCAGCGGTGGTGACAGTTGTTCACAGGCATTATTTTTGGTTTGGGAGAAGGATGAGGAGATAGAAACTGTGTATCTTTATCTTGGAAAATTCACCAGTGGCCAACGTCTAATGAAATAGCAATACTGCACAGCTTTTGTGGCAGCAGGGCTGTGGAGCCATCCCAATACCTCCTCAGTGGGCTAGCTCTCACCACATTTGGCACTTCACATGTGTAACACTTGGAGCAGAGGCTTCCCTACCATGCACATGTGCTGTCACTAGGCCACCACAGCTTTACTGATGACAGATTTCTAGTAACTGAATAGTTATTTCCAGTGGACAAATTGCACTGCCAGCCCTCACAGCCCATCAGTCTGCCCTGGGGGATGAGCAGGGAGATGGGGGTGGCCAGGCAACTGCACGCAGATGAGGGGGTAAAACACCCCACAGGCATAGGCACAGGGAGAGAGAGGTGCAGTCCATCCTGCACCCTCAGCAGGTGTCCCCACTCACTGGGGTGAGCCTGCCAGCCTTCCAGGAGCAGCTTGCAGCCAGGGCTAGGTCTATTTAAAGCCTCTGCTCTTGCTGCAGATTCCAGGCAGTGTATGCCAATCGCCTTGGCTTGGCAACATTATTTTTGGCTGCGGTTCCCTCCCACATTGTAGGAAATACAATAAAATTAAAACAAACATTTAAAAAAAAAAAAAAGGAAAGAAAAAAAAGATGCTGAGCAAGAGCTCTTGGCAGGGGAAGGACAGGAGCCCACGGGTGTCACATGTCTTCCCTGCCACACTATTCTGTATTTGCCTCCCCTCCAACTGTGGCACCTCTACCAGCCAGTTGTGGGGTGGCTGGTGTGGAATGAGGGAAGGCAGCATAGCAGTGTAGTCCCACACCAGCTGCTGTGGGGCCTTTCCCACTGCAGTTGCTCCAACTTCTGTGGGCTAAAAGATCGTGGCCACCACTGTGGTCCAAGCCCTAGGGACAGTACCCTACCTCAGGTCCTGGGGCAGGTGCTGGGGATGGCCTTGGGATCACTCTGATCTGGACTGCAGCTTAGGCAGGCTACACACCTCTCTGTGTGGACACCAGTGGATTAGGGATGGTATTGGGTCCTGTTGGTGTGATCTGGATTTAGTCTTCACCCTGCCTTCAGGAGAGGTGTTAGAACAAACTGCAGCTTTCCTGGTGCAGGAGGAGCCTGTTTGTTGTTCCACTATCACAGCTTGGCCTTAAAAAGAGTAGTAATAAAAAAAGACATTTAAACAAATCTTGTTCCTGAATTGTGGCCATGAGAGTTGTAGGCACGATGGATACTGGAAACCAAGAAGCCCATGCTTTCTCAGAAAACTTTATCTGTCAAAATTTCACAGAAAACATGAGAGGCTGTGGTTCAGGGAGGGAAAGTAAATCCATTAGGGAAAAAAGAAACCTCTCTCACTGTTGCAGAAGGAAACACCATATAACATTGTAATGGAAAAGCACTGCTTGCTTTTTTCCTCTAATCTACCAAACTGTGCTTCTACCTCCATACAGAAAGCATGAATATATGCATTTATTGAAAATACACTACTAAAAAATGAGTAGCATTTCTACTTACAGGCTCTAAGTTAATTTTGCTACTTTCTTTGGAGAGGCTCTTGTATTACTTTCCTTCACATACCGTAAAGTTTGATAGAGTTTTCTCCATGCTATTTACACACCTTTCTGCTGCTTCAGTTCCTCCTACTTCCAACATATTTTCTTCTCTTTGGCTCAGTAAGAAGCAGAAGGAAGACAGGGAGGGGTTATAATAGAAATGGTGAAGGGGGAGGCCTAGGGTAAAAAATAGGTGGAACTTGCTTTGAGTTTGTTTGCCTTAGCACTCAGTACCACTCTTGTGACAAAGCTTGCCTTTGCTCATCATAGTCAAATCGAGCTGCTCTTGGCCTAGAATGACCTCCTGCTGCTGGCAGTCACATCTTCCTCTGACTTTCCCTACTTCCTCTACTCAAGAGCTGAGTGCTGTCCTGCTCTGTCACTTGCTTGCATTAATGCATATTGTACTGCAAAGTATATTACTTCATTAATCAGTTCAGCCAGTTAACAGAAAGATTAATAGTCTTACCTTATTAATTTGAGTGCATGCATCTCTATATTTAGAGTATTCACAGAACTATAGGGTATGATTAAGATACAGAGTAGCTCCATTATAGCCCTGTTTTCCATATGTTCAAAGTGTTCTGAAAATGTCACCCTTGGAACTCAAATTTCCTGCGTCTAGGAAAAACTACTAACATGCCAGGAAGTCTTCCTCTGAACACAAACACCAGTTTTTCAGAAAAGTCAGTGTATATTTAAAGTAGGAAGAAGGGCTCTAGCTTAAATACTTCAAAATAAATTTTTTTCACTCTGAACTTACATGTCCTTGAGAGACAGGATTGCTTGTCCAGCTGCTGGTATAGGCAGAATATGGGTTTCCTTTTAAAATTGGCTCTGAGAGGCTCACTACAGAGAGTGGCTGCTGGTGAAGTTCAAAACCATCATGGCATATTTTGGTAGATCCTCAGTGCTGTACTGCTGTTCCCTGGGCACACAGTGTTCCTTCCTTATTGTGGCTTACATCAATGCAACACAAATTACCTGTGGTTACTTGTGGCTTATGCACATGTAACTCTCCTGTCATGCAGCTCGTTCTATTTTTACATGCTTGTTTCACCTTAGACACGCTGCAGAGGTAAATCAGACCTTGACAACACCAGGCTCACCAAAGGGTTTGGTTACGCCTTGGTGTGATCATGATTTTCAGTTTCATTTTGGTAACTGCATGGAAAATCAACACTCTTAGTGAGGCACATTCAGAAATGGAGATGAGAAAGCCCTGTATGGTGTCAGGGAGTGTCATTATAAATCCAGCACAGAAAAATACAGCAACAACACACTTTGCCATCCACCTGCACAGCTGTGGCAAGCTTGAATAGCCCATGACTGCCTAAAATATCTGCTTTTGAACTAAAGAATTTATTTTTTTTTTAAGAAATCTATGACTCACTATAGCTTCTTCTTTCTCCAGACAGTGCTCCCTGTAACATTCACACCACTAGAGCAGTGTAGTTACACTCTATAGGAGTTATGCTCCTAAGACTCTGTCTTCAAGTCTAGACTGTAGACCATCAGTGTTTGTTTTCGTGTAGTAAAAATCTCCACCCAAGGCTGCAGAATTTGGCTTCCTTGAGGTTGTCCATTCACAACCTCACATCCCAGTTGAGGAGAGAATAAATTTGATGGTCTGCTAATCTTCACCTTAGTCTTCAATGGCTGCTTAAATACTACCCCTCCCCTATCCAGGATGCCAGTATTTGCCTTTAGAATTTAAGGTTTAAAATATCAACATTCAGTAGGCTTCTAGGAAAGAACGAACTTCCTGTAACTCACCAGCACTCTCTCTACCATGGTATGCTCTTCACTCAGTGACTCATGAGATGGCAGGTGGAGATTTTTACAGATGAGAAGGTCACTAGTCTTCTTCATAGTAATCTCTCCTTACAAACATCCCAGAATGACCCCTCAGTCCATTTTCCCTCACTTCTCTTTCCAGTCAATTAAGAAACTAACCAGAAGTCACTCCCCAAAAAGCACCCACGAAGGGGGAATCTGTTTGCTAGCAGATGACATATGGGCCAAAATGCAGGGCTAAAGGAAGAAGTTTGTTGTCTTACCAAGTCATAGAATAAAAGGAGATATTCTTTTTTTTCCTTTGACTAGAGGACAAGTGATATGCTTGTAATTTTTCCTGAAGAAAGTTTCTTCCTCTTAGAGTGGATTAATGAGCAAAGCAGAATAAACAGAATATGATAAAAGAACTCATATGGGCATGAAGTGCATATGAACTCTGAACAGAAGTGGGATGAACATTTAAGCCAGTGAAGAGAAACATTTAAGATAGTGAAGAGAAATGGTGACTAAAAAAAAAAAAAAAAAGAAGCTAAGGAAAGGGAGGAATAAAGTGACTTGTCTTGTCTGACAGGGACTAGAAGAGAATACATCAAGGCAGAAGAGAGAAAAGTGGCAAAGCGACTGGTCCTATAGTTTCAAAAGGGTTCCCAGTCCTGAAGCATAACCAGCTCCAGTATTCCACTGGTGTCCTCTCCTGCACACTGTCTTCTCGCATAGCCAGTGCTGTCACCAGAGAGTAGAAGATTTTCAGTTTTTCCAGAACTGGAAGTAGGTACTGCTCCTTAATCCACTCTGTTCCCACACAGCACATTGCTGTGTGGTCAAAGGGAAATAATATCCTTCCAGAATCCTTCTCAAGCACCAATGTGACTGTACTGCCAGCACTTAGTGGCATTGTAAATCTGCATCTTTAAAAATCATTATTATAAGCAGTTGGAGTGCCTGTAATGGTTCTAAAAGTGCTTAAATAGCTCATAATTTGTAATATTTTTTATTTTACTTTAATATTTTTAAAATTAATTAATAAATCAATTAGACAATTTTCACAGGTATTCCCAGGCATTTGAATGTTCGGGAGGGAAGAAGAAATTAGGAAAACTCTAACATGTTCAGTTTCCTGACAGTCAAAAAATCAGTGGAAAACATATCCATCTGTGCTAGAGGACAGTGCCATGTCTCATTGTGTTTCCATAGCATGAAATTTCCCCTTGCATATTACAAGCAATGCAGAGAATGTTTCCTTTAGTTCTTTTCCTGCTCACTGGGCCCTGCCCCACAGAAGATGACCTGTCTCAGGTCTCCTGTACCTTAAAAACTGGTGGAGAGCCTTGGAGATCCTCTTCCTTGGAGACACTGTGCACAACACTGTAGAAGCCAGGAGAGTAGAAATGCCACTGGCCACATTTTTATCCAAAAGTTACTGAGTAAGAAGGACTGTATTTTCTTTAGCCTGATGAATTCATGCTTCACCACTCTCCACCAGCTGACAGGCTTCTGTTGGGTGCAGTGATACCAGCATAAAGAGGGCAAGAGGTGTTGTCGGCAAACTTGCTGAGGGATTCTAGTGTCAAACTTATCCTAGAGCCAAATCTGATCACCTATCCAATTGCAATACAGTTAGAGTTTGTAACAGGAATGTAGGCCATGTGGCAGCTCTTCAAGTATACCTTCACATAGGTGTTTGGTCAGCTGAGATAAGCATACTTGTGCCCAGAGCAAGAAATAGTCTGCCAAGTCAATTTGGATGCTATAGGACTCATCTCAGAAACAGTGGAGTATGCAAAGTTCAGTCAAAAGAGACCCCCTAATTGGATTGGGAAGGAGAGTTGGATATGGTAGATTGGCTTGAATAATTGTCTTCTAAGGGCCTGCCCTGGCTCCATTTCACAATGTTCTGCTATTTCTAAACTTAAAAAAAAAAAAAAAGAAAACAAACCACCACTAAACAAACAAAACAAACCTGCTACAAAAATACAGCTGCTACAAAGCCAGTTAATGTGCTGCTGGTCCCTTCACATAGCTTGGCTGAAAATGCTGCAAGGCAAAAGTAACAACAAAGATGTGCACCCCTTCCCTTCCTGTTCACCTTAATGAGGTGTGAACTCAAAGGGCTCTGTATGCCATTTAAATACTACCATTAAACCTCAGCTTTTTTTTTTTTTCCCCCCCTATTAAAAACAATGGTGTTACAGTTCCTTAGCAATCCTGTGGATTGAGAGACTCAGGGGTCTGGGGGAAGAAATTACACTTTGTCATATTATGATGGACAGATGAAGAGCTGAAGGCTCTTGTATCGAACGTATAGGAGATTTTTTCTATCTTTTACTGTTTGACTCTTATATCCTACTCTTCTTTTAATTTGTTCTGGTGATGATGTGATGGTGTGGTAGTCTGCTGATGTTGTGATGATGCTTCTGCCATATTTTGATAGAAGAAGAGGTCTAAACAAATAAAAGTACATAGTATGAGACTATTAATAGTCTCAGGAATAGATGCTGTGCATTTGGATTCTGCAGCTGCTTTCCTGGACAAGGAAAGGGAGACTTGCTCCTGACTAAAGCTGTATATGCCATATTTCCTCTCCTGTGTTGCTTAATTATCCAAAGTGAAAAATCTGGTCTACTGTAATCAGTAACAACTTTGCTACTTCTTGCTGAAGTCACAGAATTTTAGAAATAATTTTACTAGATTTGCTTGAATTTTCCCTTATCTAATACACCAGAGCAGGGCTGGGAAAAAATGGCACTTGGCCCTGCCTTGGTGAGAACTCCAGGCTTTGCTTGGCAGTACAGGGAATTACTGATATCAACCCCTGCAAGCCTGCTGCCCAGTACTTCCCACCTCTTTGCCCACGTGCATTTTATCCTGGACTGCAGAGTGCTTGCCTGAGGGAAGCAGCAGAAGGAATCATTTTGCTGGAGCCAAACTGAGAGTTATAATTCCCACCCAGTTGCTAGGAGACTGTGCGGGAGGCTCTGCGGGGCCGGGGGCCTATAAAGAGCAGCATGGCAAAAGTATGAACTTTCAGAAATAATGAGCAAGTGTTGTGCACATGTGCAAATCGTGGATTTTTCGAAGCACCCTGCTCAGGCGAATCAGAACAGGTTGTTTCACAAATAGTAAGCATCAGCTTTTTTACAGTAACCTTTCCCTGAAAAGTGGGAAGCTCCTACTTTAAAGCTGGTAAAATGAGGGCAGTTTCTCACATGTGCAAAGTGATGTATTTATCCAAAGATACTTGGTTTTCTCAGTTGCCCTGTTATGTATAAGGATTGCTGTACCCCTTATGCTCACAGCTGAACTGTACTGAGACTCTGCCTATGGCATTGTTGCTTAACATAATCCTGCTTACTTGGTCTATTCCATGACTGCGCTACTTCATAGACTTTTATTGTTGAACCACTGTTATGCCAGATTATCCTTCATTCATTTTATTTTCCTGTCCTGTTGATTAGTGAGGAAACCTTGAAAATACAGAGCAAATTTGTATCAGTATCTCAGAAAATAAGTCTTGAAACATTTGACCTTTCTCACAAATTCTGTTATAAAGGTGTCAGATAATTGTTTGATTATTATTTGTTTTAGTGGAAATTCTACAAGTCAGTCTATCTTCCTTCAGATTGTTATCCACTCATACCCAGATAGGTAGCTGACTCGGTAACAATTATCCATGGAGGAAAACTATTTACAGACTTGGTAACAATTATCCATGGAGGAAAACTATTTACAGTCCTTTCATGTTTCATCCATTGTGAATGTTAAAAAGTAACAATTATATAGAGATATACAACTAGAAGACCAAAAAACCCCAAGAGTCAGCAGACCTTAAGGCCATCCTGTTACAAAATGTATGAACGTTTGATTACATTTATGGAAAAGAAAGCCAAAATGAACACATTAGTGCTATATAATTGAGAAATCAAAGGCAACGTAAATGATACATAACTCAATTCCTGAACTTAAAAATATGTTCACAAAAGTTGCCTATGACAAACAATCTAGGCTTAAACTAAACTGAAAAACTACGGCAACTTTGCACAATAAAATTTTTCTTTCTAACTTACTCAAATACCTATTTCTTTCCTGATATAATTATTTCTGTTATTTGATATAATATAAAAAGTTCCCGATTGTTTGCTAAATAACTTGCAGAGTTAGGCTTAGTAACTATACAGACTCAACAAAAACAACCAACCAACCAGAGAAAGCTGCAAAGAGTAATGGGACTGTCTACTAGAAATTGAATCTTTGTCAGCCATCACAACAGCAGCTCCAAAATTAAATCTAAGCAGCAACAAAACCCCTCAAAATCTATAATGAAATATTGTCAAGTTCTTGCAAAAAGACTCTGTTCAGCACTGATGACCAGCACAAATTGTTGTTAACTCTCAGACTCCAAGCTTTTTCTATAAAAGAGAGGAAAAATTTTAAAATTAAAAAAATCAATACCCACAGTTTCCCTCTGGCATGGAAAAAGGTCAGCTCTCCACTCAAATGACTGGCTGCCATTAAGTTTCCAAAATCTGCCACACACAGAACGAACAATCATTTCCCCTGCTCACTGACCAAAGAAATTCATAATCCAATTTTTCTAAATCCAACTTCTTCATAAATGATCAGTAAATAAAGACAGAAAAGTTCTACAATAATTGTTCTTAAGTCTGAAAGCTTATGTTTCAGATTTATTTTTCCTATTTCATGGTAATTTGTGCTTCAGAGTAGAATGTATTTTTAGCAGCTTAGGCTGTTTTTCTCGAATCAGACAAAAGAAAATTGACTTCCTGAAAGGCCCCCATATTCCCAGCAATGGTCTCCAAGCAATTATGAAGATTCTTTAGAGTTTGTACTTGGCAGTTTTTAACAGGAAGAAATGTATTTGTTAACAGACTGAGTAAAACTCGTCACCCACTCTAACCTCACCCAGTTTTATTTATTTCATTGTAACTGCCTTAATTGTGTAGGAAGTTTTAGATGTGAAATCCTGCCTCTGCGAGGATTACTGCCTTCGAGTTTGGACTGGAGAACAATTCCTCTGGAGCGGAGTTCATCCTGCAGGAGGGAAATGGGATAGTTTAAGAAAGGCAGCTTCTGAAACCATGCAGTTACATTACCTGCCTGCAAAAGCCTTTCACAAAAATACGTGCGAATAACCATACTCGTCTAGCGTGGCCTGGGAAGGCTGAGCTAAAATATTTCCCCCGTACTACGCAAAGCCCCGTGGCTGCCCTGCTGCGTGCGGTAGCCGCCAGGCGGAAGCGGAGAGCCGCGCTTCCCGCGCCAAGGCCGCGGGAGGAGGAGGAGGAGGAGGAGAACGAGGAGGAGGAGGAGCACCGGGTGGCCGAGGAGCTCGTGGCCGAGACTGGAAGGAGGGTCGCGCCGCTTCGCTCCTCACTCGCGGCCGGGTTGGGGCGGAGGAAAGCGCAACGACGCGCGGAGAAGGCCCTCCCATAGATGTACACGTCTATATGTATATACATAAGCGTTTAAAAATTGTAAAAAAAAAAAAAAAAATTGGGCGGTGTTCAAGTTAGACGCCACTGAAACGGGCTCTCCAGCCTGGTAGGTTAAAAGAGGAAAGAAGACTGAGTAAAAAGGAGGAGGAGGAGGGTCTGTAACAGTTTGTGACTTTACCGCCTTTTTCTTTGCGCAGGCCAAGAATTTCCATCCCGTTCTGTGTCAGGCAAAAAGCCGGCAACAAAATAAATCCAAAACAAAGTCGACTGCCAACCTGAGTAAATAAAAAATAAAAACCCACCCCTTTCCTCCTAAAAGATCCCCCCAAATATCCCAAACGATAAAAGCAAACAAAAGAAAAAAACAGGCACCCCATCCCGAAATAAAAGGTATAAGGCCAATTCTGGAAATAAAAATTAAAAACATAAACAAAAAACCAAGAAAAACAAAAAGACCCCAATACATTGAGTCCTTGAGAATACAGATATACATCCTGCAAAACATGAAGCCAAAGGCCTAGTGGTGTGTTAGAGATTTCAGTATCTCATTTATTTAATACAACACACCATAATGGAACATAGTGTTAAAGTGATTTTGTATATATTATATATATTATATGTATATATTATTTTTAACTTGTTTTGACTCTTTTTTTGTAGTTCCTCCAGGCTGAGACTGTGTCTCTGTGGTTTTGAAGTGGATGTTGTAGCCTCTTCTTAAATGCTGATATCACTTCTGCTTTACAGGATAAGATATAAGTGGTGGATGGTTTGTTGTTTAGTTGTTTAGTTGTTTGGTTTTTTTTGTTTGTTTGTTTTTTTTTTTTGGTAGCTTTTGTATATGGGTCACACTTTTATACCAGAAATCAGTTGATGAGAGTTTGCATCCAAAAGTGCTGAACTTGGCACATTTCCTGCTTCAACTTTTTACCCCTCCCCCTTCTTCTCTGGCAGAAAACTATCAGTTAAATGCTGGAAAGGATTAATGTAAATGCTACTTTATTTGTACCTTACAGACAGTTCTTTCCTCCTCTTTCTTCTTGCTGTAGAAATTGCTCCCTTACTCATGTTTTAATATAATATTTTCTCTCTGGCTGTTTTAGTGGTTTCTGTAGCTAATGGACTGCAATTTTAATGTATCATGTTGAGGAAATGGCATTACTTCAGTGTATGATCTGCTCGATAAATTGTCTAGAGGCTTGTGCTGGTCTCTTTCACACTATATTGCAGGATGCAGTGTTCGTGTGTTTCTGGCTTGTTTTTTGAAGTTACTCTAAAGGGTTTCTTTTTGTTCGTTCCCCTCCCCCCCCTTTTTTTTTCCTCTGCCGTTTTGTTGTAGAACCTGTGTGTGTATTTTAATTCATTCCTTTCTCTTTCGTGTCTGTTTGTATGTGTGTGTGCATGTGTGTCTGTCTGCTTTCCCTCTTGTCCTCTCTTCGCCTGTGTGTCTGGGCCACATTTTAATGCACAATATCCCATCCATTAAGTTGTGGTTGAATGCGGAGTGTGTGAGGATTTGGCAGCTCTCAGGTTGAAGGGGGCGGGGAAGCCAGTTTCGGCTCTGACACGAGATGCCGATGTGGCGTGATCTGAATTATTATTAGTTCTGCGAACATGGCCATCTTCTCCTCACGCTGCTTGAAAGTGCTGCCATTGAACTTGCGACGGGGCAGACAGGATTTCCAGATTTTTTTTTTTTTTTTTAAAGTACAGTAGCTGGCAGGGAAAAGGCGCCAAAACACACAGGATTAACTCGTAACATTCTCTGAAGCGGTTTTGAGCTGCAATGCTTACAATTTTAACGGTGAATCACAAGAAAAAAAATCAAGCACTTTTTAAATTCTAATTTAGGCAGACGTTTAAATCCAGCTTCTAGACGCTGCCCTTCCTCTGTCCCATTCCAATATTCTGAGAATCTAGCAAGTGATATAAACTGCCAGAAAAGAAATGTGCTGGAGTTTTATTTGTGTTGTTGTTGCTGTTTATGTCTAGGGCATTTGAGATCAGCAGATGTTAATTTTTAAAGAATTTACTGCATTTGGGAAAGAGGGTTTCATGCCTTTGTATGGCTGAGAATGTGACCTGCAGAGAGGACAAAAACTGCACAGTTGTGTAACCCAAAACACTGTGGTTTACAGCTTCACACTTGAGGTTTGATGTTTTCATTTGCTGGTCTGGGAGCTTTGGAAAGTCCAAGTATTATGGTCCCCATTGAGCCATATGTGGACAGGGGTCAAGTGCACACACCTGTCATATGTATGTTTGTCTCTGTACAGAGTCACTAGTGTGTTTTGTTACTTCCAATTGTATATATGCATGCTTTTTATCTGATCATATATATACACAGTTTATATGCAGTAAGTTTTTCTTCCTATTACCCAAAACCCAACAAAAAGTGCTAGTAATTATTATGATACATAATTTTATTGGTATGACACCACACTGACTTAGAAGTTGTACTGCTTGCTGTTTACATTTTAAGTTATAAATAATTTACAATTCAGTTGCATATGAAAAATATCAAGGCCCCATAAACAAATGTATTATCAAGTTGCTTATTTAGCTAGTTATTGTTTTCTTCCTGATTTTATGTTCATATACATAGTCTTATACCTACAGATATGCCCAGAAGGCATTCCCGCACGTAAGAAAACCAACCAAGGCTCTGATAATGTAAAAGATGCAAAACTTTACTTTGTAGGTTAATATGCTGGTACAAGAAGTCTGGAAAGGCACCATGATCACTCACACAGATAAAACCACCATTAGGTAACAGTATGATAATATAATATGATTTAGAATTTGTTACTCATAGTTGACTAAACTAAACTCTATTTATGCTACTCAGTATTTATGTATGTACCTAAAGAATTGTATATTGGACAGACATGTGTTAATGGCCTTTTCCAACAAAAGGTGAAAAAGGAGCTAACAGTATTGTTATTAAACTAGATATAAAAATACTACAAAACTTGTATTTTGGATCATAGAGACCTCTTACATAAAAGTTTTTGTGGTAGTTCTCAGATACTTAATATTTTAGATTAAATACACCAAAATCTTTCTTTTTCTTTTCTTTTTCTTTTCACAAAGAAACCGCTGGAATTTTCACATGGAGACTACTGGAATTTTCATAAAAACTTGATTTCTTATAAGTTCAGTGTATATGTTTAGACATTTGGCCAAACTGCCAACTTATATTCTGAGAAAATCTTAGGTTTCACACTTCAGCATTGGCAATGCCTTTCTTCTTGATGCATCATAATAAGTCTTGTGCTCTAAAACTTGAAACAGTTGAGAAGTGGTCCAGCCAAAGGGCAGCAGGTGAAATTCTGCTTTAGGTAGCATGTAAGTGCCTAACTGTTTAACCTTTAAATGTTATTATCTCTTAAATCTGAGGTCAATGGCACTTTGCAGCATTTGGTAAAGTTTGTGAGCATGGTCTGTGTAGGAGAGAGGGAAAACATAGGTCTGCACTGCTGGCAGAAAACTGCTCTGGAGAGTGAGGATGGGAGGTAGGGAGTGAGCCCATCTGCCCAAGGTGTCAAAAAGCCTTTCTGGTTCTTTCCTGTGAGGTGAACTGTCTCAGATCCTGCAGTGTTGAGGCAGGGAGGGTGCAGACTTTCGGTGAGGGTGACTCACAAGCAGCTTTGGTATCTGCCACTTTCTTGTGTAATAACTGCCTTTTGTTCCTGAACATGCATTTTTGTTTTCTAGCACCTGTTTACCTGTTCCCAGCTGTGTGTGTGTCCAAGTGCGTGCTATCAGTGCTCATATTGTATCCTACCTGAAGGCAGGATATCTTAGGCCATCCTGTCCTCTCTGAGTCTGATGGGTTAGGATTAATGTTAGAGAACAGCTCTCATTGTCTCTCACCAGGAAGGTCAGATGATGACTTTTATTTTCTTAATTGCCCACACTGAAATGCTAGTTGAACTTCCAGATACAGCATGGAGATTGGCATAGCTCTGGCAGTGAGGACAAAAAGGCTGGAGATTCAAGGGCAGAGAACTTGCAGCAGTAACAGTATTTTTAGTATATGGTCAGAAGGGTCTTTGGGGGTGTGGGGAGTTCATGCAAGCCAAGATTTGAAAGCAATTGAACCACTTTCTTAGGAGGCCTCCCTGTATGCCAGGGCCCAGCCAGTGTATCTGCTGTCCTTGCTACATCAATGCCATATTTCTCCAGGCTACCCAGTTACCACATACCTTTTTACACATCTCTGCAACAAAGTAGTAGAAAGTTATCCTTTTTTATTATTTTAATGTAGTTCTTTCTCCATTTTGGAAAAATCTTTATCTTGCTTTCCTGTGAAAGGAGCTGAAGGGTTGAGGTGGGATGGAGGAAGGCAGGGGGTGTAGGCATGTGCACAAGCGTTTGTGTGGAGGGTTCTCCCAGGACAAAGCCTTCCTCTGTTATGGGTTCCCACTGGGATTAACCAAGAGCAGTAGTGCTGAAACATGCTGTTTGGGTGCATCTTTCAGTGATCACTTTCAGTGGTGTACTAGAAGCCTTAGGGTCAAACCAGAGGCAAACCAATGGCAACATGTACTATGCCTGTCATGCCTCCTAGATCATACAGGAGCCAAGGTGCTGTTGGAGCTGTGCTGGCTGGGCAGCTTCATTTACCCCAAGATGCCTTCACATGAGGGGCCTGTTCAATTCTGGCCAGCAAACTGGCTCTGGGGGTGGGGGTGTCTGGCTTTGTCATGGTCCCCAGCAGCGCTATTCTAGGGGATACTGGCACATGCTGAAGGGCTGTCTGTGCTCATCTGCTGCCTTGTGTGCTCTGGATAGGGATGCAAACCCACCATCACCCAGCTCTTGTGGGCATGCAAACCCAGTCTTACACTGACTCCACATCTCTTGCAGTAGCAAGTGCTGTAGAAAATGACCAGCTTCTCTCTGCCCTTACCTTGCTCTATTTGTTTTTTCCTTCTCCTCTCCTTGCTTGCTGGACTTTGCCAGGGAGTTCTTGCTTTTGGTGCACAGGACTCTATCACAAAGCAGTGCCTTGGCCAAATCCTGGGAGAGAGTGGGGCCTTCTGCAAGCCCTGCCTGAGAAAGGAGAGGCCTCACACCTATGCAGCTCACAGGGGCAGTCTTGCTGATGTAGTGCTGGGAGCTTGCCCTGATCCTTATGGAGGGATACGAGGGATAAAGGGGACAGAGGAGCATTATTTGGTTTTAAATCAGGGCTGCAATAATGGTTTGTTGTGTAAGAGTTCAAACGCTCAAAGAGGTGTGTTCAAGGACATCAGTGCATTTGTGCCAAGGGGAACGTCTTTTATGGTAAATTAACTGCAGTTAAATAGAATATTTATTTGAAGGGAAACTCCAGTATTTTAAGCCAGTGTTGTCAGGTTTTTTTGCAGTGTCTGAGTAAAAGAAAAGACTATAGGATTTGAGGGGTATTCTACAACAGATATAAAAATAAATTTTGCTCATTATGGTTAACCGCGAGTTTGCCTCATCCCTTCTTGCCTAAGTGTATGCTCTGAACTTGTAACTTATCAATTCGATCTGTAGAAGGGAAAACGCATGGCATTTAAATCTTGCAAATCTGAGGGAACTGTGTAAGAGCAGCCAGAAGCCGAGCTGCGAGGATGCAGCGTGGATTCTGCAAGAGTTAATGCGTTTGGTTCATGCTGTTTCCTTTGACATTACCTGTCTAGTACGGGCTCTCTCCTTCCCCCGCCCATGCCTCTGCTTCTTTTGGTTTGTAAATTTATGGGAATTGCAGCTGGTAGCCTTGGCAAGCTCTCCTCATTAAGAGCCCCCTTTGAAAATGGGCTGTGTTTGAGCATTTCCCTAATGAGGACAGGACGGGGTTAAAAAGTGACCGTTTCATGGTTGACTTGAACCTGCTTACTTTCCTTGATGTGTCGTTGTGAAATGCTTGATGTGAATAAACTCTCACTTTGGACAAGGAGGAAGTCAGCGGTCCCTCCGGGACGCCGCCGGAGGCTGCGCGTTGGCAGCGGGAGGGAACGCCGGTGCCGCCCGGCCGCCGCTCCCGCAGTCGGCAGCGGCGGTTCTGGGGGTAGGGGCCGCACACAGCGGGCGCCCCCTAAGCTCTTCAGTGCATCGCAGTCCTCCTCACAGGCGCAGAAATTAAGTTTCGCTCACTGCTTTCCCCCCCTTTTCCCAGCCACCTCGGTTAAAGCTGTCCCGGGAGAATGAAACGAGACCCCGTGCTCTGCTGCTGCCCGGGAGCCGAGACCCCTTTGCCGCCCCCAGCCGCAGCCTGCGAAGGCGGGGACATCAGTCACGGGTGGTGCGGGGCAAGGTCCCCCGCTCTGGGGAGGGTGGCGGAGGGGGCTGCCCTCCCTCCTGTCCCCCGCGGGAGGTGTGGGGGGAACCGGGGGCGTCTGTGCCCCGCCGCAGCTGGCAAAGTCGTACCCCGAAAGGAGAAGAAAAAGCAGCCTCTCGCAGATGGCAGCCCACCCTCCCTCCCTGCCCCCGCCGCCGTCTTCCCGCCCCCCTTCCCCCCGCAACTTTCTCCCACCAGAAGAGCGGGAAAATGAGGGAGGGATGTTTGCTAAACCTGCTCGTTCCTTCTGCAGCGTTCGGTGGTGATGAATGCAGAGGGAGGGCAAAGGAAGGGGATCTGGTGGAGAAGAAATGTGTTTGCAGGGGTAGGAGGAGTGTAAGCGGTGATTGTGTAATTAATTAATTAAAAAAAAAACTTAAGTCTCATTTGGGGAGAAAGCTGGAACAGGGTCCAGAGGGTGTAACCGGTGAATTTTTCAACTTCCAAGTTTTGCAGAGGGACAGGCGGAGGTATTGGGGGTGGGGGACACACACACACACGGACAGGGCGAGAGCAAATCGGGTGGGAGCGCCAGGGAGAGATTTATCGTTTGAATTTCCAGGAGATCATTTTTATTAAGGTGGGCGTTTGGAAGGCAGTCTCACCGCTGCCCGCAGAGCGAGCGGGGGCGGGCGAGCAGAAGCCGCCGGAGGAGCCCGCAGGCCGCGCCGCCCGCTCTGCCCGCCCGGGGCGCGCTCCCGCCCTGGCGCGCCCTCGCGGCACGATCCCGACGGCCCGGCGAAGTTTCGCCTGCCATCACTGTCCGGGAGCTTCTTGCTCCGCTCTGGGCTGTAACCTTGAACTTTCGGAAGCGTGGTGACAGTGTCGTGTTATTACGGCACCACCACCAACTTCTTAAAAAAAGAAAAAAAAGGGAGAAAAAAAAAAGGATTAAAAAAAAAAAGGCAAACAAAAAAATCCTCCCGCCCACCCCCCCACCCCCTCGAGTCCTTCCCCCCTCATCTGCAAAACAACCAGCAGCAGCAGCAGCAGCAAAAGCAAGACTCCTGAGCCGCCGACTACAAGAGGGTTAAAAGTGTAGATTGGATTTCACCCCGGGAAATCTAGCACACGGAGTGAACTTGAATCTTTGGCTATTTAAGGAGGACTGGGGTTTGTTGTGAAGTTGTAGTGATCCAGAGCAGAGCCCCGTCCTGATTGATTTCATCTTCCTTGAGTCTCAGATGACTGTAAAATGAATAGATGAAATTATTCCTTTTTGAGGCTTTTCTTAGGGGCTCTCCGGGCAGCGTGTTCTCAAAGCGAAGTCATGATGTATTCTCCAATCTGTCTCACTCAGGTATAGACGCGTTTTATTTAATTTATTTGTTAATTTATTTATTTTTACGTGTGTTGGGATTTTTTTTTTTTTAATTTTTATATGTATGTGAGTTGTTAATGAGTCATTGTTGATAGTTGTAACGGGTTAAAGCACAGTTGTAACTGCTTGTCAGATCCAAACTCCTCTCTCAGGAGGGAATATTAGAAAATAAACTGTACCAGGCCATTGTTTGGGGGAGATCCATTCAAAGTGTCACCAGTAGACAAATACTGTTAATTGTGGGTGCATAAGAAGTCAAAGGTTAACAAACTGGAGATGAGCATGAGTACGCTAAAAAAGTAGGTTTGAGGAGTATTGATTTGATTGGAATCAAGCGATTTGCACTCTTTTCAGCTCGCCAGTTTACGCAGAGCCTAATGAAGGAGTTTGAAAGGAAAAGTGCTTTTTTGACCAAACTCGACAACTCGCCGGTGCGAAGTAATCCCGTCTTATGCTTAATTAATAATATGTGGTTTGCCAACAATGAGGGCGATGTAAGCGGGGATGACGAAGCTGTGCAGAGTTTTCTCGTTCGGTTATACAAGGGCACGGCATTTTCCCCCCTCCCAGCTAAATTTGTGGTGCTGGCGGAGGAACGTGCACTCTCCTCAGCACGGGGAAAGACCGAGCCGGTTTTACAACCGCACTTGCGGCCGCCTGCCGGTCCCGGGCGGCTGTCAGCGGGACGGCGGGAGGGAGCGGGGCGAAGCGGCGGCCGGCGCTGCGCGGAGCGGGGCGGGGGGCGGCTGCGGCGCGGCCCGAGCGGGGGTCCCCACCGCGGCAAAGCGCGGGTTTTGCAACCTGAGGGGTTTCGGGAGCAGGTTTGAGAAGTTCCCTGGGTGCCGCGGGAGCAGGGAGTACGGTAACGGCGAGCGAGCGCCGGGGCACCGGAGCCTGTTCCGGACGGTAAACCCGATCTGCAAAGCCCGGGAATAGTTTTCAGCAGCTTTCGTGAAAGTCCGTCTTAGGAGGATGTGATGTAAACTGATTAAGCGATAACTGCTTGCTTCCACATTGGTGCAACAAATAGCTAAAGAAGCAGAAAATGTGCAAAAGTAACGTCTCCTGCAAGGCTGCTATAGAGCGGCCAGCGTTGCACTTACAGTTGCACTGTGAATAAATAAATATGATTTAAGTTATTTCCCAGTTACAAAGCATTGCAATTCAGAAGGGCTAAAGTATTCATAAATTGTGATTGAAGATGGAAACAATGATAAGGCTTATTCAGTGATTGGATACAGTCCTGTAGTTTTTTGGCTGACACATTTTTTATTGTTTATATTTTGTTTGGCATCTAAGTGTGATTGACTTAGATATGGATATTTTCAGCAAGTAAACGTGAGCTGCAGTGGAGGAAAGCTGGAAAAGAGTGCTGTTGAGATATTTCTTCTTCAAAAGAGAGGCATTTTGTGTAACAGATATGCACATGCTTACAGGTACACACATAGAAATAATTACTTACCACTGAATCTGCGGTTAGTAAAAATTAATTCTGTGTAGACTGTCCAGCCTGTGAAATTATTGATAGGGAGTAAGACTTCTGCATCAGAGTATAAACCTCAGAGTACAACTCCAGAAAGCAGTTTTGACATTTGAAACACTCTAAATTGTCACAATCATTTCTATTGCAGTGGTAGTTCATTTTCATGTTTCCTGCACTAATGCTATTTTTTTTTTTTTTTAGTATATACTCGCTTTTTGGACTCACTGATGTATGTAATAGATTCTTTACAAATCTGTATTAAAATACTGCACTCAGGTGTATGTGAAAACACAACATCATGCTTCTACAGCCATTAATACATACAAGCAGTCCCTGGCTTTTGTGTGTTGATACCTTCTCCATAATATTTTACAATCACGCTCTATCATGTGCCAAGCAGAGGCAGTTCCCGCTTAGTGATACATACATGGAACACAGTTGCAGCAAATTGATTTTAGTTTGGAACCTTTTTCTACCCACTTGGAATGATACATAAATTAAAAATTAAAATTACACTGGCAATGAGAATTTATATGTTGCATTCTTTGTTTGTTTAAAGAAAAAGATTGGTTCATCTCACTTTGAGTTGTGACTGCATTAAAGTAGTGCTGCCAAAACTGCTCTCTATGGTGATCTCTGTCTCTAGGGCTCTTGTAACACACATTGACTGTGGTAGTATATGTTCAGAAGAAAATATTTTGGTGAAAGTAAACACAGAACACCTGTGTGAACTGAGCTCCTTGGGAAAGCAGTAGTTCAGTTTGTGCTGAGATAGCGCTGAAGCACCTTTTAGAAACAAGTCTAAAATCCAAAGTACAGCTTTAAGGCAAACCTTGGCACTTTGGGTGTTACCTATCACATTTTCAATAAAAGTTTGGTAGGTGAAAATAACTCCAAGGAAGAGGAAAACTTACCAAATGCAATTTAATTTTGGTGGCTCCCTTCCTCTCTTTCCCATATGCCTCTTTCTTTGTGTTTTGGAATGAGTGTAAACTGCGTTTATCTGTCTTGCTTAGGCATGAATAGGATGCAGTTACTGCATGCCTTTTAGTGCTTGCTCTCTTCTAATATTTTTGCTGAGGTTTATTTTTATGTTATGGTAGTCTGGAAAGTCAGAATATGTTGAGTTTTCTTTTCCTCGTATATATTGTTCCACAAGGCACTGAGAAAATCCATGCAGAGAAATGTAGTAGATGAAGGTTTCTGTGTAAAATTTCTATACTTCTGACTGGTTTATTTATTGAACAGTCCTCAGTTTGAACTGCCATGAATTAATACAAAGTTTATAAAAGTGGAAGACAGGACAAATGTACTGCCTATCCCCTTAACCTTTTCCAAAAAGAAAACCTGGCCTATCTATCATCATTGGATGACTGCTATTTTTTCCTTTATTTACAAACTACATAGATGTTATATAGTAACTTCCATTTTAGTTTAAATTGCCAGTATGGATTAGTTCACCTGAGCCATTTGATGTGACATTTGAAAATCTTACCTTCATAAATCACTTTATTGCAAGAGCAACTTGGTGATGCACGGATGTGTGCCACATAAAAAAAAAAAAAAAGAAATAATTTAATATTACTTCTATGAATATTAAGGGGAAAAAAATTTATGTAGGTGCCTTTTTAGGAAGTTTAGTGGAGAATGTGTGTGATTAATTGCAAATCTTCATTTAGGGTCATTTTTATGGGCACTTCTTGTCAAGTAGTATTTCATTTGAAAAGACTCCAGGTGCACAAGGAATTGCTTGAAGATATCTGTTAAAATTGCTTTAGAACAGGATGTTCTTTGCCATGTTGCTCCTTTACAATCTTTCACCTATATTAATATCTTTGGGACTTAATGATACTATGAAAGAAAATCTTGAATACAGTTTTTAAAAGGCTGGGGTTTTTGGTGTGTGTTTGTTGTTTCCCCCCCCCCTTCCTCTTTGAAAAGGAAACATTCAGCCACTACAGATTGGAATTTAAACCATGGAATTCTTACCTATAACATTTTCATAGACGCAAAATGCTTTAAGTTATTATTGGTAATACTATGTGCATTACCTCAAGGCATAGCCATTCTGAAATAGTTTATGATGCTGTTCTTCAAAATCAAAACTAGATGTGCAGTATTCTAGTAGCGTAGAATATGTCCACATTTATTTTATTGCCATTTTAAGTTCTAAATGCTGACGTCTGTTTAGATGTACGGGAAATCATTGTACTGAGACAAAAATTAATTTCTCCCAAAGCTCTTCAGTCACCTGCCTTCACCCCACCTTTAGCCCCAGCTGTTAGAATTTTCAAAGTCTGTAGTAAATCTGTTTTATTCAGCCGAAAATGAATTGCAAGGATTTAACACTGTGCAGTCTTTATGCTTACATTCATTTTTCAAAAATTTATTTTTATTATTTGAAAACTTCAATTAAGATGACTTCCATTGAAGAAAAAATAAACTTTATTCAGTAGTTATAATTAAGGGAAAAAAAAGCATGGCATCTGAAAGCATATGAAGATAGGGAAGTCTTATCATGGGCTGTGGTTACTCAGAGCAGTACTGCCTTCTCACACAAAGAACAGATTGTGGTTTAACTCTTTCCACGGCCTAGTTTTATGTGCCAGTATAGGATCAGAATTGTTCAAATCTGTGCTGGAAACTACTAATCAGTTTAACTGTTGCCTCTGTGGGTCTTTGTTAAGTATCATATTGTAATGTAATTGTTTATGTCCTGAAGTATCTTCCTATATTGTCTCTCTGCTCTTTTTTTTCCTCATTTTTCTTTTCTTTTTTTCCCCCCCGTGAAGAGAACATGATCATAGGTAGACTGCTTGCATCTTTTCTGTTGTTTTCTGATTGATTTGAGAACAGTTACGGAAGAGAGGTAACTAGATCTAGTGGGTTTTTTTACCATTCAGGAAATTTTGAAGTTCGTTTGAAGTTTGAAGATTTAAACATGAAATCCTTTGCCTGAAGCTTCTACAATGGCAGTCTGCACTCTATAATTGAGACCATTAGTTATACTTTCATCATTTTTACCTAATGGAGTTAATCAGCCTATTGATTAAACATAATTCATTCCTTGTCTAGCAGCGTAACTAAAATAGTAGTTTGTTAATTGTATTCTTGAATATAATTACATAAAAAAAGATTCAGTTTTAGTTTGATTGCACCATGCCACTCAGTATGATGAGCAATCTGCATGGTATTTAAAACTAAATATGCCTGCACACAGGAAGATACCTCCCCTAAGGTCTTCCTTCCAAATCCAAATCCAGTAGTGTTTGATAAGTGGATTGCACTGTTTTAAACAGCAGATTTGTTCATGGAAAAGAAGTTTTTGGGAAAAGTCTAATTAGGTATTAACATAGATGTGTAGGATGGTACTTTAGGCAGACAAATCAAATGAATTAAATTGCTATAGGATGTACTTGTAGACAACAACTAAGCATTACCTCCTTAATGCAATCCGTGTTGCTACTAGGCAGAAGATAAGAACTTGCAGGAGAAGCCAAATGACAGAAAAGGATATTTTGAAACTGTAAATAAATTGCACAGATTTAATAAAAGCAGCATTTGACCAGCGGTGGACTCGTAATGTCTCTTTGCCACAGCATGCGGAAACACAAAGAATGCAAAGTTTGTGCCAAGTTGCCATTTTTCATTGTACACCTCAGATTGATTTTTAAGGGGTTTAGAATAATTGCCACACTCATGTGATCAGTTAACAAATTAACTGACTCCGTGGGGCTTCATAACCCACAGTGGAGCTGCCGGAAGGACATAAATGTAATTTTTCTTCTCACTTTCATATACTCTAATTTTACAGAGTTTGAGGGATGGTGGGAGGGAAGCCCAAAGAGCTGAAAGTGCAGAAGCTTCTATTCAGGATTTGTATATGATACGTTGTGTCATTTGCCTGATTTCCCTTACTGTATACTGGTTTCTCTAGTTACCACCACTGGAATGGTGCTGTTTCAGTGCTGGAATGTTGGACGTTTGATAAGAAAATGGATCAAGTTTAATGGCGCATGCTCTTTGTGCCACCAGCAGTCTCTTGCTGAGAGCATGCTCCAAAAGCGGGAACTCTGTGGCATTACACTGAGCATGTATATGCTTTGTGTTTCTGTGCCACAGAGAAGAGAAATGAACTGTGGCATTCGCCTCAGCATTCTGACCATTTTTTCTCAGATTTTTTAAAACCGTATAGTGTCCTCTTTGTGCAATGGTACTTTTCTTGATGTTAGCTGTTCACTCAGATATTTAGATGTTAGAAAAAAAAAAAAACCATCTTGGTAGCATCGCTTTTAAATTATGTAGTCTCTGCAGCATTGTGGGATGAAGTGAGGGGAGGCATATAAAATAAAATCTTCACATGGTTCTTTCAAAGAATGAAATATGGGGAAAATGTGATTTTCTATGCAGTTCTCGCCTGCTGCCTGACAACAGTAGTAATTTCATAAAAGGTGTTATGCAGAAATTTGCGTAACTTTTAAGTGTTTATTCTCTTTGTCTTGTATTTCACTTGAAGATTTTCAGAAACCTTTCTTGATACTGCTTCAGTTATGAGATGATGACTTTCAGTTTTCTTTTTCTCTTCTTCATTTTTTCCTTCACTTCTTTCCACAGGATGAATTTCACCCGTTCATTGAGGCACTTCTTCCACATGTCCGTGCAATTGCCTATACTTGGTTCAATCTTCAGGCTCGAAAACGCAAGTACTTTAAAAAACATGAGAAACGAATGTCAAAGGATGAGGAAAGAGCAGTCAAGGATGAGCTACTTAGTGAAAAGCCTGAAATTAAACAGAAGTGGGCATCCAGACTCCTGGCCAAGCTGCGCAAAGATATTCGCCAAGAGTTCCGGGAGGATTTTGTGCTCACGGTGACTGGGAAGAAGCACCCATGCTGTGTATTGTCCAATCCTGACCAGAAGGGCAAGATTAGGAGAATCGATTGCCTGAGACAGGCTGACAAAGTCTGGCGTCTGGATCTAGTCATGGTGATCCTGTTCAAAGGCATCCCCTTGGAAAGTACGGATGGAGAACGTCTCATGAAATCCCCACATTGCACAAATCCAGCACTTTGCGTCCAGCCACATCACATAACAGTATCAGTCAAGGAGCTTGATTTGTTTTTGGCATACTACGTGCAGGAGCAAGGTAGGAAGCAGATTGTCATATTTCTATGTTAGTATGTCAAACTCTGATTCCAAGTAGCCCTGCTTCCCCTGTGGGCTGGCTTCCAGTGAACATTATTCTGTGGTCTGCAGATGTAATGTGGGTACATACCCATTTGTAAATCAGCATGTATACAGATATACTTAAACACACACATATTCCTACAAACGTGTAAGTGACATGCATGTTTGATATACGTGCCTTGTTCTCTTTCAAGAGAGACCCATACCAAGACAGTAAGTACTTTCATTCCACTGAAGTTGCCTTTTTTTTGGTCAAAAAGTGGAAATATATAATTATGACTTCAGAAAACATTCTTTTTTAAAAAAAAACCAAAACACCAAAACCAACCTCTACAGTAGTGTTATTAACAGATGAAGGTATGTGCAATTACACATACTACAAATATTTATTACTGTCTTTGTAGTTACAAATAATCAGGAAGTTATCCTTAAACTGATGAATCTGCTATCACATGGAAGAGCAACTGTAGACTTTCTCAAGCCTATAAAACAAAACTTGAAAATACTTTGGCACAGATATATTTCTTGTAAATACCAAATAGAATCAAAATTACAGCATGCCTAAAGTTTTATTAATATTTTACATTACTAACTTATCTTACCTATGTAAGCTTTAAAACAAAGATCCAGGTCATAATATTTTGAGATAATTTTCTATGTAAAGTATATATTCATAATCACATTCAGATACTTTCATTTGGCAGGTAATTGAAATGTGCAAAATTGCAGGAGCTTTATAGAAAAGCTTCTTAAACTCAGTTTCTGCAGGATGCAAATAAAAACAGGGCTTCTGATAATCATGTATAAGGGCAAAAACCTACTAGTCATATTGCATATTCAATAAAAATACTCATAGGCACGTTCCCTAAAGTTGTAAATGGCTGTAAGTTGATAAAGGTGGGTTTTTTTTTTCTCTGATGCTAAAGCTTCTGAAATATGTTTTCTCAATTAGGAATCATTTTGGTTCTTTCTGGTGATGATACCGTCTTCTAGGTGTCTTTGTACTGCTGATTGATCAGCAGTAAGAAAGCATTTATTTTTTAGCCGCAGATCTATGGAAAGTTTGACTGTCCGCAGATAGTGGGGCCATTTCACTACTTGGCCTGGTAGTAGGCAGAAATGGCCTGCAGAAGGGCAGATGGCAGGCTGTTATCTGATGCCCAATAAATAACTTCAAGATTTAACTGGAAAACAAATGGAATTGATTTTGTTAGTAACAAAAAAGTAAAATTGCAAGTCTTCATTTGGTGTTTATTCTTTCAAAGAATGGATACAAAACACAATCTTTTTGTTTTAAGTGAATTTCTCTTTTAGCAGTTGCTCATGCGAGTGGAGCACTGTTTAAGTGATCATATAAATCAGGTTCTTTTTTTTGGACTATTTGTCATGAAAAAAAAAGTATTGGTTTTTCCCCTCTCTTACTTGTATTTTTTGTGGGTTTTGTCTCCACAGCAGCAAACACATTTAGATATTTTACAGCAACTTTAAGTAGCTACAGAATCTGGTAAATCTGATAGGAAGAAAGATTTCTTTGATAGCATTAAACAACATAGCTTAATTACAAATAATTTGTACCTTTAAACTCCTTTTTTGAAAAAAAAAGCCAAATAATATTTTGAATGCATATAGTGCATAGCTTACTGATTAATTTTATGGATTTACCTGTTTCTAAAAGTCAAAACTGCAAAAGGAGGCAAAACTGTATTAGCAGCTCTTGAGCCGAAGAATCTGGGGTTAGAGTACTCTTAACACACTGTCGACTTACAAGTTGTTGGAACCTAGTAACCTGAAGTGGGAGAAGGAATTGCAGGGCATAGCTGATTTTATTGATTTAAATGGATTGAGAATATGAGTTTATTTAAAACACTTGTCTAATCAGAAATGAGTGAGATAAGCTTGCTGTAATATTATAGCTTTCAAAGTTACATGATGGTACTTTGAGACTATACTGGAAGATGAAGCTGGCTAATTTCTATATACCAGATCACTCTTAGGAGACCCTTTTGTTTACTATAAACTGCATGTATTTTGTATCTGTCTTGCTACTTTACAGTAAATCTTCTACTAACATCTGTTGGCGCTCTTCTTGAAGAAGTCATACTAAGTTATCTATGTATTTTTTTCCCATTTTTTCAAACTTTGATTCTCTATAGTCATTGACAGCAAGTTAATTGTGGCACTTTGTAGTGCACTTGATTAAGAGCGCTAGGCTTTGTGAAAGATAAGCATGAAGTCAACCAAAATGCTGCATTATACATATGTTGTTTTGTCTTTTATTTATCTTTCCAAAGATATAAACATACCTAATATTATAATGTAAAAACTAAGCGGAGACATTGAAACAATTAAATCCCTGAACGAAATATGATGAAGGAAATAGCGCATAACATGAATAAAGGGGCCAAGTAGTTTGCTTTTTTGTTGCTTTAAAAAGGAAGATTAGGGGAAAAAGAGGAGGACGGATAGTTTGAGTGCCAGTGATGGTTGCCAGTGGCACCAGGATTGGCATCAGACCTTCTTTGTTTAGCCTAGGATGTCTGTGATTTGTTGGTTGGCATCCGCATTGCAGTGCAGAGTAATGTTACAATATATTGACAATTTCCAGATCTAGAAGTGTCAATAATCTTTTCAGTTCTTAACAAAAAGAGCTGCTACTTCCATATCTCCCTTGAAAGAAGAGATTAGGATTGATCTATGAAGTTCTGTCACTGACCAACTTTCCCTGATTCTACTTTTTGCTTATCTCAACATTCAGATCTTTTTTTTCCCCTCTATGCTCTTTCTGCTGTGTTCTTGTGATTTAACATCTTGAAAAAAAAAAAGGGGGGATTGTCATACCTTGTGATGCTGCTGCTTTGACTGAAATGGAGGAAGAAAATGGGAAGTATATACTGTAATCAGTGTTTAAGGTCAAAATAATTCTTGATCATAAGACACTTCTATGGGGCTCTGCTTCTTGTGTGTATCAAGTGTGTGTGTATGTCCCACAAAGAGCTTTTATAAACCCCAAACTCAAAAATGGCATGAGTGCTGTTTTTATTGACAGAAGTATCTCTTTTTTATTTTTATTTTTTTTCCCCCCTGTCAGGCATCGGAGAGTGTCTGTCGTTTGGTATTTCAGTCCATAAAATCATTTGATGGTATTTGATTCAGTGCAGCGCTTATGCTGTGTTCCCGTTGCTACAAGAACCGCCATTTTGTTTGTTGAGTGCCAGGAGAAGGGAAAAAAAAGGCAGACAATGTGCTTGATGCCAATAATGGTTGCCAGTGGCACCGAGGTTGGCATCAGACCCTCTTTGTCTAGTTGCTGAATGCCTTTGATTCGTTGGTTGGCATCCGCATTGCAGTGGGCACATTGGAAAGTTTTTGACAATCAGTGAATGAAAGCTGCAGTACTTGTTTGCTGCAACAGAACCTAGATAATATAAATCCCTTCTTCTGATATATGTTTTACTTACTCTTACAGTAATTAAAAAAAAAAAAAATTAAAAATTGCCTTACTTTTTTTTTCTAAAACATAAGATATCTATAGCAATGTGCCTGGTCTGCAGGATCCCTAAATCCTGCATCACCTCTTCTACTTTTATTTTTGCAGCAAAAATAAAATCCTAACTTGGTGTTAGGTATTTCAGCATATACTGAATGAAGCACAGTAGACCTTGAGAAATGCTTTGTGAGTTTAAAGTGCTGAAGCAATGGTACATGTAAATGTTAACATTTTTAAGTGTTTTTAGTGCATGTGCCTCTCAGACTATGTTTCTCTGATCAGTCATGTTACTGTTTACACTCTCCTTTGTCCTTATGTAAGGGTGATATAATTGGGGGAGCCCACATTCCCAGCTGTTAATAAACTCTGGAGTCGAGGTAGGAGAGGATCTTTTAAACTATCCAGGGAGTGAAGCAGAAAACAGACACAGATGTCCTTAGTCCCGAACTGTTCAGGCATTCTTGGTTTTTTAGTGTCTTAAACCATCAAGATGCTGCCACAGCTCCAGCTGCATGACTTTGTTACCAGGAAATTGGCAAAAAGAATAAATCGTTTCTGTTGGAAGTTTCCTAGATAGTTAGCACTAATATTGCTTTCCGGTTAACTGCTATTATCTTGTTAATTAATAAGAAGGATTAGCAGCTCTACCCAAAGGGCTGCACAGAAGGAAGCCTGGCCTACGTGAGTCCCTGAGTCGCCAGACTGTGTCCTGTCTCTTGGGGATTGAAGTGAGGGGGCTGGGCCAGGAAAAAAAAAGAGAAAGCAAGAGAAAGGAGATGAGAGAAGAACGAAGGCACCAGCCAGCCATGGGTAGAACTTTGTGTTCAGGACCCTCCTGCTGTGCTGCCCCCGCTGCTGCCGGGAGGTTGGCAGGTGCCGGGTGTGGGGATGGCTGTACCCTGGCCCTGCTGTAGGTCTCATGCCCCCCACTAGTGGGGTGCAGGCAAGGGGAACGGGCATACCCTGCTTTTGGTGTGCTCTGCACTCATAAAAAGCACGTTTGCAGGTGATCCCAGTGGGGGCGCAGGGTGCTGCAGCCGCACTGAGCCGAAACTTCTGCCCCCCAGCTGAATGCCAGCAAACTGGCAATCCCTAACCAAGTGTGGATATTGCTTTTCCACTTCAGATGGTCCTGGCAACATGTGCACCTTGTCTTACTTGAAAAACGTGCCCTCCTTCCAGAGGGAATTATAATTCTTTTTTGAACGTAATACATATGAATTGCAGAAGTGGGAGGGTTTACCAATGGCTTGATCTTTTTTTAAGCTTTTTGAACCTTGTGAATGTATTTCTGTATGGAGGTCAAATTTTGAAAGAGGTTTGTATAGTTGTTTTCACATTATTCTTTAATTTTCATTTAGAAAGTACAGGAAATTTATTATATAGACATGTTATAACAATTCTTTCTATGTTTTAACATGGTAAATAAAATGATTTTGGTTAGTTTGTTGTGACTACATGGAATTCCACCCAAGATCATATTCAAAATCATGTTTTAAGCAGCTTCTGACTAAGTCATATTATGTTCATGTGCCTAAGTAGTGTCACATTGTCCAGATGGATTTTGGATGAGGGTTTGCATTTTTTCTGTGCACTGATGCTTCCACGGGCAATAAATAAAAAAAATTATGGGCTTAAGAGAATCAGTCAGTCTGTTGAATTGCTGATTGTTCCTACTTCTGTTAAATCTAAGGATTTGCCTCCTTCTGAATACCTATGAACACACAGCAGAACATTTTACCTGTTTTGCAGAAGGATATGTCAAGGTGTAAGGTGATTTGTTGGAGTTTACACAGCATATTATGAGTTACAGCAGGAACAACAGGAAATAGAGCTTATTATTACCTGTACCTACAGGCATCTAGGTGCTCTAGGACCTTGTTACTTGTACAGTGAAATGCCTTGCTGATTTCCCTGTGCTAAATCTCAATTTTGAATCAGAAAGCCAGTGCAAAAACAGAAGTATGAGTTTATGTTTTAGCTGGTCTAATATGAGAAGAGCTTTTTGTAGTTTAAAAATCTCATGAGGAATAGTAAACCTTTTTAAAACTGAATTACTCTGGGCAATTCCAGTCTATTCAGGCATGCAGAAAATGTAATTTTAAAAAATCTTTTAAACTGGAAAAGACACTGTATTTATTTATATATTTATTTCTAGTTTCCTAATGTAAAATTTTGGATAACTATTTTGTTAACTGTCTCTATTGTACTGAAAATTACAAGGAAGAAAGTCATTTGCCATTATGAGATGCAGGTTAATTTAGTTTATATGTGGGCATAATAATGTTTTTTCCATTGATTATTATAGATACTTTGTTCATGAAGAGGTAGGATACTGAAACATTCTGGAAGGTTACTTATATTCGTTTTTCAGAATGTTTATGTGTGAACTGACATTCAAACAGTAGATCTGAGGAATTCAAATTTTTTTTTTCTTTTTAATTTTAGTTTTTCTCAGAGCAGGATTGCAGGTCATGTGACATGTTCACAAGAAAGGAAAGGGAATTTTTTAATTTTAATGTTGCCAACAAGAATTAAATATATATACATTCTAGGAAGAAGCATTTACCTCATTCGGGATTTTCTTACCTGATACACTAAAATGAGTAATTTTCGTAGGGTTAAATAACAGCAATTGGGTTAAGACAAAAGAGATTTAGGTTTAAATAAATTCTATGCAATTAGCTGAAAATTTAGAGCTCAGTGTTAATTTATGAATGACATTTAGTTTGACAGCAAAAAGTTATAAATAGAAAAGGAAACAGAAGATTTTTGCTTCACCATAGTTTAGACAGAGAAACAATACTGTGAACAAAAAGAATATTTCTAAACTATAAATAAGGGCCTCATTTCTTAAACAAAATACTTCAAACAAAACCAGAATTTTATATTTTAAATTTCTTAAATTTTCATGCATATTGAATTCACTGTAACTGTGAAAATTTCATTAAAGTAATTAAACACTAAATAATACTACAAGTTGGATTTTAAAGTTAATTGCATGAGTTTGCTATCAAGTTCACTTCTTTTTCTAGCTTTCCTTTCTTCCCTGCTTTTTCCTTCCCCTCCTCCCTGCTGCCAGTGTAGTAACATCGTTATATTAAGGATGAGTGGCCCCCTGAAAACTGTGGTCCTTGGATCAGCAGACTAGCAGTGCTGAACACAGTAATTCAAGAGGCTTCCTAAAGCATTACATACAGTCTCTGCAGCAAAGTGAAATGTTTCTTTGCTGTAATTGCTCACGTTAGGATGATGTTAAGATAAATTTAAATGCCCATCTTAACTGAATAGGGTTGCTTCTTCCATTGTGGGGTGGAAAAGACTCCTTATCTGGAACCACTTTCCAGATAGGAGGTGAATGAGAAAAGAGAAAAAGGTCTGTGTGATTAGTCAATTTGTTTGATAGATGTCAATCAAGATGTAATTTGTTATAGGGAGGTTTAATGATTTTACTCTGTATCTCTTTTTTAGTTTTACGTTTTTAAACTCTGTTGGAATTTTTAGAAGTTGTTGCCAAAAACCTGGCTCAGGGCAGCGAGGCCTGAGTTAGAAGAGGTTGTAAAGGCTCAGAAGCTAGTAAAGAGGGAGTAAATCTTAGATTATTAGCTTTGTGTAAGAGAAAACAGAGTTAATTTCAGTGTGTATACTATAATGTCTGGGAGCAGTGAGTTGTGTGTGAAGCTAAAAGATTGTTTACAGTCTCTCTCCACCAAGCTCTCCTTTGAGAGAGGTTCTTTCCTTTTCTGAAGTATAGTGGGCTTTTTTGATTTTACATAAATATATTTCTTTAGCTTTTCTTAACCACATTGTTATTGGCATTTGACTTTTGTTCTGTCTTTGTTTTTTTCCCCACAAAGAAAGTGGCAGGAAACAAGTACTTCAGACTTGGCTTTTGGGGGCATTTTGAGGAAGAGGTGATAGTCTAAAGTGTGTTTATCAATAATAGTGTTTTGAATGCTTTCTTCTAGCCTGAGGACCAGAGCTTTTGCTGTCATGTCCTATGACTCCTGTGTGTTACATCCTGCTTGCTCCCAGACCCTTCTTCAAGGTGACTTAAAATTATAGGGACCTCAGAGTCATTTTAACATTAGCTTGCTCCTAATTGCCTATGGTGTTTGTTTAAACTACTTTTTTTTTTTTTTTTTTTTTTTTAAAAGAAATAGAGGAGAACTTGCTGTGATATGTCACCAGGGAAGGCATGGTGTGAAAGCTTAGCTAAAGCCACTTCAATCATTAAGTATTCTTTTCCCTCAGAGAAACTTTTCACTTTTTAACACTATCTCCAGAACAGAAGGGACACATTATGTTTTCCAGTATTCTTCTGTAAAGTCACCTTCACTAAAGCCATCTCTGTGGCTGTAAGTGCTGTTTTAACTATTTCTCCTACGGAAAAAATACAGAAATTGAACAAAACAATTGCCATTTTCTTCCTTAGGGAGTGAACAGGAAAGCCAAATGCAAAAACAAACAATTAGTATACTCTGAGAAACTTAGGGTATCTGTCAAGAAATTAGGAAAAACATTTTGTGTTTTTTGTTTGATGAGAATACTGTGCACAAGAAATATACCATATATTATTTGCAATTTTTTGACAATTGATAATTTAAAACATTCATGTCTTGAACCTATTGTTTATGTATTTGATTTCCTGATCTTCAAGCTATATTAACTTGAATTACTATATGTATTTTTATAAAGGATGAATTTAAACCAGTGAAGGATGATTATGAAGTAATTATCTTAAATCTAGCATTGTATTTGAATTTCTAGTCAATTATCTTGCCACATTCTTCACAAGCTATGTTCTGTGATGTCATAGGACTTATACATTTGTCTTTAAAATAGAAACAGATGAATTTGCACACATTAGAATCCAGTAATTACAACTCATTGACTTTAGAAATTAAATGTAATAAAAATGCAGAGTATTTTTGCTTGTTAATTGCATTTGCCTAAAATGCCAAACTCTTTTTACGAAGTGACTAACAGGGAAATGCTTAGAAGATTATTATGGATGTGCCTTGAATCTGAGAGATAGCAGGTACATTTACTGGAGCATCAATTTTCCATTGCATGAGTAATGCAATTGAAAATGATGATGGACTTTTTGAAAGGTTGACTACACACCAGTGTCCCTGACTTAAAAGTGTGAAAACCACTCCTAGTCAAGACAACTTATTCTGACATCTGCAGTTTCTGAAAGGATTACCTTAAATTTGTTATGCCATGTTAAAACACGTGTTTTATGAGGCTGGCCTCAGCTCCTGGCTTTAGTGTCAAGAACCCTGCTATGTAATGCAATGGGTCTTGTTAGGTTTAATTGACCAAAGCTGATTTGTTAAAACAATTCATTTGTGCTGTAACTCATGCCCAGGCAAAGTTGCTACCTGAATCTCTTGACCTTGACTTGTCTGGGTCATGAAATGGCTGCGAACTGCTTGACCTCTCCATTGTTCAGCAGCCATGCCACTTCTTCCGGTTCTTTGTGGTAATTGCTGACAAGAAGACTTTGGCCCCAAATTTACAGCCTAGCGGGTTTTACAGTGTCTCTCTGGAGCAGCTGTGTCCTTCTTTGGATGTGCTCCTGATGTCACCACCTTTTGTCTGCTGACAGCGATGGGGACAAATTGACTGTCCTCCAGAGCAGAAGAAGTGGTGTGGGGATTTCTAGGAGTTGGAAGAAAACTCCATCCTCTTTCAGGCTGCTGTGCATTTCTGCTCTGTTAAGGTGCATGGGGTCACTACATTTTTTGAGGGCAAACGTCATTAGTCTTAGTCAATCCCATTTCATTGTGACCTTTGTTTGAGTGCGATGTGCTGAGAGGAAGGTTCTGCTTTGAAAATATTTAGAGATGAAATTCTAATGGTTATGTACACTGCTTCAATTTTTAGGAAAAAAGAGTGATCAAATAATTTCTGAGGCATGAAATGGAGGATTGTTTCATGTCAATGTCATAAGTGGCTACTGATTTCCTTAGTACCAAAACATCAATTTCTAAAAGACCAAGACTGTATTCAAGAGCATGATCTCTACAGCAAAGGACTTCATTCACTATGCTTGATGCACTATCTAAAATTATTAAAAGGGGAGAAAGAACAATCTTTGTAATAATTTTTTTTTCTTTTTAATTGTGAAATGCATTCTTTCTAGGGTAAGCTACTTGTTCTTAAGAATTACTCTTACTGTGAGCGAGTCATTGGCCCATTGTCCTGACAGACTGCCTACTGTCAATATCCCTGATGCTAGTGTCAGCTTCTTGATACAGGTTTTCTTCTTCCTGTAATTGCCTATAGTTTGACTGCTAGGACAGTTTAGTTTTTTGAGGTGGGTATTATATCTAATCGTCTGCTGCACTGTGGCACTGTTTTAGGAAGTAATGTCTTTTGAAGTCAGTGACTGGATTTACTGAAAAACTGGCATGATACAACCTTGCTGGGTTAAGAAAGCTGGGTTAAGGCTAGTACTTGTACTACTATAAAACAAGTAAATTTGTAATCCAATGTCATCAGATAATTGATATGTTCTTATTTTAAGGCTTCAGCCTTAAACTTTGCTGATGTGAATAGATTTATTCACACAAATTGACATATTTTAAAACCTGTATCCTTTCACAGCACTATGCACTGACTTCTGCAGCATATGATCAGGTTTATATTTCTGTAGTACACCTCATTTGTTTGCAGACTTATTCTTTCTTTTCTTGGGGAAAAAAAAAAAAAACAGATTGTCTGTGTGCATACAGCATTCCCATGCACTTGTAGATGACCAAACCTTTTCTCTCTGTGTGAAAATCTGCAATGTAGTTATGATTTTTAATTGCAGTTTTATATTCCTCTGAAGGAAGAGGGTAGAGTGCTGGTGCAAGGAGCTTGAATACTATCACAGTGATGACAGTGTAAAATATGTCTCAATGTTTTGATGTAAAGACTTCAAAATCTTTGTCCTGGTCCCCAGACCTGCTGTGGCTCCCTGGTGACCTCAGACATGTTACTTAATCTCTCTGTGTCTCTGGTCCCAGAGAGAGAGAACATAACTTACTTCAGTGCTGCCCCAGCAAGGGTTGTGAAATACTGGGGTAATGTACTGCCTAAAAAATTCAGCCCTCCTGTATTTCACTGCAAGAAAAATCCATGTGCTAGTGCCCAGCCCCCAAGTGGCCTCTGTGTTGTAAAAAAATGTTGTACCCAGTTTTCTCATGCCCAGACGGAAGAAACTTGCCCAAGCAGGGAGGGCCGGCACAAAGCATTCCTGCACTGAAAGCCCTGAGGTGGTACTGCTTTGTGGGAGAGGGTGTTGGAGAGAAACAGCACAGTGGTTGGCCCATCACAGGAGACCTGGTCTGTGGTGGGAGCACTCCTCATGTCACCTGTGCTTCATTCAGCAGGAGCTCTGGGCAGGGCTGGCCCTTGAAGGTGGGACATGGCTTTGGTGGCTCAGAGAGCTCTGTTAATTTCCTTGCCCTGAGACAGTGAAGGAAAAAATACTTCAGACGGAAAGATAAAAGAAACACTCATCATGGGGCAACTGTATGTATGTTCAACCACAGAGGAGGCATCTGCAGTGCTGCAGGGGTGGCCTTTGAGGTCAGTCATCCTTCCCTCCACTCTGATCACAGATTTTCAGTCAAGTGGGCCAATAGCTCAAACTAGAGAACGCTGAAGTTCCTGCACTGTGGCCCTGTGCACAAGGTGGATGATCAGGAGTTTTGGTGAGGTGTGAGATGAAACCCAAGCTGATATACAGTGTGCCTGTGTCTGGAATATGCTGGGCATCCAGTTTCATCTCTCAGACTTGGGCAGATCTGATCTGTGAGGCAACTGATGGGGTTAGTCCAGAGATGTATCTTAGAGGGCCTACCTTTGCCTGGAACTCCCACTGATTGTACTGAAACACTCCTAAATACTTTATTAGTAACCTGTACTTTTTGGACCCAGTGTGCCCTCTACTTTTATTCCTTAAGTCACTGCTTTCCTCATTCCTTCCTTTATGATGATATTTCAGGGTTGATAATGAATTAGCCATAACAACACCTACAAAATTACTGTCTGCTTCTCAGAGTGAGAAGTGACAATAATTTATGAAAAAGAAGCCTGTCAATGCACTTTCCCTAGCTGATACCGAAACAGTGCAGCTTACAGTGAACCAAGGGTTAACATCAAAACTTATTCTATTGTTTATCTTCCAGTTAAAGAATAACCAGCTTGTGCAGAAAGGAGAATTGGAAAATTGATTGGACTGTCTAGATTCAGACACATAATTTCAACTATATCAAGTTGTGATTTTACCATATATGCATTCATTGGTGGGTTCACTGTAGTTCAGTCATCTGTAAAGGCTTATGTTGTAGAAGTCACGGACTCTGATGGTTTTCTTAAACCCAAGGCAATTGTTTTTTTAAAGCTATATGTAATTACTTAACTGGCTTAATTGCTTTTTTTTTTTGCTTTTTTTTTTTTGTTAAGGAGACATATCACATTGTTACATAGAGCATAAGAAATGTTTTTTGCATTTTAACTATAGTGAGGAGTGCTGTTATATTTTAAAAGATGCTAATCTTGCATTGTCATACACAAATGTAATGTGTATGTAGTCCTCCTCAGCCTTTCATGTATTTTTTTCACTATATTGCTGATATAACTTGGATATTCTGGGACAAGAATTACAGTTGTCCTATAATGATTTCTGTTCTATTTACAACCTCCAAATAAAGGAAAAGCTGCTTATAGTAAAATGAGGATCACTGGTCTTTCAGTAATTAAATAGACTTGTTATACTGCATTAATCCTTTTTGGAACATTTGGAATGACTTCTTAGCACTCACAAACACAGCATTAGGGCCAGCAATTAATCTGTTGTTTGTCCTTCAGTATTTATGTGATGTAAAGAATGTGTGTTCAAAGATGTATTCCAGCTTCAGGACTAGGATCATCACAGAGTGGAATAATGATATTGATCATTCAGTAGTGTGAACCAAGACCTAGAAGTTGCAACTAACTGCATCCAACTGAAAGGACTAAAGATGGTTTTCAATGCTGTCTAGTTTTGATTGCTGTATGTATGTGAGAAAAAAAGTGTGAATTATTTGGAAGTACCCAGAAACTTTCTAATTTTCTGATTAACCTTCCTCAAGGTTAAGAAGTAAAGACTCAGTATTTCATCAGTAAAGAACGTGTTCAAGAAAAAAAATCAGTATCTTTCTAATAGTGAGGGTAGTGTTGTTTTTATCAAGGACAGGTCTAGGAAGCATCTACCAAAACAACACACCTAAACTTAAACTGTCTGGCAGAGAAGTGTTTCAGGTGATCTCTTGATGTCCTTTGTAATTTCAGGGTTCAATGATGCTAATGCAGTAGTCAAATTTCTTCCTTTTCTGAGCTTTGACTTCACAAAAAATGAACAAGTAAAATCACCTGAACTTTCTCTCTGACATCTGCAGTTTTGTAATTGCTTGTCTGGACATAGCCTGCTTAGTTTTCTTTGATCAGAAGGCCATACTAATTCTCTTGGTGTTGTGTTGGAGTTTTGTGCTGTTTTGCATTGTTCAGCGGTAATTAACTTGAAGCATAGTACAGAGCATTAGCTTCTGAGCCTAGGTTAAATCAGCAGAAGAGTCTTATGTTCCTGTGGTCTATAGCCTTAGAACACATTATCCTATTGCAGTAAGATAAAAGTGTTTTAAATATAGTCCGACCAGTCTGACCTTGTCAGAATTCAAGTCATATTATTCCTAACTTGGGCTTGCTGAGGTGTTTCACAGTAGGATGAACATTAAAATAGACCCTATTCTGTCTCGTGAGAGGGCTATATGTCGATCTTTCCTTAAGTTCCACATTATGGCAAGATACTCTTTCTTCTCTGTGCTCATAACGCTTCTCTTGCCATTGATAGGCACTCGTGTCTGAGACTAACAAATGCAGTTGAGACACTACAAGGCATCAATATTAGATCATGTAGATATGACTACTGAATAGTAATAGTTGTAGTTTTTATTTTGGGAAAGAGTGAATAGTGACAGTTTTATTGTAGCAAGTATTTATGAAGTTCTTGGCTTTTACTGTAAATGCCCTGGAAACAGGTGTCAAAATGAACAGAACGTAATATAATATAATGGCCAGTCTTCGCGAGTGAAGATCCGGGGAAGGTCTTTACATCCAACGCCTGCGCATTGGATTTTTTAGGTGAGACACAGTGTGCGCGGAACTGAGCCCACCCTTTAATCCTAAGGTTCATCTGCCGGGGCCAAGCGAGCTTGGACGGTGGCAGCGAGGTCCTCAGGATGTAGATGGGTTGCCTTTTAAGGGCTAACGAGCTCCATCTGCCCGGGAGTACAGAACGTAATATAATGATTAATATACACACTGCATAAAAGTTGCAAAAAGGCTCTAGAATTCTTAGGTTTGATTTTTCTGAAGTTTGCCTACACAAACACAGCGATAAGTAAAGATACCATGGTGAGGTCTAAGGAAGCTCACGGGAGCCCTGAAAGCATCAAAATTGCATTCATATGGCATCTTCATTGCTTTTATGTACACTGCTCCCATGGGCTCCCTACAGTGTGATATTGACATACTCGGGAAAAATACGCCCATAGCAGATTAATTTGAACGTGTCTCTGTTATATGTTTGTTTTATTTTCTAATACTAATATATGCATATGAATCCGACTGTGTGTGTTGATGTGGTGTTTGATACGCAGTTTCCAGTTTCAGTGAATGTTTGGTACGCATTCTAATTATTATGTATCTTACTGTCTAAGATGCCTTACCTTGGTTTTCAGATCTGGTTTCTTTATCACTGGTAACACATGACCTATTTGAAAGTGTCACATAGAATCCTAGAGTCACTTAGCTTTGAAAAGACCTCTAGGATCATCATATGCAACTGCTAACCCGGCACTGCCAAGTCCACCACTAATCTCTAAGCACCACATCTACATGTCTTTTAGACACCTCCAGGGACACCTCAACCACTTCCTTGGGCAGCCTGTAATGCTTTACACCCCTTTTGGTGATCAGTTCTTTTCCTAATAACCAATATAAACCTTCCCTGGCACAACTCAAGGCCATTGCCCCTTGACCTGTCACAAATTACTTGGGAGAAGGCACTGACTGTCCCCTTCTACTGCCTCTTTTCAGGTAGTTATAGAGAGCACTGAAGTTTCCCCTCTGCCTCCTTTTCTCCAAGCTAAAGAACCCCTGCCCTCTCAGCTGCTCCTCACAGGACTTTTTCACTAGAACCTTCACCATCTCCATTGCTCTTTCTGGACTTGCTTCAGCTCTGGAATGTCTTTCCTGTAGTGAAGGGCCCAAAACTGAGTACTGGATTATAGGTGAGACCTCACCAGTGCCGTGCTGACATATTTCTTGTTGCCTTTGTGGCAGACAGCTGGGTGGCAGAATAACTGCTGCACTAGACATCACAGATGATGAATAAATGTGCCAGCATTTCCTTTCTTCGTGGAGCATCTCCACAGAGACAGTTAACACTTATCAGCTTTTTTGGAGTCTGTCACGGTTTGAGAGCTAGGTGGCTCTTTGTCAGTGGAGACTGCAGCAGTAACCCAGCTCTTGCCACAGCCTCTGGGGATGTGGGGTGGGGGTGAGGTGAGAGAGTACATGTGGGACTATGGAGGAGTGGGCAGGGGCTGAGTGAAGAGTACTCAGGAGTGGGTGTGAGTAGCAGGCAGTGGGGGATGCCATCTCCATTGCCTATAGCACCAGTTTTGAACCCCTGCGCTAGACAGGTCTGTTGACTTCTGAATAGTAGTCTCTCTTCTCTTGTCTCCATGGCAACCCAAAGTTACTGTATACAGAATGTTTGTGGCTCTGCATGCTGGGAGAAGAAAATATGCATATCGAATGTTGTGTTCCATTTGGAAAAAATGAAAACAAAGAAAGGAGAAAAGAATCTTAATTTATTTTTCTTCCTTTCCCCAGTTTTGTAAATGTGAGGGACATTCTTCTGTATTTTGTAGATTAATATGGATCCTGTCTAGTTTCTTTGCACCTCAGTTGTCTCAGGAGGGGTTATTTTACAGTAATTTAAAGTCATAATACTGAATTCATGTTACAAGGTCTGTGTTCATATTCATACTGCTTCTGTAAAGGATGCTTGGCCTGTTCAGAAGCTATTCTGGTGTTTTGGGTTCCCAGGCAACAAAACTAGAACAGATATGACTGAAGTACTGCAGACTCTCTAGACTGTAGACCTAATCCTGCAAATCCCTATTTACATAAATCCCACTGATTTCAAAGGGCCTGCACATGAGAAAGCAGGTTTTACAGGATCAGCCATTCTTCCTAGAGACCAACATCTGTTGCACCAACTGTGATAATCTCATGACTGTTAAAGAAAACTCTAAGGAAACATTTTATCCGGGCTAAAAGAAAACAGCAAAATAGTACCATTGTTATCTAGTGCTATAAAGTGGATTATTAACAAAGCAACTCTCTGTGTATACTGTGTCTCTCTTCCCTTCCTGCATATTATTATTTACTCTAGAGAAAATGCTATATGTAGCTATGCGTTGTTATGCTGTTCTACACCTGTGTTGTATGAAGTTTGTAGGCCATACTGCAGATGTCGAGATACACTTAGATACTGAAAGAGACCTTTGGCGTGGAGGTTAATGACTGTCAGTGTCTTCAAGTTTTTGGAAATGGAGAAAGAAATGTCTTCAGTACAATTTTAAGGTATTCTGGGTCTCGCAGTTCAAGTCTGTGCTGTTTTGGCTTTGGCTGAATTAATTAAAGTAGAATTGCCAAAGAGTCCACTTGGCATTCACTGTGGAAAGGTGGATGGGCTATTGGTAAGACTGCAAAGAACTAAAAAAGAAGAGCAAAAGTAGATGGTGGACATGTTGGGAAGAGTAAAGTCCAATTCCTTTGCTCCTCTGTAAGAACAGAGAACACTTCCATAGCTGTGGTAGCACTTGCTGCAGCTGGATTTTAGTAGCTTTTGTGACCTGTACATGAAAGTCTGTGTGAAAGGAACAATAGGCTGCTGCCTTACCTTGATTGATTCCCAGTTCCTGTGGGCCTGGTTTCATAACACGCAGGAGTGTGTGGAGTTGTAGTGGTGAGGTCATTTGATGTGTAGTCTTGGGATTTCATGTGTGTGTTCGCTGCATTACTTGGGCTGTACAGCTGAAGACAGAGATGAGGATTGGTTCACTGTCCCTTGCAGGACAGAGGTTATAATAAAATAGCTGTAGAAAAGCAAAGCAAAAGAGCTTTGCAGCTCAGTTGGGCCATTAGTATGTTGAAGATCTCCCTCAAGTCCAAAAGCAACGGTGGTCTAACCAGTGATGAACTGTAGAATTGTTCTAGCATTTCACTCATGTTTTGTGTTCCCTGCACTTAAAATTTACTATCAGTCTGCACATGACAAGGACAATGGTCTGGGATTTCTGTGAGTGACATGATAGATAATATGCTACTGCTACTCCTGTGATCAGATCAATGGAAAAGAAGGAGTAAGATGGCAAACATACCTACAGTGCATCCTATCAGAAGCTGCAGGGTTGGTGGACAGAGTCATGTTATTTCTCTAGATGAGTGCATATTCTTGTAAATTTTCCTGATAATTTTTAATGATTATTCTCTCACCTCTCTGAAATTAATAAAATAATGTTCAAAACCTAAGAGACAAGGCTTGAGGAACCTATATTTTAACCAATGTGCAAAAGCTAGGATATAAATGAAACTTCTGTGTAGTTCAGCTTGAGAAAGTAGCATGTTCAAAGGTGGTGCTTTTATTCACAAACTCTAAGTTTACAGCATCTTTTCTTCTCAGTATCTTCTCCGGTTATTGAGTCAACTTTCCTTAAATGTGAAAGATTCATAATTAGGCGGACTTTTCATTAGGGGAAAAAATGTTGACTACAGGTTTTTCTTCAATGCATAGACTTTGGAAGGAGTGTTTTTCAATCGGTAGTGTATGGATTGCCTATTTAAGTAATCTGCTCCCTGTCTAAGGAATCATACTGAGTAGTGTGTTAAATAGCCTTTTAAATTAAATATTTAATTTCAAAAGTTCATGGTGGTTTGTAAGAAATGGTGAAGATTAGTATAATGTTTATTGAAAAAAAGTGTTAGGGTATCATGGGCAGCTCTTTTGTAGACAGTTCAAATTCTCTGTAGAAGAAGTGAAAAGAAATTGCACAATACAAGACTATATTTCTATCATAGTGCTTCAAAGGCTCATTTTGGAAACCACAAAACTGTGACTCTGGCACAGCCTTAATTCAGATAACAATATCAAAATAAGAAGTGTCTTACAAAATGTATGAGTTGAAGACATTTTTTTCCTACACAAAGTAAATATTTAAACATTCATGGCAGGTAGTGTTCTCACACATTTGTTGAAAAGTGAGAAATCTGAGGCATCTAAGCAAGTCCAGATGTTTAAGAAGCCTCTTGCTTTAAAGTGTGAATGCATTTGTTCATGTGAATGTAATGAACCTTTGACCTGCAGCAAATTAGTGTAAGCCATAAGTGACCTTGATGTGCTTTCTGTCATGATCTTTATTTTTGCTGTGGTTGTCTTTCCTTTTGGTGTTTTTTTGACTTTTTTTTTCTCCTTTACCTATGTTGTCAAAACAAAACTATTTATAGTGTGTATGCTCAGTAATAGCAGTTTATTTCTACATGGTTTACAGAGAGAGTTAGAAGCCAACAACTATAATTACATCCATGTTCATAGCTTAGCAGCAAACTAGGAAAGTGAAGTTAAGGTATGCCATTGATGGAGTATATCCAGTAAGAATTATAGGGTAAAATCATTGCTATAAATTCTTTTGGTTTAATGAAAATTGTTACTTATATTTGGTTTTGAGGGGTTTACCACTGCCTGTTGTGTTTATGTGACCACATGAAGAGTATTTAAGTTCTGTGTTTTGTGAATATCTTCTTATTGTATTTATTTGCTGCTTCTTCCTTCTGACTCAGCAAAACTGTAAATTACAGATAGTAACTTTCTACAGTAACCTGACATTTGTGCTTTGTGGAATTGGTGCCATTATTACCACTAGTGGTGCAAATATGTAAGGAAGGTTAGATCATGTACATCAGAGTTTAACTGTGAAGTGTCACAGTCATTATCCTCTATTGGCCTACTTGCTCATGCTAAATATATTTAAATGAGGTAGCAGCCTATAAGGTTGAAATAAGTATAACCGAGATTAATATACAACAGGTATTCTGTAATAAGGGAAGTCTTAATGTTTGGGGATCCAACGCAATTGCACATATACATTTACATGTAAAATTATTTCTTGTTATTTGGCAGTTGAGTCTGAATGCTCTGTATGTATGTAGAATATAGTCTACTTGTTGTGGTTCATGTTTTTTTCTTTCTTCTTGCCATAATTATGCATATATTTAAATATTATTTTCTTACTGAGGCAGACTTGAATTCAACACAGAAATATTTAATTTCCTGAACATGATCAGCACCACCATGTGAAAAGATGAAAATCCTCTGTCATTTATATGAAGAAAAAAATTTAGCCAAACATGAAAGAGTTATCCATACATGCAAGAGGCAGGTTTAAGAGACCTGAAGCTACTGAATGGTCTAAATGTATAAGACAGGTAGCAAGAGGTCTATAGGTAATATGAAGTTTCTTCATTTAATGCATTAAGCAACTTGCCTTAGGCTGAAAAAAAAAATGTATGGCAAATTGAAAAGGAAACTCTAATCTCCAGTATCTGGTCCCTGTGCCCATTCAAATGGGTCACATTAGCCTGTTCTCAACTGTTGAAAGTTAGGGCTGGTTTCCTGCCCACATTTATTGGTATACTGCCTGTTGGTTCTCTCAGACTACACTAAACTCCCTCTTGCACTAGTCTTGTGTGGTACCATCATGTTGGTATCCAGTTTTAGAAGGGAAAGTGCAATTACATTTTTAAGGATGTTAGTGGGCACTGCTGTGAAGTATGTGATTATAGGACATTTTTGTCACAACCTAATTCTTACACAAAAAAATATGAGCTCCCCTTCTAGGGAAGTGCTTTGTGCTAAATTGGTTTAGCCATTAGTTACATGAAGAAAATCGAACAAGATTAGGATATAACATTTTGTCGGCAGACCCAACAAACTTTCTCTATTCTGTTGAGCCAGCCAGGCACCTTGCAGCAACTACGCGGCACTCAGTTTTGTCCAGCTGGCTCATGGCAGTCGTACCGTTGCCTACAAAATACCATGGATATACATCAACACTTGTAATAGCAATGTGAACAGGGGAGTGGTCAACACTGGCCTTGCAAATAGCTCCTCTCCAGCTCAAGTGACAGGGATGAGGCAGGCCATGTGCCAGGGAAGGGTGATGGCGATGGCAGTCACTTTTCAGATGCAGCTCGTGTCTTCTAGCAGGCTCCCTTTGAAGTACCCAGCTGCTACTTAGCAATGTAGCCCACCCTTGTAACATGACCTAGCAGAGAAGCAGCAGGAGTGGCTCCTGCTAATTATCTTCCCTCTTTGCAAGGCCTGGTTGCCTGTTAGCAGTTTGTATGGAGGGAGGGAGGGAGGGATGGGTTTGTTATAGGCTACTTTGTTCTCTCTGTTTTCTAATTGGCGGGCTTTCTCATTTATTTCAATCTCTAGCCTCCCTGATTTTTTTTTGGAGTTTGTAGAAAACCAGAATAAACTTAGGTTCTCATTAGTTTCAGAACACTGTCTTTATTAAGTTATGGACACTTTGGATTTTAAAGGTCCTTGTTTCTGCTGGCAATGACCACAACATTACTTTTTTGTTTTATTTCAAAATAATCCTTGAAAACTTAGATTTGGAGACACAGAGGAGAAATTACCAGGATTTAACTTTCAGTTTCTGTCTATTCCTACCTCTGTACTCTGCACGTAGTTTTCATTTGACGGAAAATTGTGTCAAAAATGCTTATTGTCATAATAAAATGAGAAGAATAATCTGAAATAGTTGAACTCCCCAGGAAATAACAGTGATTTTTTTCTCAACTAATATTTGTCATGGGATTTAGCGTGGTCATTCTTTTTTAGGGACTGAAAGGAGATGCTCAGATGTGTACCTTGTTAGCAGTGTTTTGACAAAGAGCAGCAGCTGCATAAACTAATCTTTCTGTAGCTTTCACACATGGGACTCAATTAACAATGAGGCACTTTCAGTATCTAATCCTTTCTGTGTTTCAAAAAAAGTTTCCTGGTTTCTGTACATTTTTCCATGTGTAACTCTTACCTATAAACTGAGGCAAGTGACAGACTGTAAATGGACTGACCTTGCATGACGTTTCATATGTGATTTATAGAAGACAATGGCACTTGTGTTTATATTCCTGGTAAATTCAGATTAAAGCGAAGATTAAAGTCTGTTATTTGCAGAACGTTGTAATGATTGCAGAATCTAGAATAAAGCTTTGTTTGAAATTCCTGTGTCTCCAGCTCTGAAGTATAGAAAATTAAGAAGTATTGCCCCAGGTATGTCATTCAGCCTCACTGAGGTAAGCAAGAGGAGGAAGAGCTCTATGGTTACAGGTTATAGTAAGCCTTTGAACTCATGGTATGTATTGTAAGAAAGTCTGTATTTACCTATGGCACAGTCAAGACACAAGACTGGATAATTGGGCCTTTAACTAATTTCCAAATGGATCTATGGCCAGAAATTGAAGTTTTAGATATTTTCATAGTGGAAATATTTGGAAATTTTGAGATATTTTAGAATAACAGCAAATTAATGCAGGCTCCATTTTAATTGCACTTGTCATTTGAACCTTCTGTTTGAAATTCCTGTACTAGAATTATATAAGGAGGACATTCTGGAATTAAAGGGGCTTCTTGTCTTTTGCAAGTGAGCAGGAAGATGGCAAAAGGATATAGAGACAGAGCCTAAACAATATGTCATTAATTTTTTTCTTTCACCTGGTAAAACTTAAGTCAAGCTTAAATTGCTAAATTCAGAGTAGGCTATTATCACTACTTGCCAAATAGTACATGCTTGTGCATCTGTCTAATCCATATATGAAAGCCACAAACAGAAGCACATAATTTGGCACAACACCAGAAGCATGCCTCGGCACACTTCTGGAGATTCTTCCAAATGACTTACTGATTCAAAAATTCTATACTGTTTGTCTGTGTGCGTGTGCTGAGTATCTGGAGGAGTTAAGCATGAACTCTACCAGAAAACTATGTCTGTTATGTTTTAATTTGGGGTATGATGGTTATGTATCCCTACTAATTTACTAGGAGCTCTAGATGTATTACAAAGGGGATTTTGTTTGTTTGTTTGTTTTTGTTTGTCTGTCATTGTGTGTGAGAGTAATGGTGATGTTTCTACTAGGAGAAAATTAACAGAGACAATTTACATGAAATGTGCTAGTATTGAGAATACTTGTTAGTCAGAATTGCCTTTTTTTTTCCCAGTTACTTTGTTTTCTCCTATTTCTTCGTTCTTTTTCTGTTGAATTTTTTAAAGAAGGGGTTTGAGTAATGCTTAGAGACCTCAAAACTAGAGTACAAACTCATCCGTAAAATAAATCAAGTCAAGAAATCAGGTTTTTTCCACCCGTGGTAACCATTGTTCCTTATGTTAATCCCCCTTAGGCTCTGGCACATCTTTTATTTCACAGTGAAGTGTTTCAAATATTCAGATAAGTTTAAGGGTGCAATTCCATTAAATAGCTGAGATGACTTTATGGATGACTTCCGCAAAAAGAAGCACTTCTCTACTGGTCAGCTCCCACAGCTTCCCACAGAATCCTTCTCTTGCCCTGACACTGGTGGTTGTTTGTCTCATCGCTTTGCTGATTTCTATTTCATGCTGGCTGGAAGGGCTTAAGTGATCTGGGGGTAAATTTAGTCTGGAAACTCATCTGGTTAAAATAATACATTTACAAAAAGCAGTTGTAATCATTTGACAGTTTGAAATACTATGCAATGAAACATAGCAGAAAAATAACTTGTCATTCATTTTTTGAGGGGTATGAGTTTCCCCCTTCATTTTAAAAGAGCGATCTTGTGTCGCTCATGCTTGTCACTCTAAATTAAAAATACAAAATTTTAAGTAATTTATTCTATAGGAGTTATTCCAGTATAAATTACTGTTGTAGGCATAGGTGCTTAGAAGTGAACAAAAAAGCTTTAGAAGATGAAAAGGTGCTTTAATTCCAAAGCAAGTTTTGTGAAGGGTTATTCTATTATGCCATAAGAGCTGTCCTGGTAAATCTGCTGTATTGGACAAGTATTTTGTGAAAAAACTTATTTGTTGATTGCACACTGTATGTGCAAGAAAGTGAGGTAGATGATCTGTACCCTGCTTCATCCTTATGTCCATTCTTCAGCAGAACAATGACAGACATTGTATAGAAACTGAGAGAGAAATCTGCATTTTCTTAGATTTTAAAACCTTAGATGTGGAAGTATTGTCACCTGACAGTTGTAAGTGTAAAAACACCATTGTATTTTTTTTTTAAATCGATGAACAGAGAATATGCTGAAAGGTGAGAGTGATGAAAGACAACTTATGTCATAAATTGAGATTCTGGCTTTTAGTCTGGACACTTCTAAGACAGCCAGACAAGTACACAATATTCTGTCGCAATAAGAAAAAGACAAAGCCCATTTTCTCTTTTCTTAGTGTGACCTTGGCTGGCTGCCAGATGCCCACACAGCTGCTCTCTCACTCTGCCTTTGCAGCAGAACAGGGAAGAAAATGAGACCAGAAAGCTGCTGGGTTTAGATAAAGACAGGGAGGTCACTTACAGATTACCCTCATTGGTAAACATACTCAATTTGGGGAAAATTAATCTAATTTATTGCCAACATTTCTACCTCCCTCCATCTTCTGCCCTGGTGGTACAGGAGGATGGGGAATTGGGGTTGTTGTCAGTCCATTACACCTCCTCTCTGCTTCTCCTTTCTCCTTTTACCCTGCTCCAGCATGCGTCTTCACCATGGACTACAGTCCTTTAGCATAATCCACCTACTCAAATGTGGAGTCCTCCACATCTGCAGTGTGGACATCAGAACAAGAGGAGAAACTTTGCTGTATAGGTGAACAGGATTCCCAGAAATATTGTGGAGTCTCCCTCACCAGAGGTACCCCAAAGCTGACTGGACACAACCCTGAATAGCATGCTCTGGAAGACCCTACTTGAGCATGGAGATTGGACCAAATTTTCTCCAGTGGTTCCTTCCAACCACCCATTCCGTCATTCTGTGTGATCTGTTCTGGTGTGGCTCTCTCTGCAGGCTGCAGGGAAATACCTGCTCCACCATGGTCCTGAAGCACCCACTCCATATCCTTCTTCTGTGAACTTGGTGTTTGTAGGGCTTTGTATCACACTTTTTTTTCCTCATTCCTCACTATTTCTCCCTTTCTTGTACACGTTTTCCTAGAGGCACCTCCATCTTGGCTGAGTGTCTCAGTTGTGCCCTGTGGTGGGTCTGTTTGAGCCAGCTGGAGCCAAGGCAGACTATCTCTTCCACAGAGACCACCCTGTATCCCTTCAATGCCAACACCTGGACACCTACACCCAATACACTCAGCATTAAAGGATGTTGTTTCCTGTTGGAAGAAGACTCCATTCATTGTGTATGCCATGGGGCATTAAGCCTTTCCTTAATAGGTAACAAAGAAGAAAGGGAGACACTCCTGTTCTTCCTTCATACTTCCTTCAAATTTACTGCATTAATCTAAGTGTATATCAGATATGCAAAGTATCAGAGAGATATTCTGCATGAAATTTTTCAAAGACTTGGTATGGAACAAAAAGGCTTTAACAATTTCATTCAATGCTTTGAACACAGTTTTCAAACATAGCTCTACATGTAAGGAGAATGAGACATGTCAGCAGTTGTTTCAGCTGAGGTTTTGGGTGAGCTTAATTTATGAAGGTGTGAGTAAAATCTGAGTTGGTGTAGGTAAACAGTTTTTTGGTATCTGTGTGGGAAACTGTGGTTTAGTATTACAGGACCAATTTATTAATTTCAAAACTTTTGGTAAAAAACTTTGTTTTTGCCTACTTGGTTGGAGGCTCCAAAACTAAATGCTACTGTTCTTCATTCTTCTCTTCTACCCCTTCACGTCCCCCAAACAATAGAGAAATTTTAGGACAGTAGTGTGGTATATTAATTATTCTTCAAATGGGTTTAGGGTTTTCTCTCTGTATGGAAAGCTGTTTAAAGTAAGCTAAATAAGCACAGCTGCAAACTCAGCTACTCTGTTCTACACTCTAGTAAAAACTTTATACCAGCTTTTGGTGTGAACATTCTCAACTTGTGCTGAGTGCCTTTGTGCAGGGAAATTTATTACATTGGCAGAGTTTAGTAATATGATGGCATTGCTAACTCTGGACAATGCTGCAGTGATTGCCCAGTGTAGACAGACTGTTAAATGAAATACATCGTGGAAGTTACCATATTTTCCTGTGTAACTGATCTGGACGAGCTGGTGAAGAGAGAATTCATCTGTTTATATGTACTTCTATTTTGATCTTTTTAGAGGAAGGCTGAAAACGGACTTATTTGCCCTAAAAGTCTATTGATAATGCCAAGAATAAAATGTAGTAATCTTTCTTCTTGTAACATTTAATAGAAAAAAAAACTCCTCAGTAGTTACTTTTGTGAGGCTAACAATTAATCATCAGCAGAATTGGGTTTAAAAATTTGTAGAAGAAGTAAATGAAAAATAATATGAAAATGAACATTACAATTAATGCTGTCTGCAGTTAAAGGATTGCAAAAATCCACGCAGTATAATAATATAATAATTTTTATATGTATCCCTAAGTTCAAACCAGGAAAGCTAATTTCCTAAGGTAAATTTTCTATTAAAATGATATAAAATGTTAGATCTTGGCTTACTTTTCAAGTTTAGTTTATTCAGTAAGTCCTTTTATGGTTGATAGTAAATGAAACATATATGTGTTCAGACCTGTGTGTACATTTGTCAAATACTTCAAAGATCCATTTTGCACGCACTCATTCATTATGTAAGCTGTCTGTCTTAGCTCCAATCAGTCAATGGCCAGGAACCTGAGTTCCCTGGGAATTGGGGTCGGATCCTTCAGTTTCATTTGTAAGCTTCTTTTTGCCTGAATGGAGGTCAAAGGCAAAACGCCTTTGGACATCACTAGGTGCTTCTCTGCTCTTAGAGTGAAACTCTTCATACATTTGCTTATCTCCCAGTCAGAGTGAGGCTTAATCATATTTGTAAGACACTTAGAAGCACTTGGATAAAAAGCAGTGCGGTGGTTATCAGTATAAAATCTGCAATTCTCCATGGTTATTACATTGTGCTGTCTTGGAGACTGCCATATTACCTTGTTTCTAAAATAGGAAATGACTGTGGTATTTCAGAGGTTGTGGTTTTGGAACTGTCAATAAATCCTGATAAGCAGTATATGTAAGAATCCAAGAGCTATGGTCTGGTTTTTTGAGTACTCTGTGTTCTGTATTAGCCTACTGACTGGGACCCAGTTTTTCAAATTTTACCCCTATGATACTAATTTTAAGCTGATGGAAAAAAACCCCCTTTTCCCTGAAATCTCTGAAATTAAAATGAAAAATTTGGCACTCTGGTGATCCACAAAAGAGATGAAGTTGTGTTCTCTTATAAAATAATAAAATCTATGTTTTTAGGGGCTTCATTGTCAAGTTCAAGGTCCAGTTTTATGTGTAATGTTGTGTCCTCAGTTATGTCTAAAATCTTGTGAGTATATTTTCAGCTGGGGGAAATTAGGGGAGAAAAGGCTTCTGTTGTGTTCAAAAATGAGCTTGCATTTCTGGGTAAAGCCCTGATGCATTGCTCCAGGAAAACAGAGTCCAGCCGCTTTATTACACAGATAGAGAGGAAGAATAATCCCACAATGGGTGGTATAGTCTAACAGCAGACAAATGTTGGCACTAGTACCACATTTGGCGCTGACGAGAGTTTTGGTTTGGCTTAATCACAGTGAGCTACATTGCTTTTTAAAATAATTTTGGCACCCAGGACTAGAAACATACACCCTGTTGGTACAATCTGTAATTGAGCGTGATTCAGAACAGAAATAGAAAGTGTAGTTAAAGACAGGACAGCACATTTGGGCACTCCTTATCCAGCAGTGGTGGAACGGCTTTACAATATCTTGTCTTTGGCACTGAAGGATGCTGTATGAAAGGGAGAATATATGAAAACATGACAAAAAGACCCCAGCAAACATAAACCACAAAATTCAAATGTCCCAGACTTAGAGTTTTTTTTCTTTTTCATTCTGTACTACTGCTGGATGTCCCCTTCTTTGCTGTCCTGGACTTCAGAAGAAGTCTGTAGTAGGGTTGGCTGCTGCTGTGTTCTTTCTAAGCACTGCTGTGGTTGGAGAACACATTAATAATATGGAACATAGACAAATTTTAGCCTGAAAATGGTAAAAACTGCTTTCAAAAGGCTGGGAGGTACTACTGTGAGTAATCAGTAAAAGTCTGGAATAAAAGTGTTGTCAGAAGTGCCTATTGAAGAATGTGGTCTCACTGGCATAAAAAACTGAAGATTTAGTTTGGCTTCTGGTGAACGTTTAGCAGGAAAGCATCACTAAAAATGTTTGGTAATCTCAGCAGAGAAACCAAAAAACTAATAGGCATTGTTGCTCTCTTTGATGTGGTTCCTTTAGAAAAGTGTTAAGGCATATTGATAGATCAGAAAGAGGAAACTACTGTTTCTGTTTATATTTGATTTGCTCTGTAGTTGGGGGATTCGAGCCATTAGCAGGCCTGCTTTATGTGTTACTTTTAGTTGTGTTTTGTATTCCTCCTCCCTTTTCAAATCCAAACAAGCCAACCAGTAGCAGTAGTGCATTTGTTCCTTTCCTATTAAGCCAAAACTGCCATAGTAGCCTAAAAAACTTTTATAGACAAGTTTCATGATGAGTGGCTTCAGGGAAGAGAAAGTTTGCAGCACTGTCTCTGGTTCTTCACTTTCAAAGTGACTGACAGTGCAGGGCTGAAAGCTGGATGGACAAACAAAATAATGCTTTTTGGCATTGTTCATACAAGTAATGTTAGTTACAGAAAGCTGGAGAATTAAGCCTTTTGAGGAGTAATCATTTTACACACCCCAAGTGGCACTTTCAGAAAAAAACATATTCATAAAAAAGAGGAAGAGATTATAAAATTAAGAGAAATTATCCAGAACACATTTATCAATCAAAATTTAAAGAAGAAGTAGTAATCACAGGACTTTTTTCTTTTTTTTTTTTTTTTTTTTTTCTTCTCCGGTTGCATGTCAATACTGCTGCTGCTAACAATATCTGCAGCTACATACAACTTGTTTTGAGCAGATTTTTGTTGCTGTGATTTTTTTTTTTGTGTTGTTTGTTTCCTGCTTTGTTGCACAAAATGTCACCCCTTGTCCATATAAGCACTTTCTTGATCAGACGTCTTTGTGCCTTCAGATACGATCTGGAATTCATTGTCTTATCTCTTTAATGCCATTGGAGGTGAAAAAAAGGCTGTTTCCCTCCTGCTAATTATGGTGAAGTGACACGTTATGTTGTATTGTAGTTAACAAATTCAGGGGCACTGAGAACCTTTAGTTTTGCCCCTTGGGAACGTGACTTTTCCTCTTTCGCTCAGCTTCAGGAAACTTGAACATTTGTATTTTCAAGACCACATACCATTGGGAAGGAAGCAGGGGTGGAGATGCGTGCAGAGATTAAGTGGATATGAGAAGCAGTCTGCTTTGTAAAGATCTAGGAACTGCAGAATTTGGAGAAAGGTGCACTCTATATGCCATGTCCTTTGGCATGTTTAAGAGTTCGATGACAATGTTGCTAAATGTAGCAACCTGTCAAAAAATTCCATGTAAAACTGCTTTTCATATGTGGTTATCACAGATCACACTTTTCTGCATAACGATCCCTTCATGCACTTTAGCATACGTAACGTGTACATGGTGCGTGTGTCTGTGTTTGTGTGTGGATGCAAAAGCTTTTATATACTCTAGGTGCACTTTTCTGGAATACATATTTATTATTTATCATGGTAAAGAAATTTCATAAATGTGGGAACTAGTTTTTAAAAAATAACTATAAAAATATTTTGACTGGTTTAGCATAAACTCTTTCCACTCAAATACTTAATCTGCAAACAGTAGGCTGGATTTAAATGTATACCCATAACCTCTGTGTCTCTACTTACTTTAATTTCTGATGAGATAATATTTTGGGAAAAAAAAAATTTGGGAAAACAGAGCCTTCAGATGAAAGCTAGGTTTACTAGGTATTTTGTAATTTAATGGTACCACTCAAACTTTTGTCACGGACATTGATGTAAGTTCAGTTAACAGTGTACCAGCTAAGAGAAAAATGTCTCTTTTCTTACTTGTTAGAACCTCCTAAACATATCAGCTCAAGGCCAGATTCAGGGTGGTTTATAGATATGCTAAATTCTTCTGCAAGGCAACATGTCCTAGAGCAATATATAATTTGTGTGTTCTTACAGTAAGAACAGGAACAGTACATTCCTGCCAATTGAATTATTCATGTTTTTATCAGTGAATAAAAACTGTACATGTATAATTTTTCCTTTTTGCAGAATAGTCCATTAAATTAAAATTACCGTGTTCTTCCTTGCTTTATTTCTTCACAGTTTTTCTGGTTTTTTTTGTGATGTTAAGGAGCAATATATGCATATGGATCAGACTGGGCAAGAACAGGTTGCAGGGACAACAGTACAAACAGTTCTGTGGTAAGGAGTATGAGTGTAGTAGGGAGGAGCTCACTTAATTTTTCTGTCTACAGATCTAATCATACTTTAGAGGAAGCCATAGGCTTCAGTATCAACATATCAAGTCCCCAGTGAAGAGGATTTCTCAAAAAGTGGAGCTTTTGAGGAGACAGAATGTGAGGCTCATCCTCCAAGGCATATAAATCTGTGCAGAACAGCCTGTCTGTGTGATTAATATATTTCCTGTTTCTTCTTTATTCTGGTTCTGCAGCACTGACACATTCAAGTGATAGTAATTTATTTTCTAGAAAGTTTAACAGTCTTATTTGGCAAAAGCGAAGCTGAGACTTCCTTTTTAGTATTTACTTTATTTTTATACCTCTCAACTTTGAGCTAAATGAGAAAATTGAATAAATCAACCAAAATCTTCCTTCAAATAGGAAAAATAATTGAAGTAAAACCAAGTAAAAATGAGTAGTTAAAATGAGGTTTCAGCGTGGTTTTCTCAGTGATTAGCATACATATTACTTGAAAAATATGTAGAGGGCAGACAACTAGTATCATCTTGTCTGAAAGCTAATTCTACATTTTTTAACCAGAAATAACGCTGGAGGTCTTTTTTTTGCAAAGGGTGGTGTTTGCTACTAACATAATGAAAAATAGACATTAATGGGAGAAATGGTGTAGGTGAAGTTGATTTGTGCCAAGTAATTTCCCATCTACTTTTCAGGTTGTGTTTTGTGACTTACTTAGAAAATGCTTTCTGTTCCTGTAACTGATAAAAAACTCCAGCTTGTGACAGAGACATTTCTTGATGGTGGACTCTTCATAACAGAGAAGTTACTCAGCAATTCTGTGTCCTGTTCTGGAGGAAGTGCTGTTGACAATGAACGAGTTGGGACTAATGCAAGACAAAACACTTTTCCAACATTTATGTATTTAGTACCTGACATATTTTTTTCACTTAAACACAATACATGAATGTATTAACGGTATGCTTTATCTATCACTTGATTTTGATGAGAGTCTGAGAATTATTTAAAATGAATTACCCATCAGTTGCATTTTGCATTTAAGAACCACTTTTGAAAGTGGGTGAGGTGCAGGGTTGTGTCTTTTGCAGTGAAAATTTGTTATGCTGTCCAGAAAAGTGTTACAAAGTACAGAAAATGCATCCCTTGTCTATGAATGTCTGAGACATTTAGAAGTGTAATAAGCAAATGTATGGTTTAACCTTTTTAGTTGAATGCGTACCTGTGTTTGACAGAAAGAAACTATCAGCTACATGAACTGAGGCAAAATGATCCAACAGCTTCAATAATCAGATCAGTAGGCAACGTGTGCATATGAAGTGTGGCAATGGTTTATCCTTTACAACCTAAACTTAGTGAAATCTGACCTGCAGATACTTTACCTTTCGAATATTTTACTTTTGCTATTTTCTAAATGGTTAAAGTTTGGCTGAGATGTTCGACCTTTTTTCCCCACCACTGTATTTTCCTTACTTTAGTCCTTGTTAAGTCTGAAAATATCTGTAGTTAAGATATGAGTGTTATGTTTGGAGTAACTGAAGGGGGGGGATAGGGGTGGGGAGGGAGGATGAGATAAAAATCACCAGGTTGCTATGAAATCTTATGGAAAAAAAAAAGATTTCTCACAAACATGCAGAAATCCTGCTGTGAAGATCAATGTGTTAATAAGTTTTTCTTCTCCTTTTCTTCTTAAAGCCCACACAGAGCTGTAGAGATGTGTTCTGCAGGAAAGTTTTATCCACTTCTAGTCTCTCTCCTTTAGTTTTTGCCTTTGGGCAGTTAGTAATGCACATTTTTAATAACTGAATTGTGGAAGGTTAGATGTTTTTCTTCTGTAGTTTTTTTTTCCATATATTTGCCTCCCTTAATGCGGAGTGTGTTTATTTCTATGTGTGACAAGACTGCAGTCATGTGTTCTTTCTGAGTTATAATGATTCAGATGTCATAATTAATTTGATGAGCAGGTGGGGGTTATTAGCCTTGTGCTTCACTTGCTAATAGCTGCACAGCTTTTCTAAAGTACTCTTTCAACTAAGGAGGCATTTCTTCACATAGAATAAACAGTGCAGCACAAAAGCCTCAGTTAGATAACTATCCATGGGTTTGAAAAGCTGCCAAGCAGATGTTGTTATTGGAGCGGGCCCAGACAAGATTGGGCAAGGCAGATGCGAGATGGGGGAGGAGGTTACACACAACCCAGGCACTTTAGCTGCAGTGGCTGGAGAATGGGAGGCTGGGAGGTGTCTTCCCATAAACCAAATCCATTCTTCACTGGTCTCATGTTCATTCCTAAAGACCCACCCTTTAACTGTAAATAAATGAGGAGGAAGCCCCCTCCCCCTGCTTTGTCTTTATATCCATTTGGGAATGAAACTGAATGTTCATCCAGCAGTCAGTGACTTCTGGTTTGCATTAAATCGGCTGTGTGCAATTTTTGAAGGGCCTACAGAGACTTAGCTTCATACCTATCAACATATGTAATGAACATGACTGCACTGACATTTACCAGAACTCTGAGGTTCTGCTGTATTACTATAAATTAGGTTGTGCAAATTTAAGACAAAATACTGTTTTCTTTCCTGTCACCTCTTAATATAAGGGTGTTTTTTTTCCTGGTGAGATTTTTTTGTTTATTAAAAATTGCAAGTATCAAATATCAGCCCTTTTTTATTTTTATTTTTATTTAAAATAAAAAAACCCTTTGAAAATCCAAAGGATTTTTATGAAAGAGACAGTAGATTGGACTGAAAATGGAGCTGATCTGTCTTTTACCCTCCCTGGATTTTTTTCTCCTTTGTCATCCTAGGCTTTTTAGAATACATTGTTGTGTTGTTCCTCCCCCCAGTGATATAATCCCATTTTTCATTGACTTGATCTCAAGCCAGTGGTCTGGGCTTTTATTGCCAAGGGATAATTTTTGATAATGGGCTATTAAAACACTTGGAACTTCCATCTTATCTTTCAAATCTGTATATACATAGATTGTATTTCTGTAGAGAAAGAAAATCCCTTTGTTGGCAGAAATCAATGGATTGTGTGTATGTCTAGTATAGATGGCTTAAAAGAAATAGATGTTTGTTAAACTAAATACAACATAAAATATCAAAAGTTCCAGGTGACTATGTTTCCTAAAAGATGATGTTCTGAGTCATTTGCCTTTATTTTTTTTTTTGTTATCTGCAATGAGGGTTTGCTGCCTCTTTTGCAGACGAGTATGGTACGTGCAGGCAGGTACAGTCTCCTTAACCATGGAAATTTACTGGTACATGACAAGATGTACAAGACGTATTTGACCTTTCATTGCCATTTAAAATGTAGTTAATATTGGTTTTAAACAGAAAGATCGCTTAAAGCACATCTGTGGATAAGTATTTGATATGTTTGGCTTGTAAACTTTGTTAGTCTTCTTCACTAAGTTCTGTAAGAGCCATAAAAGCCCAAACTAAGAATTTATTTACCAGGATGTTATTTTTGGTAGCTTAGATTTGATTTTTCTGAACACAATACAGTTACATGCTTCACAAGATAACAAAGTGAGAATGACTTCCCAAATTCGAAGATTCGTTTTTTGTTTCATGAATGAAATGAAACTCCTTGTTTCATTGGTCTAAGAATTATTTTTCCCTGAATCTTAACAATGTTATTTTTCATTGTGCTCCTTCAACAAGTCCATGGAAGCTTGCAGACCTGCTACAAACCTTATTCTTTTAGATTTGTATTGCTAGGGTCTGGCATAGTACAATTTAAAAAAGAAGAGAGCATAATACAGCTGTATTTCAAAACCCAAGCAATCAGAGTTTTAGGAGAGAACAGCAAAGCACAGATTCTATGCATCTTCATGTCTGTGGCAGACAGCCTGACCCAGAGCCCTTTGTTTTGCCATTTGTTGATCCAGAAAGGTGATGCCGTACGACTCTCCATACATCAGTCCTTACCACCACGCATTTTTTCCATTTTATCCTTCTTGTTTTTCTCCCTTGATTGACAAGTCTCAGAGGTGAACATTAAGATGTTGGTCCTTAAGTGTGTTCCAAAATAGTGCTACTTTCATGTCTCATTCAGATGCACACGTAGGATTAAGACTTGTCTTCTGTCCAGGCCTCATTAAACAAAACCAAACAAACAATCCACCCCCAAACTCATATATCTAGTAATAGAAAAAAAAAAATTGAAAAATTCTCAGATCTGCTAGGACAAAAAAAAAAAAGGCTGCAAAGGATATTTACTAAAGACTTCTCTGCGTAAGGGCCTTATACAATTTAGTTCTAGCCTTTTAACTACACTACATGTTTTGAAGTTGGTGACAATATTGTCAAGAAAAAAACAAAATGAAAACTTAAAAAAAACCCCAAACCCACATTATTTGCTTAGTTTGTTTTACTCTTTCTGAAACACATTATGGTTAGCTGTATATTTACACAATTGCTTCTTGTTTTCCTGTTGGTCTTTCAGCTTCTCAACTACATAGTGTATCATAATCATGGAAAATAAAAAACGTTAAAAGACTTTTAAGCTATATTAGAATAATTTTAACAGTCCTCAGGGCACCAATCTAGTGTCTCAGCACTCTTGTAAGAGGAAAAAAACAAGACAGGTTAAAGTAAATGTGAAATAAAAAACTGCTTCACATGTAAAAGTCCAACTCTTTCTCATTATATTTTATTACATTTATTCAAGTTGTCTGTAACCATCCCAGTAATAGATTTGCATATAAATAATAGCATATGGAGTTGGTAATCAGTGGAGACACTTCTCTGATGTTATTATCTATTTCTACTGTAAGAGTTTCTGACATATTTCACAAAAGGTCTAAAAATATCTTTAAGGATAAAAATTGCAGGTACAATGGGAGAGATGAAATGCAATAGCAAAAAATCACTGACACTGAGCAGTCAGGACTGTTTAGTTCAGGACTGACCAAATATAAAACCGCATAGAGCAAAGAATAATAGTCGCACTTGGAAGCATGAGAAACTGTGACCTTGAAAGGTAACTGATAATATATAATAGAGAATAAGAGGAATGTGGCAAAAATTGGAATCACTTACATGTAAACAGGAAAATCCTAAGCAAATGACTAGTGTAATTTTGGCTTTCTGGTCCAGAAGCAGTTGCTGATACTAGAAAAATAGCTCTGCTTCAAGAAGAACAATTTTTAGTGTTCTGCTTGAGGTACTAGTCTAATGGCTAGTTAAAGCCAACCTTGAATCAGATCATTTTGAAGGAGGCAAAATAGTTAACTGGATTTTCACTAATGTTTTTTCTGGAATTATTTTTCAGCTCATCTTTTCATTTGGGATCAGACATGCTGAAATGCCACGAGTCAGTCAATTCTTACACTACTTCTGCTCCATTTGATCTCATAAAGTTCGAGTCCAGTGTTTCATTAAATATCTTCTTATGAGGCAAGGGTCAGATGTAAAACAAAAGCTTTTACCAATTGAATAATACCAGCTAGAGACTGTGACGTTTTTCAGTAAAACTGTAGCCTGTGTTCAGTTCAGCTGCAGAAATGTTTGAATTGGAGTCATCTGTTGCTCTTTGCACTTCCCTAGGTTAGTAAGCCAGTGGGTTCTGAAAATCAAGTACTTTGTTCCATGATTTTATGTTTTTAGCGAAGAAAAGTTGATATGCAATCAACTGAATTAATTGTTGCAAAAGAATACAGAATATAATCATGACAGAAACACTGGTAATTTGTGATAGTCACAAAATACTGTACAATCGTAAGAGTCTATGTATCAGTTTTATTTCAAAGGACTCAACTGTTACCTTGTCTCAGTGTCATGACCATACGGGAAAGTTTTATGGTTTTTGACCTATATATTTACTAGCCCTGTAGAAGGTTTCAATTGTTTTATTTCTCATTATACTATTACATGGATAGTAAGATTCTGATTACATTAACTTCTTGAAATGTGTGAGTTGGCAAATGGCTAATATCCAGATATTTTAAAATGACTATGTGTGTTTACAAATCTTAGCCTCAGTCCTTTCCCATAATTTTATTCCAGCAGCCATCTTAAGGTATGTAACATTACTAAAAGTGGGAGAGATTCCTGTGTTTGACTACACATGAAGTTGGAAGAAGAGCAAAACTCCCTGTTATCCCATGCCAGGATGCCATAGAGTACCAGAATCCGGAGATACAAATCTTTCCAGAGTCCCAGTGCACAAGTACTGAGTGGAACTAGACTGTGTGGTCTTCAGCAAGATCGCCTAAGACAGGCTACAACTCCCTTTAAGTCCTAAAAATCTACCAGTAGAAACAGTACTTTAATATGATTTTATGTATGTATCATCTAGGATCTCAATGCATAAATTCTTTGTTTTATATTTGCTAAAAAAACCCCTGCTCTTATTTGTGTGTGTATAATTGACTTTTGTGATTGATTTAACAAGTTTTTACTTTTATGTTCTTTGTTCCCTTTACACCTATTTTATATTGTATAACTACCATGTATAGTTGTCTTCTTGGCAGTGTTTTAAAATGCACATTTACAGAGGTAAGTCACCTAAGGAAGAGTCAAGTGTGCTCCCAGCTTCTGCAGACTTGATGGGCAATATGAGAACATGGTTTCTGCATGGTCTTCTTACTTGTCATGGCACTGGGAAGAGTTGGAGGAAAGTGTTTTCATAATTACAGCAATGGAAGGACCCACAAAGGAGCCTTACTCCTTAAGGGGCAGAGTGCATTGCAGGCCTTCTTACAATGCATCTAAGCTGGGAAGCAAAGCCTCCATTCATGATGGGAATCTAAAGATCTGACCTTGTCCTTTCCATATTGCTGGCAAGAAGGTAGAGAGAGAGATGCAACCATATGTCAGCTAAACACTCTTCTGAACCACAAACTGTCCTTAAAAAAAGTGAATATGAAGTGTCTCATGGGTCAAGAAGGGTGGCTTAGGCTTCTGCTTCCAGCAGCTGGACAGCAAATGAGACTGATCAACATCTTTTGGGCCCAGAATATTGTCAGCCAGAATATTTAAAAAAAAAAAAAATCCCCAATGAAGTGAAATGCTGTCACTGTACCCTGTGAAGATTCATACTTGTATGTCAGGCTTGCTAGGATTCGTTGTCTGTTTGGCAGCAAGCTGGAAAGATATTTTCAGCTTTTGTCCCAAATAGAGTTTTGCTCTATTCATGTTACTACTACTACAATTCCGGAGCCCCTGGTGGTCTAGTGGTAAGGGCGCGGCGCTGTCACCCCCGAGGCCCCGGTTCGATTCCTGGTCAGGGCCACTCCCGGGCAGGTGGAGCTCGTTAGCCCTTAAAAAGGCAACCCACCTACGTCCTAAGGACCTCACTGCCACTGTCCAAGCTCACTTGGCCCCGGCAGATGAACCTTAGGATTAAAGGGTGGGCTCAGTTCCGCGCACACTGTGTCTCACCTAAAAAATCCAATGCGCAGGCTGGAAGGTGTAAAGACCTTCCCTGGATCTTCGCTCGCGAAGACTGGCCATCATTATTATTACTACAATTCCACAATAGAGGTGCTGTTACTTTCTTTTACTTTTTTTTTTTTTCCTTAAAGAAATGTTCATCCTTTCTTTTTATTCTTAGAGGGACTAGTAACAATATTAAGTGTTTGAGGTAGCCAGGATCTTCCCTTTACAAGTGTTCTTCCCATTCCTCATTAATCAGTCAAGCTTCACTTCTTTGAGCTTTGACTTTGCTATTCAGGGTGTCACCTGGAGCTGAATTTTATTATAAAGTTTCAGCTAGACTTTCCTGAAAATGGCATTAAACAAAAGTATGTTTGATTTTAATGAATGTGCCTTACAACTTATTTGTTGAGAAGCTTTGATACCTCCATGCCTCTGAGCAAAATCTTGAAATTTGGCATAGAGGTCATTCTGGTGTAAGGGTATTCCTGTTGATACTGTTGGGAAAAAAGAGGCCTGAATGTGGCCAAGTTACAGCCTTTGCAAAGGTTCAGCTTGCGTGTTAACTTAGTCACATCTGACTTTGGTAGACAAATTCTTTTGAAGGTGCTGCTTTGAGAATTTCCCATCCAGGAACAGCGCTGGAGTTTCTGCAGCTTTTGCTAACAGCACTTGAGGTCCTATTTGGATTTCAGAAGAGGAAAAGGTTCCTTCTGCTTGTTGCAGTTCTTCATCAAATAGGGAAGTCAGGATAAAAGCTGTTGGTTTTTAATACAGTAGGGACAAGGAATTATTTCAGAGGAGAACTATGGTAATAAGCTAGGATAAAGAAGATTGGGCTACTTGTAAACATTACACTATTAAAAATATAATGTGATGATATTTGATTTACTAATGGAAATGATACATCTTTATAAAATGAGTATCTTTTTTAAGATCATTTCAAGTGAAGAAATAAGAATTCTTCTTTGGTTAGGCTGAAATGGCAGTAGTGAATGGAGGAAATGAACAAACCTTAGCTATTTCTCCTTGCCTCTTTGGCATTATTTATTTCTTCTTGTAAATAAAAATATTAGTGAAGACATGAAACCACAGATCTATGAAGCATTTATGCATTTATGAAGCAGATCTGATGCTTGTGTGGTGAGCAGCCATTATTCATTAGATAATCAGAAGTTGCTGGTTCTTTTCTATAGCAAGGGCCTTTCTATGGCAAAGATATGAAGAAAGATAAGCTCCCTAGTAACACAAAGTCAGACCCTAATTTCTTCAAAATATTTTGATCACGTCATGGAAGTCAAGTTAGTTTAGGTTTTCTTCAGAGACCTGCTGTGAATGGCAGTATTAATTGGTGGGCAGAGGATGGTATGACAGCGTGGTGGAACTAAAAATTAATCTGTTTGAGAAAGGAGAGTTTTCTGTGTCTGAGCAACACAGTGTAAATTATCTTTGTCTATTTTCCACCCTATCAACTTGCAAACATACCCCGAGTTGTTATAGCTGCATGGGGCTTGTTCTTTCTCATCTGTTACCAGTAGCAAATATTCTACAGGCCAAACTATGTCCTCAATTACACTTTTGCCTTGAGTCAATCTGCACAGGTGTGCAACTTTAATAAACAAATGTAGCTGTAAGAGAAGGGCTAGAATCTATTTCTCATACTCTCTTAGCTATATAAGCTCTTCAAAGCTAATCAAAATAAAAGTCTTCTTTAGTTTCCAAAATGAGTAGGTTGGCCCTGGATAAGCATGTTGCTGGTGCTTTAATAAGGAACCTACCATTTTGTTTTTACAAATTTTCATAGTAGACTTTTCAAGCTTTTTTTTAAAATTACTTATACCTTTGGCCCTTTCAAGGTGAAGTCCCCACACCAGTGTTCATCACACTCCAATTAATTCAGTGAAACCTTTTTTAACAGACTAAGAAAAAAATGTGTTCAAATTGCTAAATACATATATTTTCATAAATTTGACCACATTTTTGCAGTTATTTGTATTTCTTCAGAGTATCACTCAGAATTTTTTATTTGGAATAGTCAAGAAAACCTTTCTGGTCAATTATGGTATCTACAAAAGAGGGTGCTCTCATTAACACTTTGCACGAAGAAGAATGACAGACTAGGGCCTTTGACATTTTGGCAGTTAATCATTATGTAACATGCAGAAATCTACAATAGTTTATCCCCATATATATAGTATGTCCTCATAAAGCTATTGCACATAGCTCATTGAGATCTTAATGATTGGTTGAACTACAGTCTAGTTGACCAAACTGGTATTGTTAGTAATGATTTTTTCTTAGAAGACCTGTAGACTCCTGCTGCCTATGATTTCTGCACTGAACTTGAGGGTGAAGCTGCTGTGGTGTACATACCTACTTAGAAATCAGTATGAGGCTAAAACTTTTACATGAAATATCACCACAAATTTAATCACACTCTTTATGTTTCTGAAAATACCAAAAGCTTCTACCCTAAATAAAATTGAAACCTCTAGTAATAATGCCCAATTGCTGTGTTTGTGTTTGGTGCACAAAATTACCTGGATAAAAATTGTAATTTTTCAAAAAAATCAATAAGCTGAAGGAGTTGTCAAAGAAGACATCCCCTTCTCTTATTCTCCTGTTTTCTTCTTCTAACACTAAAAAGAAATTTTTTTCAAATAAGCTTTCCAGATGTTCAAAAAATATAGCCAAATTCCTATATAAAGTAGTCTTGAACGAACTTAGTGAAAAATTCTGTTTGAACCCCTACTGTGTAATGGTTTGAGACCCTTGACATAGAAATATCTTTAATGGATGTTTTGTCTGAGATTTCCACACTAACATGGTAGTGTCTTGAAAGTACAGTTCTTGAACTTTGCAGATAGCTGTTTTAAAAAGGGGTTTTCTTTTACACTTCCCTAGACAGTGACTAATTTTAAGGGTGTGGGGATAAAATTACAGCTTCAGATGTGCTTTTTACTGTGCTTGAGGAAATTAGTTGCTGACTGTGGCACATAATATGCGAGGGGCTTGTCTTTCCATAACTCTTGGTTGTAGACAACTGTCTTGGTTTATCTTGCATGGCAGCATGAGCCTGTTTGCACAGGTTGTGCAGCAGAGTACACAGAGAGTGTGTGCTTGCACCAAACAGGCATTTACCCTTTGAGTGTTTGAGGTCATTTTACACTGTGCTATTCTGAGCCATGATCTTCCCCCAGCCCTGTCCTGGCCCCTGTCCTCCACTCTCTCCTTACCATCTTTGTTTCTGGCAACAAAAGTTCGTTCCATAGCTCAGGTCAGACAGAAATGATGCATTGCATCACAGCTGCTTTTATGAAAGTGTTTATTTCATATCTGAAATGTTTTTATATACCTTTGCTCTGCTATGACTTGCAGGAGGGGAAAGAAAGCAGTTTTACTGGAGGCAAAACAGCCACCTGTGAAAACTAATTGCGTAGGTTGTGTTGTGCTGGTATCTCTGGGAATGATCCATCAGGAAGAAAGTAAATATCCTTAATCTGCTAGGAGATCACCTGTATGCCAAAATCATCTCCTTTATCAGAGTGGTGATTGAAATGTCCCTTCAGATTTGTGGTGGTATGTTTCCGGGGGGAGAAGGACTGGAAGGAAGCATAACTCTTGTAGAGGCAGGTGCCTCATCCCAGCAAAGTACACAGATGAATGAAAACTTGTGAACTTGAGAGGCTTTAACTAAGTTGTCTCATTAAAGACTGTAATTTAATATGCTTGGTATCCAGTTACTTTCAAAGAAGAATTTCAAGAGACCAGGCTGCTCTTCAGCTTTATCTTTTTTCTCCCCCCTCAGTGAGATGAGGATTGCAATGTCAAGTTATGCCCTTCTCCTCATTTCTGCCCCAAAGTTCTGCTCTCCATCAGCTTTCCAAACAATTCGCAGTTAAAAAAATGCAGAGCTCTAAGGCAGTTCAGCTGCATGCCACCTCTGGGCATATTGTTCATGCAGTCATGTGAAAGCCTGCCACGGAACTCTTGAAAAAATTATCGGGGCATTTCTTCCAGGCACAGGCAAGAAAAACTGCTTTGTTTCTACTACTTGCTGTGCTCCTCAATAGCTGCTGAGAACTTGCTGAGAAGTGCTGGGTCTCCCCACTGCCCAGACTGCAGAGGCTTAGGAACAGTGCCCAGGTGCTCCATGGTCAGTCCTGTGTCCCTGTGTCACAGGACAAATGGTGATTGGACTCAGTGTGAGGGGTGCGAGGACTTGCACCCAGGATGCTACTTAGATAGTAAAATACATTACAGCAAGTTGCAAGGATAAAGCCATTTTGTAGCTTTGTGTTTTAAGCACAATATAAAATGTTTCCCCCACTCCCTTCCTTATTCTTAAATTCAATTTAACAAAGATAATTTTGGAATCGGGGAGAAAAAATAAGCCAGGTGATAAAGAGAGAAGTGAATCAAAGTGCTGGACTTGTCATGTGGCATGCATTGTAATTTCTAGTACACAAAAGTTGAGAATAACAGAGTATTTAGAACAGTCTGTGTATGAAATGCAAATCTTGAACACTCCTCTATTAGAAATGAGTAACTGGAGGAACCAAAACTAGGGTGACCTTGAAATCTGAAATTGATTCTTAGTATTATACCACTAATTAAATTAATCTCATCTTCGAGATTGACAGAAATGGATATAAGATTGACAGAAATGGATATAAGAGGAAGATGTCAAAATGACAGATTGTATACAGTATTGAGAGAGATTTCATAATATATGGGACCAAATGAAGTCACAGAACTAGTTGTTAGTGGCAGTGAAGATCACGTTTCATGAAAAATGTAATTTTTCAGTAGATGAGTTTGACTGCCTTGTATTTTTATATGCCTCATAGGAGGTAGACTAAGGCACAACAATTAGCTTAAGTGGATTTTGAAAGAATGCTGAAATCTTGAATGCCAGCTCCTTACTTTGCATCCTGAATATTCAGATTTCCAAAAGATTTGACCAAGATGCTTGGATTTGTGAGTCATGAGTCATGGTTTTGCTTAGTTTGTATATAGTGTAGCAAGAATAAGTGACATTACTCTGAAAAACATGGCCTCGTAAGATGGCCTCTGTGTGATGGGTATACCTTTATTCTAGGATTTAGAAGAATATTATACTACAAGCCTACTTGCCACCAGGTGGAAGGGTACCAAACTTGAAAGACAAAAAAGATGTCCCCCCCAGTCAAAACCACCATGTATTGCTTTTGTTCTTCTGTGCTGAAAATTAAATAAGTGGCATTTTTCTACCTGTCCTGGTTAATAGGACCACTGCTTTTTTAACTTCTCTAATTTGACAGATTATTTTCATTTAACAGTCATAGCTGCTTTCAGGTTAATAGAAATGGCTGTCATGGGTGCAACATTACACCCTTTCCACTTAGACTAGGGGCGAGACAGAAGGACCACTTGTCGAAAGTCTCAAATGCTGGACAGGAGGAGGATGTTACTGGTGCAAAAGAAATCCGAGAAATACACACCTGTTATTTCAGAGTGCCATTCTTCTGCTGATAATTGGCTGAGGTATAAAGTTATGTGTGATTTAACTCTAATTCATAATTCCACAGGACAGTTAGGTACTAGGGTGAACAAGGACAAGTCAAACGCCAAGAGGTTACTGACTCTTGGACTGGCTTTGGAAATTGGCAGTGGTCCTCCAAAGTAAAAGGAATCCCTGCATTTTTTTCAGGCAGATACTGGCACATGTCTACAGAGACAGACATTTGAGCCAAGGGCGTTGGGACTGCGTTTCAACCCCATCTGCTTTTTCGCCAGGCCATCCTGACATGCCCTCTCTGTCAACCAGAGATTTTTTTGTTCCCAACTCTGTGTCTTGTTGTGAGAATTCCTGGCTTCCTAAACTATTTTGGGCAGCTGTGTTGGGCCTGAGGCTTTAGCTCAGTGTTTAAAGCCAATTTTTCTACAACACTCATGTTAGTTAGTATCCTGCATCACTGCTTCTTTTGAATCTGACACAGGGATTCTATCTAACAGTGGTCAAAAGCAGTAGAATTTGGCTTTGTGAAAATCATTCTAGCACCTGGAGACTGACTATTAAGGAACATTTCTCTGTATGTTCCTTTTGTTATAAAAATATCTGTGCTGCACTACCATTTTATGTAAAACAATGGGCCTTTCCAACTGAAAGTGTAGGAGAGTGTTAGCTTTATCTCCTCTTTTTCTCTTTCCTTTTTCTGTTGTAAGGATGCCAGAGATACACTTCAGCATCTCATCTTTTCCCTTCTTAGCAGTTATTCTCCGTGAGGTCCAGAGGACTTTCTTAAACATAGAATCATGGAGGTGTAGAACTGTAGAATCATATAATGGTTTGTATTAGAAGGGATCTTGAAGATCATCCAGTTCCACCCTCCTGTTATGGCCAGGGACCTTTAACTAGATGAGGATGCTCAGAGTCCCATCCAACCTTGCCTTGAAAACCTTCAGGTACGGAATGTTCACAGCTTCCCTGGATGACCTATTCCATTGCCTCACCACCCTCACAGTAAAGGATTTTTTCTTAATATCTAATCTAAACCTATTCTCTTTCAGTTTGAAGCCATTACCCTTTGTCCTGTCACTACATACTCTTGTAAATAGTCTTGCCCCATCTTTCCTGTAAGTTTTCTTCAGGTAGTGGGAGGCTACAATGAGGTCTCCCTGAAGCCTTCTCTTTTCCAGGCTGAACAATCCCAATTCTCTTAGTCTTTCCTCATAGAAGAGGTACTCCATCCCTCTGATCAGCTTGGTGGCCTCCTCTGGGCTCACTCCAACAGGTCCATGTGTTTCCTGTGCTGAGGACCCCAGAGGTGGATGCAGCACTGCAGGTGGGGGTCTCACCAGAGCAGAGCAGAGGGACAGAAACACCTCCCTTGACCTGCTGGCCATGTTGCTTTGGATACAGCCCAGGATACAATTGTCTTTCTGGGCTGTAACTGCACATTGCCAGCTCATGTCCAGCATCTCATCCACCAGCACTTCCAAGTCCTTCTCAGCAGAGTTGCTCTAGATCTGTTCATCCCCCATATTGATACTGTGGATTGTACCAGCACAGGTGCATCACCCCTTAATACATTTGGGATATTTCCCTGATGTTTCCCTGTTGGCTTCATACACTGATACAGAAAACAGAACATGCAAAAAAACCACCCCAAACCCAAAAAACCTGCAGGAAAAAGGTTACCTGTCTTTTCTCCAATTAGCCAGACTCAGACAGAGTTTGGAACTCTAACTGCATCAGTGCAGCTGCCTTGTCAGGGAAGTGTTATTGACAAACTTGTAAACTTTTAAAGTGGGAAAGAAATCTAGTTCCATCACTGCATTTCACTTTGCAGATGATTTGGACATCTACTGTATGATTTATGCTGTTGAGTATATCATATAAAAGCGGACAAGTCTGTGTATTGGATTGCATGAAATTTGCAGGGAAAGAAATCTTTTATGAAAAACATACTACTTACGAATCAGTTCCATTATTTGTTTTCATTTTGGAATTTCTTTAGATATTAAATGAATATACATTTTCTTCTAAGACATTTTAGGAGTTTCATTTCCATTCCATACGTGTAAATATCTACTTGGTTTCTATTCAGCTGTACCAGGCCAAATGATCTGGTGTCATCTCTTAGAAGCATATTTTCCAGAGTGGAATTTGTTCAGTGCAATTGCTGTAGCTGTTTTTTATGTAGTTACTGCTGGAGGTCTGAGTGGGCACCACTCTGTACCCCTCCAAATCACAGAAGTATGTTGCAGAGGTGAGGTTTGCCATCCCGTGTCTGTAACCCCTGGAAGTTAATGCAGGGTGAATGTTTGAGCTGATGACATTTGTTTGCATACTGTTTGCAGCAACCTGAATGACTGGTTATTCTGGTCTGGAGAAAACAGCACTTGACATCATGTGATTCTGGCAAAGTGAGCCACATTGGATCCTGGCCTTTGAATACCCAAGGGGCTGGCAGCAGTCTCAGGGGTTGGCCAGCAGCCCCATTGAGCTCCCTAGTAATCAGTTGACTGCTGGGCTGGACAAGCTGCCCTACTTTCTCTGACAAGCTCTGTCTAAGAGAATGATGGGCAGCCTGCCACTAGAGCTCTTTAGTGGAGTTACTGAAGATTAACTGTTTAGCAGCTCAGTACTGACAGTGCTTCTTTTTGAAGAATGGGTGCTGAGTAGGGATACCACTTCTTTGACTTGTTGCATACTTTAATCTTAAGAAGGAAGAGTTCTTTTTTTTTTTTCTTCCCCAATGCCTTCCTTGCCAAATTTCAAAGAAATGCTGCTAAATTTGCTTTCCTTTGAAGTTTCTAAGGTTTGTTTTATTTATTAGTGAAATGAGACATTCTGCTAATTACTGAACATTGCCAAGTTCCTACACTGCAAAAATAATCTGGAGGAAAAGATAGACACAAAAGAAAAGTCAACTCTTTGAAAAGGCCAGAACATTTAGTATTTATTTATTATGACAGATGTACTCATTTATGTCTCTTCTAATGAAATATTTTGTGGACCCTCTACGAAAGATAAAGTGGGATATTCAAGGTAGAGGGAGAGTTACACTTGTGAGTAGTTTTGAGGGCCTGATTGTCATAAACATGAGATTGACTGTTTACTATCCGAAGTAGTCATTATGAAAAAGTCATAATTATAAACAAGAAAGGTTATATTAACAAGAAACCTGTTTATCAGGTGATGCTCTTTAGTTGGAAACACAGTACTGTTCCACCAAAAAGCAAGAAAATATTAAAATAAATTCTGTAAGATAGACATTTTTTTCAACAGGTATCTTGTGTAGTATTTTGCTTGATAATGACAATGTTTCCAAGATACGCTTTTCCTGGATCATTAATAATTTAAAACAAGCCAATGTTTTTAGGTAGACTTCTGAAAAAGGGGGTTTGCTGTGTTATTATCATGATTCAAAACAATTAATACAAATTCTTCTGAAGTCAGTGGAAGTTTTAATAACGTTTCCCTTTCTGAAAAAGATGAGAAACATAAAAGATTATTAATCTGCATATTTTTATTTAATCTGTTACATGTGTAGACCAAGTATCAAATCTGTATGCAGTGTAAGCTGGCATACCTTTGCATTACTTATAATGCAAGTTAGCTGCTTTTTCAGGTTGGCTGCATTTGAAAATTATTTTCCTATCTCTTGAGAAAATGTCAGGCAGACAAATTCAAAGATAAAATGACATTCTGAGAATACCTTTGGAAGGTTTCCATTTAAATATTTTGGAAAAATCCACTTGTATATGTTATACCATCCTGTCTTCTGCTATGAATGTAATACTTGGACTCCACTGATTTATAGGACATTGCCCCAAACAGCCCAGACAATGAGTGGCAATTTGGAAACAGCCTTCCTACTATTAGACAACTTACAATGAATTTGTTTTTTGGTGTTACCTTCAGAAATCTTTCTTCTCACATTTTCTGAAATTTTAAAGTAGCCTTATTCTTAAATCTCTTTGGTTTAGGTCATAGTTAGTTCAAATGTCTGCCTTGCAGACAATGGTTGATCAGTTGACTAACCAATCATTGTAAATATCTTCTATCAATTGTCTGCTATGAACATGAAATATTCAGAAACCCAGTGATAAATTGGACCCATTGCTAAGAGGAGATGCCTTAGCTCTTCCACCTGGAAGGATATATTTTAATCCCACCCAGCATGCCAGTAAGACACAGTTTCCTTGTTCGTAAGTGGAAATACATCAAGAACACAAACAGAAGTCTCCTGTATTTGTTTCTCTGGCTTTTTACTTGTGATCTTTAATTGCTCTTCTATCACAGAACACCTCTTCAGTTTGAAGGGTCCAGGCATGGCAGAAAATTTTTAGTAATGGCATTTTTAATTAAAAGAAGGAATGCAAAATGGTTTAAATCCCATAAATATTGCAGTCAGTCTTTGTGAGTGTCATTCACTATGAACGAAAAAGCAGACTGTTTGTACAGAGGTAAGATATATATGTGCACTAAGGCATTTTAATTTACTCCAATCTTAGTCAGAGGTTGTCAAGATACTTCTGGTGGATATTAGTAGCCCGATTTTGAAAAGAGGGTTTCTTACTTACTCAGATAAACTCTTTCCTGTAGCTTTATGGGAATGGACAGTATTCTAGAAACTCATGAAGACCTATTCTCCAATTGATATGCTCCTCTGGTGCATTCATGTGTAATTCAAAAAGGTGAAATTGATTGCATATTGCAGCATAAGAAGTGCTGATTTAGGAATCATATTTTAGTTATACATTTCTGATTCTCAAGATGAAAGTTTAGTCAATTAAAGAAAAAGAGCACAAGTTAATTTCTCAGCCAGTGTAATTTTGAAGAAGTGTCATTTGAATTCTCTCAGAATGACTCTTTTGTGATTATGATGGAGGTGCCTGTATATCATGACAGAAACAAGCTATTTATGTCTGCATTTCTCAAACTCTGGTTTGAGGCAAATTACTGTAGATCATTGCAGGAAGGTTTCTTCAGCCATTTAGCTGATTGTATGCTCTTCTCTCTTTTCTTTTACACCATTAAGCCAGAAAAAAATGTAGTGTTTCAGTTAGCTACTGTTGAATGTGAGCATTCACGGGGGGAGGGAGGAAGAAAAGGCATTGAAACTTGGAAATTATATTTAATTTTCCTTATGGAAAAATAATTTATATCAAATATATATATGTACATACTCATGATAATGCTAAAACCAGGTCCCATGGATTGTAGGTGTGCAGATACTCTACATTTTGCAGGTAGTGAAGAGTTTATTAGACTAGTTTGTTGGGAACTAATTCCCTGACTACACATATTTGCAGATACTGCAGATATTTCCTGGTGATTTGCAAAGCCTCAGTGCATTTCTAAACATGACAGTTTATAGTGCTTTCAGTTGCTCTATTTCAGCACTTCAACATGAAGCAGTATTTAAACATTTTCTTGAAAGTGTGCTTTCTCCATTTTTATTGAACAATGAACTGTATAAAACAAATTCTCATGGAGTAAAAGTATGTTGTAAGGTCTTCGACTGATACAGAATAATTGCTTTGTTGATTGTATATCCCTTCATGATAAGATATGCATAAGAAGAAATCTGGTACAGAAGTATAAATAATACTTATCTTTAAGCCAGCATCTGTCATCTGCTTCAGCAGACAGTGTTTTCTTTCATTCCTGCATAAAAAGAGCTGAGAGATTTATGGAGCAGCTTTGTTTGTGCTCTGTGATGCTTAATCAATTTTTATTAAATTCTAAATTAAAACTTGGCTTTCATCGTAGTCTTTTTTTTTTCCTATGAGCAGACATATCTGCTGTATAGAACAAGGGAGAGGCTCATGACAGCAACAGAGTTTATGCAAAGGTGGGAGGGCTTCAGTCCTGAACTCCTGAGCACTTTGTTTTCAGTGGGTCTACTTTCAGTAATTTTTCAGAAGCTACATTGATATTTCTGTCTTCGGACTATGACAGTCCTGAATACAACTAAAACAGAACAACCTTTAAGCTATTAAAATCTATGGACTCCCTGTTTGGTAGAATTCTTACTGATCTTTGCAAGCAATCTCTGAAAAAATTTTATTATTATTAATTTACAGATGATACATATGGTTCTGTTAATCAAACGGTGTTTAAAAATGGATTTTCAACTTCATGGCAGTTTAAAACATTAGCTAATCCACATTACACACTGAGATATGTAAATAAGTAGTGCTATCTCTGTTTAACAGATGAAGAAATTAAGGCAGAAGTACAAAGTTACTTATTCAGGGTCACATCTCTTGAAAGACGCAGAATATAGGCTTACAGGAGTGCTTGAGTCCTCTGCTCAAATCACATCTCTAATAACCGTAATAAAGAATAGACAATTACCATATACACAAATTTTATTTTCAAAGTTTAGATTAATGAAATAAACGATGCATCTGAGACAAAGAAACATGTCTTAAAATTTGGTAGTTTCAATCCTTCACTAAAATATGAATACAAAATGGTGCTTCTGTTACTTTCTTCTTTTTGTAGAGCTACATCATGTTTTGTCCTAAATTATGACTGGGAGCTTGTATTGCCATTTTCATGCTTGAAATGTTTCAGTCACAGGTCTTGGTCATATAGTCCTTGATTGTTGTTTTTCCCATATAAGAAACTCTTATAGGAAGAACTGAAGAGGAACCATCTTCTCAGTATACTCAAAGGGATCTTGACAAATAACAGAGGAAATTGCCTTTTCAGTGTCTTCAAGGGAGTTTTAAAAATAGAGCTGTAAAAAGAAATTTTTTGTTTACCATAATCCCTCTGCTCTCAGATGAGTTGGCTTTTGTCTTCTACACACAGTCTTTGGTGTGCACCAGGTTGACTTTGAGGTTGTTGTCCTCATTCTACTGAGTGCACTAATAATAAGAGTTGCTAAAAAGCTGCTTTAAAAGACCCCTTTCAGTTTGTGCATGTTCCTTTTAAGAAATACAGCAGGCAGTAATGTGAATTCAGTGTGTCTGAATGCATTAATTTCCTTTCGTGTTCTGTTTTAGAGAATCTCAGAAAATAACTTTGGTGATAACTCTGAGGGAACTGGAATACAGCCTTCAGAGTTTTTATAGCCCAACTCCTAATCAAAGAGATGTCAGTTAGTTCTTTTTGTGTCCTTTTACCTCTTTATCCACTCAAAACACTACTTGTTATCTGTTCTGAACACATTAGTTCTGTGTCCAGTGCAGCAGCAGCAGCATGGAAAAAAAAGCGTGATGCTGAGAAACTGGAAGAACTTAGAAAGGAAGACAAATAAAGAGAAGTGTCACTGAAATTTTAAAATGAAAACAGGATGTGGACATGATGTACAAGTGTGCTTTCATGATACAGTGCAACTGTCTTTGTAGCTGCCGAGCTATATGCTATACTGCTATTTGCCAATATTCTTTTTTTTTTTTTTTTCATGGAATGCAACACAGATCTAGTAAGTTTGTATCTATTTCACGTGGAATAAATTTAGAGTAGATGAACTGAGTTTTTGGAGTCACTGCCAAATGAGGTGGTGATGATGGCTAGGGAGGTTTGAGTTTGGGAGTACTTCTGACTGAAACACAGCACATACTGCATCATGCCTTTAACCATGGTGCTTTAGACATGCTGCTGAGTGTTTCTAACGAGATAGTGCTGTTACTGCATTTTGCTTTTAACTTTCCTGTTGTATAGCATACATTTCCTTTTTTGTTTTATAAACTGTGCTCTCCATAGTTTTTGTACCTTTATAAACAGTTCTGGCTATTGATACATGGGCAAAGTATGAAGAAGTTTCTTGCAGTTTGCTCCTTGTTATATGATGTTATACACTCCATCCACAATCTTGGTAGTGTGGTCAGTTTGACTCCCTAAAATACGGTGAAGACTTGGATGACATTTGATTCGTAAATGTTAGTGAAAAAAAAGGGGGGGGGCAGCATTACTTGATTCTTTTAAATGAGCAAGAAGACAATTATCAGTATGATAGTTATAGTATATGTAACGATGCACCTTAACAATATTTAAATCAAGACTTTCTAAGAAAAGCAAGAGTTTAATCTTCTGCTTTGTATAAGGGGAACTTGAGTCGTCTTCTTCATAAAATGCAAAATCTGATGATTAAAATTTAGTGAATATTACTGAAATCTCAAAAGAACACTATTTCAATCCAGAACATATTTATACGTTTATAGGCTGCAGTTTGTCTTTTCAAAAGAAGAACAATGATATTATTTTTACATTTGGAAATGGTCATTAAAACATCATTGAGCCTATGCTACGAAGTAAGGTCTCAAGTTTTAAAATATACATTAATACTTTCGGTAATGTTAAAGAGGGTATAATCCATTTTAACCAAACCATTATTTTCCTCTTGCAGTCTTTTAAGTTTTTAATGCTGCTTTTTAATGGGTCTTGTAATGGATTTGGGGTCTCCATTTGAACCATAAAGTTGCCCCTGCCTGAAGGAGTGTTCTATCCTGTATCTGATGTTATATAATGATTGTGCAAGATCTTTCCTTCACTACAGATACCTTTGAGAAGGTAAGATCATATTAACTATGCATGTTTTGCAGAGGTTTTTCATACTCCAGCTTGAGATGTTTCTGAGACACTCAGGTTCTGAAATACTGACTGTTTTTAACTTCAACATTAAACCTTTGCCACTGTACACTTCAGAGCCATCTGCATGTGTGTGGTGGATAAAATGATTTCTAGTGTTATAAAGCAATAGCAAACTTTTCAATGACTTTTTTTTGGGTAGGAGTTTTTTAAATGCGGTGATGTTTGCCCAGTAGCATACCATATCAGCATGCAATAGCACAGCTCTTGTAACGTTAATCTGGTCATCCACTCATAAACAGTAGGCTTGTAAGAATAGCAAGGTCAATACTATGTGATGTGGTTTTGGCAATACTGCCATTGTTTCTTCATGCCTGTGCTTTTTGTAAAAGGTATCTGTTAACTCTGAAAAAAAAAGCATGCTAACCAGTAAGCGAAAATGTACTTGTGGCTTGGCTACCTTAGTTACTATTGTGAATAACTTTCCTATGTTTGTGTTTGCAAGAGTGGTTTTCTACTCAGAAGGGTAACTGGGTCACTTTCTCTGCCTACACACCTTCTCTCTTTCTCCCGACGACATGGCTTTGACAGGCCATTTCAGTGCTGGGCCATCATAGCATTAAAAAAACTGTTCACCACGAGTGATTTCCTGCGTGTGAGTAAATGTTATTGCAGAGCTGGAGATTAGGAAATGCAAAATTAAGGACCAGGAGATCTCTCTTGAGCGAAGCATTTATTTGAACAACCTGTTAGGTTTTTGTTTATCTGCTAGTTTTCTGTGTTGTTGTGTTTGGTGTTGTGTTTTTTTTGTTTGTTTGTTTGTTTTTGTTTTTTTTTGTTTTGTTTTTGTTTTTTGTGTTTTTTTTCTTCTTCTGGTAAAAGAGTGAAGAATAGGTATGAGTTCCAAAGCATTGACTCATGGGACCACAATGAAGCATGAGGATACAGCCATTTCCTACCTTTGTTTGAAATCAACCGAGTGGCTCTGGCGGATGCGGCCCTCGGCTGCAGGGCTTGGTGGAAGGAAATGCTTTTCATCTTTATGGAGTACAGAATGTTGCTCAGCAATTACTTTGTGCGTTGCATGTGGCAAGCTTGTAAAAGTCTTTGCTGTGTGTTGCTATATACTTCATAGCCACCTGTGGCTCCGAGGTTATTGACTCTAGGAAAAATACTTGCCAAGTGGTTAGAAAAGTGTGGCAAGGGAGATGAAATAATGAATTGTAAGAGCACTGTCTACCTGCACTATAACTTTCTGAGACTATTTTACAGGTATGAGTAAAAATATTATCAAAAAATATTTTCAAAATATTATCCTCTTTGAATCTGGGAAAAATTGTAACACAAAGATGAAACTAAACTAAGGAAAAAAGTGTTCACTTGCCTGAAATGATGCTAAGGATTCTTAATGACTGCACTGAATATAGGCTGTATGACTTTGCGCTCCTGGTTTTCTGCTCTGACCACTTAACTCCACTTAAATTTGCATTTCATAATCTCAGAAAAGACAGCTCATTTGCATGTAGTGAGAATGAATGCCTTAAAAACACTCACCTCTCAGGATAGGTAATGAAGAACTAAAAGAAACAATGGGAGTACTGAAAGAAAAGCATTGACAATTGAAAACTTAAGTGGTTGTTGTGTATTTATCTTTACCCTTGAAATTCATTGAGACTCCTTCCTATAATTTTTTTCTGGGTGCTTCTGTAACTGACTCTTTTGACCTTTCACTTAAAAACATGATTTCTAAATTTTTTTTTTTTTGAACTGTGTTTAATCTGTATGGTCTCTCAACTGGTGATTTCAATTACATCTCAGAGATAATTTGTTTATTGGTGACCTACCATTCTTTACTTATGTAGTGCCTTATTGACATCTGCAGTCAGTGATAGTGAACACATTTAAAGAAAAGGCAAAAAAGTATAATACTGGAAACACTCCAAAGAAGGGTTAGGAAATAATGTACGGACAAATGCTCTTTCTTGGAACAAAATAGAAAAGGGTCCCTGGTTCATGTGTTTGTCTATGTGTGTTTTTAGTTTTTGTTAAGCCAAAATTAAACACAGTAGAGTTCACTGTTTGCTAATCACCATGTGTTTACTTTCTCTTCCAAAACTGAAGTTGCCAACTAATACATTTCCTACCCAGTGCTATGAATCTGTCCAAATAAACATGGGAAGTAGTCAAACAATGACACTATATGAAAATACATCCTCATTCATTAAGCAGAGTCCAAAAATTTTTGTGGGATTTAGCAGTAACGGAGAAATGTGCATCATATAGACTCTCCAGCATATGAAAAAATAATAATATAACATGAATGATGTTTTCAAGAAAAACACTTATCCTGTGACTTACAGAGATGAACATAGATCATTTTATATCATGCTCCCTCTGCAATTCCTGTGGACTAGTACTTTTTGTGTAACTCATGGTTTTATGTTAATGAGGAAGGTAAGTACCTTTCAGAGAGCAAATGATCAATTCTAACTCTTGCCTCAATCATTAAAGGTTACAAATGTGTCCTTCAAAGTGAATTTTAAAAGGATTTCTTTCACAGATCACAGAGGCACAAACAGAAACATTAGGTGCAAAATCAGACTCATAAAATAATCATGGAATATCTTGGGTTTGAAGGGACCCACAGCAGTCATAGACATCAAGTTCTGTCCCTACACAGGATAACTCAAAAATAACATTAACTATCAGTGTTGTCTATTACTGAGCTGGAGAATGGGAGATGACTTTTTTCAGCACCTCACACTGTGCTACACATAGTGGATGAAAAATAAAGAACTAAACAAAATGCACAGAAGCAGAACATGATATGAAGTTTAACAAACCTAATTTCTCAAGAGCATACTGGTTTTGATACATTTTAGATCTCATCCAAAGGAAGAGACTTTTGGGAGTGCATCCCAGTGTGCGTAAAACTTCATGGTAACCCATGCTTTGAAATCCCTCTCTTCCTGAGATGTAGTCCTGAAATGGCATTTTGTCCTGGGGATTCTCCTTGGTTGTCCTTGGCAGCAAGTCAGACAATTGCCCCTTTATTCTAGCAAACCACCTACTTATTCTCTGTAGATCTGATTTTTTGAACCCCATCCAAAGCATAATACCTTTAAGTGTCCATGCTTAAATCGTAAGACTTGCCATGCAAGGTGACAACCCTAGAGTGTCTGATGTTTCACTGTAATAACTACAAAATTCCCATACTGCATCTGTATGTTTTCTTTTGAAGTGCCTATGGTAGCTGCAATTACTTGTTCTGTTGATATTTCCTTTGCTTTTAACGTTTTATTTCTTAGTGTTTATGAACTTGAATGCCAAGAAAAAACTGTTTCTGTTGCAGTTGGGAGCACATCCTTTACAATGAGATGCAGCCATATTGTGTGTTTGTTTTTCCCCCAGCAAGGCACACTTAAATGAGTGGAACAAATAGGAATGTGATATTTCCATTTCTGCTGAAGAAGCTGTGTGCATAGGAAATGTCTACATGGGTGTAAGGGCAGCAAAAGCATGAGGACTGTGCACCTGTGATTTCTCTTGGATATTTAATATGGATTTTAAAATATTTTTATTATTTTAAATTGTAATTTTCCATTACATGATGTAAAATCTGGGGTCAAGAAATGTGAAAAAAATCTTGATGACATTTGATAAAAATAATGCAGTTCCCCAGAGCTGATCCTTAGCCATTCTACTTCCTCTATACTTGCAAAATCTCTAGAAATGACAGTTGATATCAAAATTTATTCACACTGGGCACTGTGCAAAACCATCACAGAAATAATATCTGCCCTAAGGACTTTATGGACTAGTTGAAGGCTTGATGCCAGGAGAGGGTGTAGCAACAGTGAGAACTAGAAAAGAAGTAGTAGTTCTAGGAACTTGTGACTATTCTGTCTTTCTAGATAAACACTCTGCTCAGTGTCAGCACCATTCAACAAGGTTAAGATGAAAACAAAAACACTGGTGCATTTGGTAGTCATGGCTAGTCATCTGTCTTATGACAGGCTTGGTGAATTTATGAGATAGAGCTACTGTCAGCTCTGTTTCTCAGATTTTATTATATTGGCTTGTGGGCAGGAGGATTTGGGCCTCAACTTATTAACTCCTTGTTTATAGTCTGTTTTTTCATATACCTACTCCTACAGAGGAGCAGGGCTGACATGCATCTTTAGAACTTTTATTTCCAAAAGAAGAATGTTTTCATAGAAGTTAATAGTTCAGGATTTTCTTCTTCCCTTGCATTTCTGATAAGCTGAGAAATACTTTCCCTATGTGAACATTTCAGTCAGTGGGAGTCAACTAGTAAGCAAGTATATAGTGTATCTGAAACAGATAAAACAATTTCGTGGGTACAGGATGCTGTGTTCTTTAGCTGCTTTCACTAACTCCTCCTTTCCCTATGTCATTTATCTGGTGAAGGAGGCAGACTCTGCTGATAGATCATGAACGGATAGTCACAATTTCAGGAAGGCATTCTCTCTACAGGGCATCCTGAAGTACATTCTCAGAGCTCAGAGAAACTGAACTGAATGCCTGCTTTATTGCCCTGGGAAGGGAGGAATGTTTTGTAATCGGAGGAGTCCTTAAACAAAAGCCACAAATTCTGTGTGGAAGTGTGTAAAATGCTAAGATAGAGTTGTGCTATGACCACATGAATTTAATCATATCATATGAGATCAGTAGTCCAGGATCATGTACTTAGCTCTTGGTGCCACACTCTGTGTTTGATAGCAGCTGGTGGAACGTGCAAGAAACACATTAATTGACAGTTAGAGAATAACCTGCCCATAGGGGAAGTAGCTTTCTAAGCTCAGGCAATTAGTGGTTTTCTTTTGCCTTTTAGCAGGAGTTTGCATACTTTGTCTTTAGTGAGCAAGCAGTTTAGTTTGCTGAATAAGAGCTTTCATTTGGCTGCAGGAAGCTCTGTAATTGTGTTGTGCTCCTACTTTCAGAACTTACACTCTGCTACGCGTAGGTACAGTGTAAATTGAAAAGGGCAAGGTAAGAAGGCTCAAAACAGAAAGGCATGATGCATTTTAGTGAGACATCAGCAGTAAAATCTCTGTGATTTACCCTTTTTTGGGCTGCTTTTTAAGTGCTTAGGCCAAAATGTGCTGCTTGTTATTGATGTATGTGATGTGATGTATGTGTTACAAAGTAACACAGTGTGTGCTTTATTGAAGGATATTATGCTTTTTATGTAGTAAATTTTAAAGATGTAAAAGGTGCATTATGTACATTTTCTAATCCCTGGGATTGTAATACTGATCAGTAAATCAGATGAACACCTTCCGTACGTAACTCTCCTCTCATCAGATGTCTCACTAAAACATGCATCTCAGACACTCCTACTGCCACAAACCTGCTGTGTTTTGGCAAAGGGAGCGTTACATCACTCTTCTGGGAAAAGATGAACAGTGCTTAATGTCTCATGAATGCAAAGATTTTCTGGAAATTTAGACTAAATATTCAATTTTTGATAATTTTTTTTAGATACAGCTTGTTTACACTATATTTTATGATATGCCTCATGTTTTTACTATTTGAATGCTTCAAATCCCTGTTGACTGTCATCAACTGGCCTTTCAATTCCAGATCCAGTCCAGTTCCTGGACCTAAAACTGTAATTTTTAGGTGATTTGTAATTTCCATTAAAATTTATAGCTACATCACTGCTATTGCAAGACCTTGTAGCAAATATATTTTCTCTTTATCCACAGAATTAAAAAGCTGATATTTGTTGGGTAGTTTAGGGGGACAATGGCAAATGCAGAGTTAAACAAGTGACCAATTTATGTTGAACTGAACATTCAGTGTTGATGAATCCTTAATCCCTAAACAGATGGTTTACCACAGTTCCATTGTAGTCCAGAAGTACCTCTTGCATGAGAAAATGCAGTCATGCAGAAACAGTACAAACACTACTGACTTGCCCACTACTTGTCGCTGCTCCTTCTTTTCTATTTTTTCCTCCTCCTCTTATTTTTTAACAGAATTCAGTGTTAGTTTAAATTTGTGCCTATGATGCTTTTTGCCCTTTACCTAGGATTTCTGTTTTGTTTTTAAACTAAATTAATATGATCTAACTAGGTATATTCTGTGATTCTGTGACTAAAAGGCCTTCAGTATGAACTGCCAATGAATTAGTTTTCAAATTTGATTGTTTTGTTATTATCAGAGACTTCTTTTGCTTCACATAACTTCTCAAGTCATGGCATTTAAAAATCCTGAAGTCCTGTAATACTATATTTTGTGAACAAGAGAGGGGAGGAAATAGATTTTAGTTCCTGCTTTTGTTAACCCATTCTTGTTTTATGCAGAAAAAGAAAGAGGTTTTATTGCTCAAAGTTGAAGATCTGTCAGCTTGTAAAGTATTTCTTTTTATATGACGAAGAGCAAGTTGGCATTTTATGCAAGTTCCCTAGTATGCACCTTTGTGTCTAGTCATAAGACACATAATTACTGCATTTCACTACCAGCAATCATTCTTAAGTTAAAAACTGCTATAAACCTCTCATTAGTAAAAAAAAGACAATGAAAGTAGGATATACACCTACAAAATGAGAACCAACTCTTAAGGGAGTTAATCTCTTCATTGCACAATAGATAAAGAATAAATAATTTTCACTTAGAGCTTTTCTTTCACATGCAATCAAAATAGTTTGTGATAATAGATCTGCTGCCAAGAGCTTCATAAACACAGAGTTTTATTCAGAAAGACTTGATCTTCCTTCTGTACTGCATTCAAATAAGGGAATATCTTTTAAGTCACAACAGTTGACAAGATTTTGGTGCTGCTTGTATTACAGAGTGAAGAGAGCCATTACAGGGGGCTCTGCACCACCTATTTAGAACCTCAGCCAGGATAAAGACTCTTTTCTGCATAAGGAAAAGCCTGTGGTCAGACCATATTTTCTCTAAAATGTTTTGTCCTGAACTGTAACTAGAGCATTGGCCCTGAGAGTAGTACTTGACAAGTGTGAGATTATTTTATGTCAGATAGAGACTTGATGTGTCTTCCAGTGTTGCCTCCTATGTAAAAATCATATTCTCTTCTTATCCAGTTCCATCAAGCCAAAAGATGAAGAGCTAACAAACTAGATTTTTTTTTCTTGTTTTCAAAGCTTTCCTGAATTATCAGGGAAGCTTGAAAAATTTCCAGTGTGCCATGTTCCAGAGTAAATTTTGCTCAAAATGGAAATAAGACTAAGATACCCTCCATGTCAACATTTTGAATGGCATTTTCCTTTGGAAGGCTTACTGTAAGATCGTTGGCACCTGTGTTTGGTACCAGCATTTAGCGGGCTGCTTGCTATACCCACTGATGAATTTGCAGTTTTAAAGGGGAAAAGAGAGAAGGTAAAAAAAGGAAGGGAGGGAAGGAACAGAGGAAGTGAAGTGAGGGAAGGAGAAAAAGGTTGCAGGTCCAATACACTGAAAGGAAGGTGTGAGGGCTGTATTCGTAAGTAGTGCACACATCCAAATTCTGCTTATGGGGTTATTGCATGAGATACGCCTCCAGGAAGTATTTTGTCTTGCCATCAGAATTCACTCAAACTTTGTGTTTAGTCTATGTGAAGTGAAGGAAGGTCAGATAAGTGTCTTGTTGGTGTCCTGGTATGGTAGTGTCAACAGGACCAAAAAGTGATGGGTAGAGTAGAAGTAGGTTCCGGTGAGATTTTCAAAACCGACTACTGATTTCAATAGTAAAACTATGTAAATGTGTCCAGTTCAGTGCAGGATGCTTCTCAGAGCTCCGCTCTTGTACCACAAGATGGGCAGGCTAAATCCACCTGAAAATTCAGGAAACAGGTTTTCTGACTAAGAAGAACCAATGTTGCACAGCTGCTTTGCAGGGTTTACATACATGACAAAATGTAAGCACAGAACTAAACAATTTTCACACAATTTTCAATTTTTCAAAACTTTTTAGTTTCAGAGACAGCTTGTTACATATAAAACCTCTGCGTTTCAAAATCAAAATTAGCAGAAAGGTAACATTCTATTGTTGAATTAGGTTACTAAAAGTTAGCCATGCCAAATTTCTTCTCTGCTTCCCCCGAAAGCAGTTAAAAATCTATTAGACAAGTTTTTTTTTCCAATAGGATTGAACCATGCAAAACTAATTTCTAAGAAACCTGCCACTGTATAATATTAATTATAATAATGGTGAAAGATTCTAAATAAATTAGTTTTCCCAGAAGCTATCCACTAGAAGTTACAGTGAGAGCCAAACCACAAGCACTTTTTGGCCTCTTTGAAAGATTTAGATGTCAGATGGAATGCTTTCAAAAAAAAGGATGTGCTTGAGGGGAAAAAGAAGAAGAGAAATCTTTTTAACCAAAATAAGTAGAATTCAAAATTACTTTTGGAGCTTTCCCTTTCCTATTGAGAGAAAACAATAGGAGGGGAAATGTTCTTAAACTGCAGTTCAGTTGAGATGTAAAATTGACTTGCCACTGCAGAGTCCACTACCAGTTGCAGAGTGAGAGTATTCTCCAAAATTGCCCAATTTTATTCTTCCAAACAGTGTGACTTGTTGCTTCTACAAGAACTGTTTGAGAAGAGAATGCACAGGAAGTTAATTCCTTCAGATGTGTGTAGTATACATCCTAGAGTCATGAAGCACTTTACAGAGCGAAATATCAAATAAAACCAACTACATTCCACTACTGACTTTTCTCCAGGCTCTTTGAGCATAATTACTGTAACCAGTAGCAAGTGCAAATATCACTTCAGTGTAATAGGTCACCTTTGTTCTAAGTTCAAATTAGCCTACAACTTCTGCTGAAATCACATAGTAAAATTGCTCAGTCACCAGTTAAGTGGCTCACTGATTTTCCTGGAGGTTTAATTCCCCAACTGTTACATAAGCCAGTGTCAGCTTGCCTGCTGAGTGTGGGCACTTGTATTTGGGATTCATCAAAATCTGGGAAGCAGTTATTTCTTACACCATATTTATGAATAATGACAAGACGCTGCCAGCTGGTGTGTGTAAAGTTGTCTAGACCAATCTACTAACAGTATGTTTTTGCATCTTTCTTATGGCAGCATTGAGGGCCAAGGAGGCAGACTGGATAATTTTCCAGTGACTGCTAAATGACCTCAAGCTCTAGTAGAAATAATGCCTGCAAACACTGCTGCTTTGGCTACTGTGACAGAAATAGTAAAATAAAATAAAATTGGAAGGGCACCAGCACTTACACTTTAGTACAAATGTTGTCTCAAAGAAAAAGGAAGTTTTCCACCTAGGTCTAACATTTCACAATTTTGCAATGTGGAAGTTTTGAGTCATCATCAGAATTATATAGTGCTGATCACTCTTTGAAATATGATCACCAGTTAACATTTGGAGGTGTGACCAAGTGGGGTAGGCAGTTGTATCTGCAGTGAAAGACTGCGTGAAGGAATGTATTAGGTTTGTTTTTCTTTTTAAACCACATTTAGTGGCATTTTTTGAAATGCATTTCTTTACTATCTTGTGTACATGCTGAATTCTAGAAGGCTTTGCAGTTGTATTGCACAGGTTTTTTTTTTTGGTTTTTTTTCCCCCCCTCCCTGTACTTTCTTTTTTTTGCTAGAAGGGATCTGTCCTGTAATAAGCACCCAAGCTGCCTGTAGTAAGGGTGAAAATCCTAACCAAAAATGCTGGATTCTGAAAGGGGTGAAAAGGAAAAAATGAGGTGAGGGGGATGTGAGACGAAGACGACTTTTATGAAAGGGAAAATTTTCACAAGGGAAAGGAGGAAAGTCAGAGAAACTGTAAAGGAAACTTAGTTTTATTGGAAGAGTCCTCATCTTTCCCATGAGGCATATATGTTTTGGCATAGACAACAATTCTATCTCTAGAAAGGAAGACATCAGCTGATACCTCAATTACCACAAATTAATTAATTCTTTAATTATTTTTAATAAAAAGTACTGGTAGATTTATTGGGAATATTGTTGTCTTTAGTTGTCTTCTGTTGTTAGTCATACTCACTATTCAATTCATGCTGAAAAAATAATATATAGCTTAGCTTTGTAGGCAGGAATGTTTGATAACTGTTATAAATACCACTCATAAATGTGTAAATAACATATAGTCAGTACCTACCCCTGAGTGATCCCTTGAACAGTCCTAAATACTATTATTTTTAAAAAGGTTACTATACTTGAGGAAAAACACTAAGAGTAGCACAGGCACTGTTCTTGCTAGTATTTTGCCACTTTGAGAACGTGTTAACTCTCTCTCTTTTCATTTTTTATATTACAGTGTGTTCACATCTAACAAGTGCACATTTAAAGAATATTGAGTTCAGCCATGTGTAATAGAAAAACATAATGCTATTGATCTCCTCTAAGTCTCAAAAGGGAGGTAAATGTGAAAATGTCTGTTAAAGTTTCCATCTATTGCCCCATTGTGCCACCATGTTGTAGAAAAGGGAGACCAGTGAGTGAGTTTATTTATCATTTTGTTTTGCACCTGAATACAATGAGTTGCTGTGGGGAAGATCCTGACTCCCAGAGGCATCTAGACAAACTATGACTCATTAGACATTCCTGAAGCATGGTGAAATGGAAAAGTCAACAGAGTGCTGTAATATGTGGGCATAAGTTATGCAAGGACAGTTAAGAGTATAGTGTTGAGGGATTAACATTATATGGTAGGTATTTCTTTTAATTGACTAGATGATGCTATTCCTACTATAGCGGTATCTGTAGAGAAATGATTCCCATATCAGCATGTATGTTTAGAGCTCTCAAGCCAAAAGCACAGCTTAGTCAGCAAGGAGAACTTCCATTTCTGTTTGGAAATGAATGAACCTCGCTGAGACACTGCATAAATAGCCCCATGTTGATTACTGTTTTGCAGTGAATACTTGCCCATATCTCCAGGAATCCTCATCCGTGTTTTGGGGAAGGATACTTAGAATCTGCATTTCTTACTGAACCATGAGTAGGTGTTAGGGTGATTCTAACACAGAATAGGTGGAAGGGCTAGATGCCCTTCTGTGCTGGCTGCTGAGTGCTCTGCATCCCTATCATGAGTCCTCTGTCCTGCTTAACTTCTGGCTTTTCAATGGGACCCTCAGCTTCATGATCTCTTTCCCCTTGCGGAGACTCCAGCCTTTTCGGCTGGTCACCAGAGTCAGTGTGTCTCACTGCATCTTCTTCCTGTGCCAATCAATGAAATAATTTGCATTTTTTGCTCTCTCTTCTTCCAGAAACAACAGAGAGAACACCAAGTCCCTTCAAATTGAGTGAGGGATGGGAGGAACATAGCTTGCACCAATCTCTGTTCTCCTTCATCACCCATTGCAGCTGATGAGAGGCACAGAATAGGACAATCAGAGAAAGGGCTGATTAATTCAGCTGATTGGAGAGGGACAGGTTTGCACAGGTGTTCACATATGTATTTCTGTTTGCTGTGGTTATTACTGCACATGGTTCAAAGCCCTGATAGAGTTTGCAGGGCTGGCAGTCTAGGTTAAGTATAACCCTGTCCTATTTTGCTTCTCAGATGAGCTGCAATCTAATGGCAATCATGCCACAGCACTCCACATTGCTCTATCCTGTGATTTTAGAGAGCATCCTAACACAGATTGCTCTTGGGGAATAAGTCAGACCTCTTCCAGAGTTGGTAAATGGTGCTGTCAGCTAGTGTTGAAGACTCTGGCTGCCTTCCTGACTGATATCAGTCACGTTTTGGGCATGCAGTCTTATTGCATACAAGGTAGGAATGGCTATCAAAGCTGGAAGTGACCAAGTATATTAAGTCTTAGCAAAATATTCATGTCTTTGTTATGTGTGCAGGCTGCACCTCAAGAAGTCTTCTCTGCAAAAGACATATCTAAGTAGTGCAGACTGTTCTCAAGTCATCTGAGAATTTATTTTCATGGACCTGATCTAAGAGTGGTGAAACAGGAGCTGACATCATCTTTCTGTAGTACAAAACAGCATTACAGAAACAAAATACACATATTTACTCTGTTAGGGAAACAAATCTATTCTTTTTAATACAGGATCTTTTCCTACTTCTATTTTGCATTGACTGGTTGTTGTTAACCATGTTAAAACAAGGGCACTTAACCTGCCAATCATTCTCTTGTGCAACTATTCCAACATTCTAAACTTCTGACAGAACTTACTAAATGTATAATAATAATTAAAAAAAACCCAACCAACAAAACAACAAGCAAAATTAAAAAGAATTTTTGAGAAAGACTTCCTCCTTTATTTTCAGCACAGATCGAGTGCCTTCACTGTTCTTTGCCTAGCACTGAAAAAGAAACCCAGGCAAATCAAAATCAAATAGCAAACACCCCAACTGGACTAATGTATACCCTTAGAGTGGTGTGAATGACCACTTGGAACTGCGTCATGCTGGGACACATGACTGTTCATAGGTGTCCTTTGTACTATTAGGAAGGAAAGAGTATTCAGGATGTACAACCTACATGTTCATTTTGAAACTTACTGGAGTATGAAAAACTGCCCAGGATAATCTTTTGAGATCTCTGTCCTCTGTTACAGGTTTCTATGCCTGTGAAATGCGGGGCTGTGTATCCTACTGGAATATAGTGTTTCGGGGAAGATGAACATATCGTGTGGTATCAGATAATCTTTTCCAGAAGCTAAGTGTGAGGGATTTTCAAAAAAAGCTTTCACAGACCATCTTCTGCTCCCACTTAAAGTGGATACTGGCAAGAAAAATAAAGCAGTTTGACTGTTTTTTTCCTAAGAACCCAAAGATTTGAAACAATTCAACCTAGATACAAGTATCATGCCCAGCTTAAATTCTTGATGCCGTTTGTCTCATATACAGTATCTTTTTTTTACAATGGCAAGATTGACAGATCTGTTGTTGTGATTGGCAGATTGTTTTCTGCACGAAAGTTGGTTTTTTTGAAAGCTCAGATGGAATATCTTAATTCCTGTTTAAATTGATCCATTGGGCTCTAGTATGACTGCTAGTAAGTTAGATGTGTATTCAACGATATGGATTTATTAGTTTAGGCTTATAAACTGTGGCATCTGTGAGTTGTATGCAGCTTATAAAGCATATCTCAGAGATGGCTGACATTCAGTTGTGTGTGAAATGCATTTTTTGGGCCAAACTTTACATTTGTCTGCATTAGCTCTGCATAAATCTACATTAGCTCAAATGAAGTCTGTAGAACTATTCCTGGTTTACCTTGGAGTCACTGAGAGATGCCATTCACTGCATAGATTAAATATATTAACAAATGTTCAAGTTCTAAATAATTTAAAAGGATTTATTAGCGATTTTACCATTGCTGTGTCTTTTCTTATTTTCCATTCCCAGCCAACAGAAAGTCTTTGGATAACTGGGTTGGTTGATGTATTTTGTGTCAGAAAGGCATGATTCTGAGAGAATATATTTCATACTATTAAAATGGATTTGGTATATTTCCCAACATCTAAATGAGTTTTTGAAAACTATCCTGTGTATTGAAATTCAAGCATTAGGCTATCTGTGATGCAGAAATATGTAATTGCTGCTTACGGATGAAATGGTTGGTGCCCAGTGGCAGCTAGAGGAACAGGAATTTGACATAGTTTTGTAATTTAATTTTTTTAACTGCTTTTGTAGTGAGATCTGTTGGGTTTCCCCCTTGGCCTCAAGAACCTGTCTATTTCACTACTTGGTGTCCTCTGAAGACACTGCTAATTTCCACAGATTTTGTGGTTTTGTAGTGTGGCAAAGTCCCACTAGGTGCTAGACAAACAATTTCTGCATTTTTGATTTAAGCCACATTTGAGCTGTGGGTGTTAGAGGTAAAGGATTAATGTATCATTCCAGCTGATTAGTTGCTTGTCCTTCCCAAATCCTTCAGGGAGGTTTGCACACTGGAAAATTTATGTAACTTTCAAGTTTTTAATTTGAAATAGTCATCAAAATACCCAAAACTTTTATTACAGCATCAGTGAACAGACTGTGGCATTTCAGTTGTTTTGCTAAGGAGTGCACAGACTTTTGTTCCACAGTTGTTTTCCGTTTACTGTTCCTTACAAAATAACCTTTAATGTACTGTTTTTTCAGAATATGTTTTTAATCAAGAAGTACATGTTGATGTTTAATGATAAGGCAAGAGGAAAGACTGGCCACACCTTAAGGAAAATTCTCTAATCCTACAGCCTACTTGTTCCCTTGCTTGGAAAATCTTGTTGGCTCTCAGAATATTCAACACCATTCAAATTTGCCTTTTCCTCTAAAAAGGATGCAAAACACTAAATCCCTTCTCCCAAACCAAACGCTTGTAATGTTATGAAAAGGGAGAACAGATGGTAGCATAAAGCTTAAGGGGAAAGTATAGCACTTTAATTCAAATTGTTTGACAGAGCTAAAGACAGCCACTTAGTTACCAATTGCTTAAGTTATTTATGCTCCTTTGTGTAAAAGAAGAAAACAAGAAAATTAAAATGTTTTGTACATATCAGAGAAAAAAGGATAAGATAAGGCAAAATGGTAGTTTATTTGATTATGTTGTTTGTTAATGGTAATACCCAAAATGTGATTGATCTTATTAAGCAGCCGTACAGAATTGCTAGAATAATTGAAAACTAATTGTATAATAAGTTATTGTACAATTTTTGGTTTCACAGTGGGCATGTTTACCCTGATACAGTGCGGTAGCGTACTAGGAAAACACTCAGCGCCTCATGACTTGGAACCTTTAGGTATTTTCCTTCCACTTTTAACTAAATTAGTTTTGCAGTTCATCAGGATTTAGATTGTGATTCAGTGCATTAACTTATCCCCATGCTGCTTTGATTGAACAGCAAAGCATCCATTACCAGTGCCATATCCAAAGTGACGTTTCCATACAGACTGCCTGCTGTTTCATTCATAACCACAAGGCAGCCCAAAATGACTTTACTTCTTTTTACAACTTGCAAGGAGTTAATGGACTGTGCTGGCCCCCTGCCAAAACCTTTAAGAAACTTTATTAATGTGTTATGAGGCTGGGACACTATAGTATGGGATTTTATTGGTTACTCATTTTAATGAATAAAAATATGTATGCACAGTTAAAACCACATTTTCAAGCAATTGTCTTCTAGGAGATGTCTTTGACAATGATATTCTTAATGTTTGCTAATGACAGTTTTGTATATTGCTCTTTATAATGCAAAACTTGCACTGCAAGAATATTGAATTTGTGTTGTGAATGTTCCCTTCAGTGCAGGACCCATCTTTGGCCCTGAAAATCCTCTTTTCTGATGCGCAAAAAGCAGCATTGAAAACTTCTGGTTGTACTTTACCATAAAAGACTGTGAAGACTGTGTGGCTGGGGAGATGTAGTCAGTCTGTACACAGTACATAACATAAAAAGCCAACATAATGTAATTAGCTCCAAAATTAATGCCAGAAACCACCTATTGGTAGGCCAGTTGTCTGATGTAGTTTCAATGTTATTTTGCAAATATTTCTTCTCAACAGGCAGTGGACTTAGATCCTGCCAGACATTTTTAAAATTCAGAATTCAAGCAGACAATGAAGTAGGTTAGAGTCGGTAATACTCTCAACAGTTTCTAAGGGCTGGGAACAAGAACAGAGATTGTTCATTGCATACAAATAGGTGAATACTTTTTAAAAAGAAAGTAGTTTTATTACTTTTACTTCAATCGTTACAAAATAAAAATGAATCACTTGGAGTCCTTGTTCACCGAGAAGGATCATAATTTTCAGTCCCTGAAAACTTTTTCTAGAGCTGATAAATACTATCAAAAAAAAAAGAATCATAGCTTTAATGAAGATAAGAATAGGAAATAAAGAAATGTGAAAGTGAAATTCAGTAGGGGATGGAATGAAGAGTTAGTAGCAAAGCAGAAAGTTTAAATAAAAATGCCTCAGTCTGTTGAAATAGTTTACTATATTAGCATATGTTGACAACAGTTAAGCTCACATAAAAGTTTCCATTCTGCTTTCAGGCCTTAGAAAGCAGTCATGCTTTGCATGTAATTTGAGCAAAAAAGATGACAATGCTTTGCATGTATAAGGAGACTCATAAAGTACAGTCCTACTTGGTAGCCAATAGAATGATCCTGTGACTTTCATTTACACTATTTTCCTGTGAAAAATACCTTGAGATCAAAAAACTCTTTAGTGGGGACGCTTACTGAAGAGTGCATTTAGGTTTGGTGGTGATGTGCACAGTACTTTTGAAGGAATAGTGCTTCAGAATCTCAGGTGTAGTTCAGCTTAGATTCCTCCTCCCTTTAATCTTTGATACAAGAACGGTCCGGTGTCAATATGCCTGACACTGCAAAAGATGGCCACAAGCAGTTAGTGAACAAAGCTCCCAAGGAGATGCATCATTTAGTAGTCAAATTAAAGATTCGGTCTCAGGAATATATTTTCTGAATAAAATGGAGGCACCTTTATGCAAATAGAGACTATTTCCAAACTAAGATTTTTTGTTTTATTTTATACATACATATGTACACAGGTGCTGCGTAAGTATCAGTACAGCATGAATTTGGCTTCTAAGTTGATATAAAACCTTTAATGCATGAGTATCTAAGACATTAGTTCACTTGATGCAGAACTTGAATGAAGGATAACAAAAATTTACATTCCATACAGCTCAGAGAGCTAAGAGAAAAATCAGTACTTCCAACACTGATTGTGGCACCTTTTGAACATCTATCTATGCATCTTTGTTTCCTGCAAACAGCTTTTGTATGCTTTAGGCAAGATGAATTAGATATCTCTGGATGTGCAGAATAAATAAAAGTTGATGCAAGAATTAACTTATGAGAACTTTAACCTCTTCATTTTTTAGAGTCAAGTTCACATTTCAGTGTTCTTTTCTAACAGATTTTTATGGAATTTAGAGCCAACCATTAGCTAAGGAATGCAAGGAAAGGGGAGGTCTTACAACACTTCTGTAAAACTGAAACATCTGTGGTGACACTCCTGGTAGAAGAAATACTTTGAGTCTTGAAAATTCTCAGCAAAAGAAAGAGAACATATGAGTAACTGTAGATAAAAAGAAAATACATCTTCATCCTTCTTTGAATACTTCAGAAACCCAGTGAGAACATGAACCAGTTGGTAAGGGCCTTTCTAAATACACATATTGAACTGTTAATATACAAGGATGTTCTCTACAGCATTAAAATTAGAACGTGAGTATCACAGGTTTTACTTTTAATACTGTAAAAGGAATGTCAAAGTCATTTGAAAACTGAAATAGGTAAAATTTGTCCACTTTGGATTTAGTAAGCCTGTTGGCAGTAGCATGCAGAACCCAGGGACTGGGATGTAATCTCATTTCCTTACTGCTTATAGTATGAAAGGGCTGAATTACATGCAGATATATACTAGTCTTTATCCCAGGTCACTGGCACGGTGGTCAGATAAAAGGAGACCCTGAAATTTGAGCTTGACAAAGCTGTTCTAGTACATCTGAGTTTTGTCTTTCATAAATAAACAGAATTGTATTCTTGAGCACTTTAAATTTTTTTTTCAATCCAGATAGGTAAAAAGGGAAAGTTTTGGGATTCCCAGTAAGCTAAGTACTAGGTGCTTCCATAGGGGGAAATGGCCTGTATTTGTTTAGTATTTTAACTAAAAGTGCTATATTAACCCAGTGCGGATGAGAAATGGGGAACATGTAGATATTTGTTTTTAAAGTGCACGTGTGCATTTGAAAGGAAGAGAGTGGTGTGATATTCACAGAATGAAACTTCATCTGTAGAGGCTGTAAGAAGAAGGTTCGATAGATAAAATGACAGGATTTTGTGAAGATAGTGTTTTACATACAGGAGATTAACCATGGCAGATTCTTTGGATCTAGAGGTGATAAAGATGCTCCTGTGCATATTTGACTGGTAAAATGTTTTGAACATAGTCCCTTGCTAGTTTTGACCCCTTTTTTTTTAGTTTGGTGCAGAGCAGTTTAGAGGTACACTTATTAAATATTAATAGAAGAGAGACCAATTGGAACTGCATGCCAGTGCAATCCCCATGCTCTTTGGAACCTTAACCCTAGCTCACTGGAACCTTGCAAGGACATCAGCATTGCATACCTGTGTGACTTTGACCCTGATTACTAATTAAACAGAGATGAAAGTCAATTCAGAAGTTGAGTGGACGTAACTATCACAGTCCTCTCTACGTAGAGGGGCAAAAATTTGCTCGATAGAGTAGAAAAGATTATAAATGAAATAAAGTTATATAAATAGTTCACTGGGCTTGATATGAAGTCTTCTGATACAACAATGTAGCCATGGACAATAAGCCGTTCATGGACCAGTTGAGTAGCATTTTCTCAAAAAGCTTGTGTTCAGATGTTAGTATATGATGATAGTTGATAGGGAGGCTTAGGACAGTAAATAGACAAGGGCAGCACCCACAAGATAAGCTTTGTATTCAGTTAGTGTCTGTAAGGTTGTGATTCTTCTACTAATGGAATATTTTTTTTTTATGGTGTGGACACTTCTATTTTCTTATTTAATTTCTAGTGATGATAAAATACCTGCAGATTTATATTTTTAAATGGAAATTCAGTGAAAACATCATGATACACTCAAGTGCCAGCTGTCATTATCCAAACCACCAGATCTACCTGGGAATCTCATGAAACTGCCCCATGAGCGGTAGAAATGCCTCTGCTTCAGTTGTGGACAGTTATGATTAAAGTAGAGTAACAGACCTAAGGAATCCCTCAATTTATGTTTAAATTGACATTGGACACAGTGAAAGAACACTCTCCTGTCTTTATTATAAAGGCTCAGGACAGAATAGCTAAGGTTTCCTAGTTCTGGCCAAGGGTGGGTCAGCGTGATGAGGACATGTATCTCAAATGAAATAAAGACACAGCAGACAGAGGCTTGAGACGTTTGGAACTGTTTTGTAGGTTTTGCTGCTTGCTTGGAAAAGAGAGGGATTTTCTTTAAAAGCTGACAAATGTAATCAGTGTGAGGGAGGTATCAGGCACCTGGGGCTTTGTTCGTGCTTTGCGCCCGAGCACAGGATGGCTGTGCTTTGCAAAGGTCCCAGTGCATATGCTCCCAGCACAGGGGAAGTGCATGATGACTTGTGCATAATTTAAAACAATAAAATAAGCTTCCCCTCAGGAAACACCTACTCCCCCTTTTTTTCCCAGTGATGGGACACTGGAACAGTCAGCATGACTTCTCACCCACTGTGCCATGCACAGCATACTGGTGAGCTTGGTGTGACAAACCTGCAGTGCCAGGTCCTCTTCTTGCCTGGCAACCCAGCTCCCTGCCTCATTTAAAACAGTTTTAGATGGTTTTAGAATCAGCTTTGGCTTATGCCCTTCAAACAGGACGACACTAGATCGACGACATTTCAGGATAACTGTTTGGCAGCCATTTTAGATACTGCCTGTGCTGAGAGCTCTCTGGCTGCCAAAAATTGCAGACACTCTGTGCCAAAACACTCTTGGCAGTAGAGATAAACTTTGCAGAGATACACAGTCCAGAAATATCTTATAATTACAAAGCACAGGGGGCAGAATGTTTTTACAATACAGCTGTGCTAATGTAAACATTTAATTTGGCAGCCTTCTCCACCCACTTTTCAATTAAACGGGTTTATGCAGATACTTTAGGTCTGCAATAAACTTTATTGCTGCTTCTCTTAGAGTACAGTTTATGAAACACAGATTTGAAGTATTTTGGGGGCTTTCCATTCATTTAGTGAGGCACATTGAAAATGTTAGGCTGTCGTAAAGGGAAGTGTCAATTCCTGTTTTAAAACGTCTTAGCTCTGGCTTCACTAAAAGCATTTGCTTTAAAAATATATATTAATTGGGGCCTGTCTCCTTTGCTTTTTCCCCAAACAAGTAACAGGATATTAATAGAAAGAAATGAAATCACTTAAAGACCTACAAAAGGACATTTGTGCTGGTGGTGATCATTAGAAAAGACAAATGTTCCTGGCATTGAAGAATGATGCTAGAGAGAATAGCTCTGAACAGCAGTTCTTATGACTGTAATTACAATAATTGTGTGATAGCTGCAATATTTGTTCTTATAGAGTAAAAGAAAAATAATTTCTAATCATAAGCATTATTCGGCATTAGATGGCAAAAGCAGCCAAAGATCCTTTCCCGAAAACTTAAAAATGCTGGAGGTTACAGTATTTTATAATGAGATGAGTTAATTGGCTTTGTGAAACTGGTTAATGTTTTATATTATAGGAAGACATATTAGATAATATCTTTTTACTCACTATCAAATCAATTAAAATAACTCTCTCTAATAACGTTTACGTTTTGTGGGAATGAAAAGCTGCAGTGTGACTTTGAAAGGCAAAAATGTGGAGTCCTTCCTCACAGTCAAGAGCTCTCCAATTCTGTGAGGGATCACACCATCTCAGAGGGGCTATCCCTACTTTAAAAGGCTCTCTATTTATGAGCTGGGCAATACAGAGTAAGCACAGTCACAGAATAGATTAGCAGGTTGTCTAGGGATGCCAGACTTCAGGATTCAAAAGATCAGCTCAGTTTGGACAAGCTGAGGAGCAGGAAAGATTGTTGGTTTTCCTTTTCTTGAAAGTATGTTGAGACTTTAGTCATGAAACTTGGAATAGCATCCAAGAAACTGCTATCTTGTCTGCTTTAATTTTGGCATTTGTAATTCCAGGTCAAACCACTCATTGTTGATAATTATACAGTAACAGCAGCAGAAAGAAGGCTGTTGGTTATCCCACAGCAGTCTGGGTGATGGTCTCTGCCCCACAAGAATGTTCAACTTTGGTTTGCATGTGTGTGGGGCCAGGAGGTGGTAGCGTGAGGCAGGGTGATGACTCGTAAAAGGCACCAAGCTGCCTTTGCATATTTTTTCAGCTGACATGTAGAAACTTGTTGGGGACTGGTTTTTACTTTAAACTTTGAATGAGGGAAGTGGAGATATGGAAATAGATACAAGTGACAGTGCTGAGGGCATAGTTTACCAGGAAGTTTTTAAATAGGTGTGTTATAGCCCAAAAGCAAGTGAGTGAAATTAACTTCTTATTTTTTTTTATGGACTAATTTCAATGGATTACAGAACGTTTGATTAATGCAAGGCCATCAGGAAAATAAGAGCTTCTTCCAATCCATTTATACTTTCCCTATGTTCACTGCAGTGAGTTAATCGTAAATGCTGGTTTTAAAAAAGTATATTTACTTGTCTGTAGTAGACATCAAATAAAAAGTGATTAGACATATTAAAAAGATAACTGAAGAGAGTCAGCTAAAGCAGATAATAAAGCAGTAACAACATAAGGTAAGGTCTAGTTGTAAGGGTAATTCTGTCTCTGTAACAAAGTTATAAAGATTACCTGTGCAGAAGGGAATATCGTTTGTGGAGGGAATCCCATTATTGCAGGAATAAAGAATAAATTTTTCTCCCTTGCGATCACAAGCTATTTTCTTAGACTCCTATTGTAAGAAGTGATCATTACTTTGAATTGATAGTCTTCTTATTCTTTCTACTAATCAATCAATCTTTCTGATAAATTAGAATTATCTAGCTGCTTTTCTCTAGTGCTGTCCCCTTAATTAGGAACACAGTTATTCAGCATTGTTGCTGTGATAGAGTACAAGTACAGTACAGAACTGAGTGCTTTTAGGAGTAATATAAGACTTTTTAATAGACTCCGGCCTTTTCATGAACAATAAAAATTCAGTTTGGTTTTTGGTGGTGAAGGACTTTATAAGTGAGATACTTATTATTGCCTTTATTTGGCCACAGAAGTCTGTGAGAATGCTGATCATGGCCCATAGGCAGACTCAGCATTTTAGAAAAGGATGCTTTGTAATTCATTGGCATTAAAATAACATGTGGTGTTAATATAGTAAAAGCCTGGCTGCAGAAATGAAAGATCTGAAAGGCAGAAGTGAGAAATGCATTGTGCACGTATAAAGAAATTGATTATCAGGTACCTTTAACAACAATAATTTAATAGATAAATGGTAAATAAATATCTGTATAAAATGCAATCCCCCTCTCCTTTCTCAAGGCTTTAAAGAACCATGGGTAATATTTGGGAAGGAAATAGTGCTTGTGTTTTTTCTCTATGAATGCAGAAAAACAGCTGAGTTTGGCACAAGGGGATTTTGTACCACCCTGGGAGACCAGAATCCCTGTGAAGGATCCCTGCTGAGGGTCTCCTGTATGTAAGTCAGTCTCCAGGTCCACAGGGGAGCCGGACCTTCCTGGGTAGCAGAGCAACATGTGCCAGAGTCTGCCATGTTCCCTTCGGAATTTGTGGTCTGCTGTAAGTGCCAGATGCCTTGACTAACTGATGGAGGAAACATCCATAGTCGTCCTCCCTCTGCACACCCTGGCAGTGTCCCAGGTGTTCCTACCTCTTCCTTTGTGGCCATGAGCACTGCTGCTGCACTGCTCCAGCTAGCAGTAGCCTACAGCAATCTTCAGAGCACAGTGCTGGAAGTGACCTACCCACTTTTGAACTCAGGATGAGAACTGTACCCACAGAAAAGCCTGAAACAGTCTCCCTTTCTTCAGGTGTTTGCAAGGAAGGGGAGATAGCCAACATCCACCTTTACCCAAAGCCCTTCTCTCATCCCAGATCACAGGTTTGAAGCTGTATGTTTACCTAATGTTTGCTCAAACACTGAAAGTCAAGTAGTACTGCTGAGCCAATGTGGCAAGAATTAAAAAAGTATTTTCAAAGTGGTAAATGCAGTTGGGCACAATTGCCTATGTACTGCCTATTCTGGGAAGTTTGGATTCTCAGGTGTAGGGGTTGGGAGCAAAAAATGAAGATATGTGGAGGGGATCCCCTACTCTAGCATTATCTTAGAGAATTCTTTAAAAATATGCTGAAAGCTAATGCTCATACAGTAGCAGCAAAATTTTGAGTTGCCAGCCCATAAGTGGTAGTAAAAATGCTGTGTCAGTTCTTTAGGAAACATATGAAGAAGGACAAATGAAATATTCTCCTGTACAGCAGAAGACAGTTTAAACAGATTAGGCTCTGGCATAGCACTTAAGTTTATCAAGCGTTTAGTGTTTAGGATGTACAATACAACCGTATGTAACTTGCCAACTATCTGGGCTTCCCCCACTGTTTCTGGTTTGGCAACAACGTGGTTTTTCACCCTGTTGCAATGCTGACTGCCAAGGAGACATGGCCAGCTTTCTGCTTCCTGTCTTCCTCTTTGTTCTGGCTTGGTCTGTATTCTGCCTGCCAAGTCACAGATGCCAAAAGCTTATACAAAAAGGTCAAACAACTAAGGCTTGAAATCACCTATGCCAACATTCGTATTTTCCTTCTATTCTTCTGTATTTGGCTAAATGGAAAGTACACACCACATTGCTGAGACAGGAATAGAGAGAAATTTTTGCAAAAAAGTGTATAGATTACCAGTTCTGCAAACTGCTTGCAGAGGCAGTGAACACTGAACATTTTAAGAGGAATTCCAAGTGATAAAAAAATAACCTTTCAGTTTTGTGAATTTATCCCTCTCCAGTCCCCCTCCCTATTTGTTTTTGCTTACTCCTGCTGTTTTACTGTATTTAGGAGTCAAGTTCCTATAGAACTTAGTACTACAGATCTCTGCACTTGAATCTGCAGCTACATTAATATCTGTGACCCTGTTGAAACTACTAAGAAAATTAAGTTTTCAGTAATATTTATAATTGGGAAGTTCTAAAAATAAGTATATAACTATTCAGAACCTAAATTTCACCAACATAAATATGAAAACTCCTGAACTGTATGGTTCTGTATGTTTTATCCAGAATAAAATTTATTTTCCTGATTTTGGTTCAGCTTCTCTCCACCTTGTGAAACTGAAGCAGAAAAATATATCTACCACTTCTATTTCTGTAATGTTTCTTATCATGATAGTGATATTCACCCATTGCTTTAATCTCCAAGTTTTAGACTAAACAGTAAGGCTGATACTGTAGCCATAAATACAGCATGACTGTTGGCAATGAGTTATAAAACTGTATAGTTGTAGGGTAAGCCTTCTGTTCAGATGATTCATCAAAGCCCAGGTTGCAAAGCACAGCTTACGATTTCAGTCAGTCTTCAAAAGAAAATATTCACTTTATTTATCATACTCTCAACCTTTTGCCTACCTTACCTTTAAAGAGAAGGTGCTTCTTTAAAGTAACAGCAAGAAGCAAAAGAAAAAACAGAAAGATACATTTAGCAATAGACCTTTCATAATAAGAAGCATTTGATTGTCTGTTACTCAGATGAGCAAGAAACCCGTACTGTTCTTGGTGGTTTTACTTTGTTTTACTAAAAGTGTTTTCCTGCTCACTATGAAAATTGCAGGGTTGAAGAATATTACTAGGCATATGGTGGTGGCAGGAGGAAGGTAGAGAGAACGCAGAGAAGGTAGGGAAAGGAATGTGTTGTTCGTTGTTTTGTTCATTCATACAGTTGGCTGTAAGTTATCCTGTAGTAAATCTTTAACAATTTTATAAACAGTATTACTAAAGTTAACTGCATACCTAGAGCTTGGGTTAAAAGGGCTGCCAATGTCTTTAATGGGGTAACAGTGCACTTTCCAGGGTCAAATATTGCTTGTGGACAGCCATACATATGCATAGATATGTCAGTTTTCTGCTGCTCTCCCCTGCTAATCTCGCAGAAAGATGTGGTCCAGAGAATTTTCCTTGTTCTGTCCCATAATCACTTCATTTCTTTTCCTGCCTTATAACTTCATAAATATTATATCTTAACACATGAAATTTTTTATGTGTGTTTAGTCTAGTCTTTTTTAATGCTGCTACATACTGATTGCATATTTTCCATCTGCTGCTTATTAAAACGGACTTACACTAATAAATTTAGGAAGGCAAGTATCATTTTGGTGTTGACATTTGTCTTTGCTGAGAGATCCTCATGTGATTGCCTGTATTCTACATGCACTTAGTGTTAGGCTATGGCACGTTATTTGAAATGGTATAGGTGAGAACTGTGGAAAGACACCCATGCTTGCTGGGACTGAGCCAAGTGGCATATGAAAAATAGTGTAGGCTTGCAAGCTTAACAGTCTTCCCAGACTGATCTTTTCTACTCAGTCTCCTATATACTATCACATACTCTCTAACAAACTGTGGTAACCTCTAGACTAAAATTGGTATAAAACTTGAGTTTTATGCTTATTGTCATGGCGATCTGTCTTCATGTGCTGTTTCCATCTCCTGAACACTTACATCATGCTGTTATAAATACCTACATGTATGGAAGTGATTTTGTTGTTCATTTGATTAAAGTAGAAGAAAGGGTCCATACAGTATTGCTAGTGTTTCCTGGGGGAACTTAGGGCTTTAGACTTACAGGAGACAAGCTGGCTTGATATGAAATGTGTTTTAACATCGTTACAGAGATTTAGTTTTAACAATTGTGTGTGTAGGATGACTAATGCCAGAATCACTTTGGAAAAATTGGCCAAACAATGTACTGGTGTATGCTTAGTTTCTGGAGGTTGTTTCGCTGCTGTTGGAGTGCTTCTCTTGCCAGCCCTGATGTCGCCTTGCTCTGCTGCAGGCAGGCCACACACCTTTGTTCTGCCCCCACATGTGTAACCGCCTGGAGGCCAGTGAACAGAAGAGCATATTGCTATGAGGCAGCGTCAAGTCGGAGGGGATCCGTGAGGCATGCTGCTGAGCAGTCTTCTGAACTTTGCTGCATCCTGGGATCAATGCCCTTTTTTGTTGTTGTTGTTTGTTTTCTTGGTTTGTTTTTTGTAAGTGTGGCATGTGATTGACTAGTGGCCCCTCTGCAATGCTTGCCTGTCAGTCACACCCACTGGGTGGAGAAACACAGCCCTAGGCCAAGGTGAATTTCATGAGTGAATTGCATTTTTTCATGTTCTTGCCGTTACTGATATCATACCACTGTCCTGAAAAGGCTCTATTGTTCATGTTTCACTTTTAAGTTGGCATTAAAGGGATACAGTTGTTATTCAGAGGTACTGGAAAACTGCTTGAAAGCATAAAAGGGTTTTGGGACAGCAACCCCACCAAAAGAAGGCTGGGCTAAAAAGGAAGCTGTAAGAATGTTTTCTTTACAGAATCACACAAGGCGTGTTGTGTATTTGTGGAGGGCAGGGAGTGAAAGGCAGAAGGGAGGCAAAATCTGAGTTCCCAGGTTTCCATTATAGTATTGTCACCTGCTTGAAATCAGTCATAAAAGGGCCTGCTGTAGTTGCAGTGCATACAACTGAATCCTTGTGCAGTGCATTGTGTCTCATCTAACTCCTTCAGGTCAAGTGGGTTTAACCTGTCTGTCTAGGAAAAATACAGTGCAGAGCTGCCAAAGGGCTTGAATATACATAAGGTGTTAAACTGAATCTTTAACCTGCAGTGTGGGTGCATAAGGGGGGAAATAATTAGCATTGTTCATAGAAGAAGGGCAGTGCAAGTGTTAAGTTGCTATTTTTTTGCTATAATGTTTTTAGAAAAATCTGAAATATTTCTGCAAGGAATGCTGTTGTGAAGGTGCTGATGTTCACATTTATGCCTGTTCTTTCAGTAGTAGTTCAGAGAGTAACATGTTTAGCCCGTTAGACTTTCCCCTGTACAAAGCCCCAAATGTTATAAGATAACCCTGAAGCTATATGCCTTTAACTATATACATTTCAAAACACATACAAGCACACACACACACAGAGACATACATATGCACAGATACACAAATATGCGAAGTTATTAAAATTAAAAGATCAGTTTGGATTAAATTTTATCTTATATCTTTAGCTAGCAGAAAGTTATTTTTTTTAAGTATTAAAGGGCTTTTAATAAGAATGTAAATCTGCAGTTATAGTACGTATGTTGAATGTCTAAGTTTACTCATTCTGACTTCATATCTTGGAGCTGTTGGGTGGTACAACTTGTTTTGCTTTATACCACAAACTGAAACTTGAGTTTCTGTTGTATTTTCAGTAAACTTGCTAATGTTTTTAAACTCCAAAGACTATATTTTTTTTATAGCTGCAGACAAAATCAGTCTTGATCGCTTTCTCAAGGTCCTGCTGTGTTGGAGCAATGGTAAGAAAATAAGCCTTAGCAACACTCAATGGTTAAATAATGTTCAAGGCACTGGCAAATTACCAGGTGCAGCAAGAATTTTGAGTTAGGCTTTTTGCCTCCCTCTCCCCCCCAATTAGCACTTAATTTTTACTCATGCAAACAAAAAAAGGTAGTAAGCAATAAAAATGAAAGCCTTGGAATTTGAATCCGTACATCTGGTTTTTTAGATAAAAAGTAATATACTTTTTTCAAGTATATAATACCCTTAGGTACTGCAAGAACATGTGCCAAGTTTTGTAAATAAATGAAATTGAAAGAGCAAAAGCAGCCTCTGCTCTATACTGAACGAGCACTCATATTTTAAAATCTTGCAAAACTGCAGCTGGTAGTGTACTTACATCAGGGGACTTCACCTATGTAGATGATTAGAAAGTTAAGAAAGTTAGAAATTATGGAATTAAGAATATGCTAACATGTAGTATGTAGTGAAAGTTACAGAATTATGAAACAGATGCTCCCATGCGATATTAGCCACAAAATGACACAATTATGTTGGGAAGGCACAAATGAACATGATCAGGTAGGATTTAGTATCTTTTTGATAGCTTTTGACCAGTATGACTGCAATGGCAGTACTATTGCTAACAGGGAGATGAGGAATTGGTAGGAAAAATGTTCTCTAAAATTGCTTTGTTTTGAACTTGAAAGTCAAGGTTTAAACCAAGATACATTTTTTCTTTTTTTTTGGTGGTATGTTTTAAAAATAATTCCTTGCACTTTTTTTGCAGAACATCCCTGCCCAAACGCAAAACTGGTTTGGTCATACATTTCTATGGGTTAGTCTGTTCTACATTTAAGTTCTCCTGTGGCACATCGTATGATTAGGTACTTCTAGTTTTTATCTACTTTAAAAAGTCATAGTAGACAGAAAATCAGGGCATTGATCATATTTTTTTTGTGTCACTAATATAATAATAATGGCCAGTCTTCGCGAGCGAAGATCCGGGGAAGGTCTTTACACCTTCCAGCCTGTGCACTGGATTTTTTAGGTGAGACACAGTGTGCGCGGAACTGAGCCCACCCTTTAATCCTAAGGTTCATCTGCCGGGGCCAAGCGAGCTTGGACAGTGGCAGTGAGGTCCTCAGGATGTAGATGGATTACCTTACAGGGCTAACGAGCTCCACCTGCCCGGGAGTGGCCCTGACTGGGAATCGAACCCGGGTCTCGGCAGTGACAGTGCCGCGCCCTTACCACTAGACCACCAGGGGCTCCTTTGTGTCACTACTGCTTTAGTATTCTATATATTATCTCTTCTCATTATTTATTAAGATCTTGCATATAAACATGGTGCCTATGAGCACATATGCAATTACAGTCAAGTTTATGAACCACTGGTATGTAAAGATAGGGTGATCTTCCTCAACCAGTTCTTGTACATTACCTACTTAGTGCCCACTGATAGATTTAATTTCTTTTTGGTCATGGTTTGTTTTAATAGTGTGTGTGTGAATATGGACAGGAAAAGTGGTGCATGTTTTGTCTGTTATTTTTTAGATTATAGCAGACGAAATGAAATCCACTTTATAAAGAACACAGTATCATAACATATAAATTATGTGTATATACTGCCATTTGAGGCAGTTTTCATAAACATGATCTATGATAACAAATGTGCTACTTAAGGATCTCCAGAACTATGGCATTCCTTATGCCCCATCTTTGTTAGATGTAAATTAATATCCCAGGACATAAAAATTTCACATAGCTTCAACTAGCAATCGCAAGACAAGAAATACTCAGCAGAGTATAGACAGCAGCTGCAAAAAAACCCCAAACAAACCAATCAAACCCAAACAAGCCATTGCTCTTCTGGGGTCTTTTCTTGGTGTGTTCCATATTCTTTATGCTAAAGATTGTATTTTATTACCAGATATAAACTTGAAATTAATTGAAAATAAAGCATAATTGTGGTAGAACTACAGATCATGGGTCAAAATTAGGAGATCCCTTGATAAATGTTATAGTATTTGGAAACGCTGCAATGATGCTCAGGTTGTCAGCTCATTAAACCTTTCCCCTCCTAAGTCAGAGAAAGCATTATTTATTGAGGATGTTCCTAAACATAGTTATACATGCTGACAGAGGTCTTACCTCATGCTATTCTTACCTGTCTTGAAGAAATACTGCAGTGCTCAATTCTAATATTGGAGTTTCCATGATATGGAAAACCCTAACATTTTATTTTAATTGATGTTTGTTTCCCCTAATTAGTGTATAGTGTGGTGGAATACTTGGCTTTTTAGGTGACCTCTGTCTCTGGAATGATTGAGAGGCCTTGTGAGCCTCTGTTAATATTTGTGAGTTGTTTGTCAGATGATGTTTAAGCCTCATGACGTAGCATATGACTGTAACTTTCTGAAAGACTGAATAATCTGGCTTTTATTTCTGCATGATTTAGTGGGGAATGCAATGCAATGCAATTTAGTGGGGAAAATATGCAGATCTGTCCTACAGTTTTTGTTGAACTGTGCTTTTTTTGTGCTTTTCAACTATAATTTGCCATGAAGTGCCTCATCCAAAGCTTGCTGGAGCAACTTTCCATTGATTTAACAACTTTTGTCTGTGAGTCATGTTAACAAAGCTGATTTTTTTTTTCTTAGTCCTGTCATCACTATCCCTTGCCTAAAAATATTGCCTTCTGTGAATTTTATCTCCCTGAACTCTTTTTGCTTTACTGCTCTAAAATTAACAGAAGATGAAACCTTGATTGCATAGGAGTCAGTGGTAAAATCTTCGTTGGCTTCCGTGAAACCAGAATCCATGCAGAAGATTTAGGTTGGACATTAGGAGGAATTTGCGCATGGAAAGGGTGATTAGACATTGGAATGGGCTGCCCAGCGAGGTGGTGGAGTCACTGTCCCTGGAGGCGTTTAAGAGAAGACTGGATGTGGCACTCAATGCCGTGGTTTAGTTGACAGGATGGTGTTTGGTTGTAGGTCAGACTCAATGATCTCAGAAGTCTTTTCTGACCTAAATGATTCTGTGATTCTGTGAAGATCTTGGTAATATACATTGCATGAAGGCCAGGGTCAACCTTTGTCTTACAGAACAGAATGAAGTGGTCAGTTTATTAATCAGCTGAAGGTATATGCAAGGAAAGTCGTATTATTTGCTTAGAAATATTAACTTTTAAATTAATGTAGTCTATCACATAATTTCTTTCTTCTTTAAACATCCAAATAAGCGTTTCATTATGTTCTACATTTTGCTTTTCTTTTTCTGAAGAATCTGTAATAAAAGACCTTTATGAAACATACCTTAATGTTTCTTGGTTTCCAGAAATGACTTCTGAATATTTCTGACTATGGCTAGTATCCACAGTATCTTCCAGATGGATAAAATTAATCATTCATATCTCATCTTTTCCTACTGAATCCAAAAAGTTTTGGAAAGAAACTTCATTCTTTCACATTCATCCACATGTGGCATGATACATATGTAAATCTCTTCTTAATGTGTATGTCAAAAAAGAGCTCAACTAATATTAAGAGGTATGGGAAACATTTGTTTCAGGCCATGTAAAAATGTAACCCTTTTCTTAACTAAAAAATATGTTTGTGTGTATGTGTGCATACATAGATATGTATTTATTATGTACACTACTTATAACACAGCTGGGGAAAGTTGTTCGGTTTTGAAAATGAGAAACATATGGTCTTTATAAATTCTGTAAGAAATATTTTGAATAAATAAGTGTTGTGACTTATTTTACATAAACAAATAAAAGGAATTTAAATTAAAAAGATAAATCTGTGCATGGGATATAAAGCTGAAAACTTACTGTGCTTATTGCTATTTTGGTTCTACTAAGTGCTTCTGGTCCTTGAATTTCTTTCAGCTATATAAAAACTGGACTTACTCCCAGAGCTCCACTTCTTAACTAGGGCAGTTTAAAAACTAAACAAGGACTGAGTCAGTTAATTAATTTAAATGAGATTACAAATCAGAAACACATTACGTAATGTTGATTTAATTACCATTTTTTATTTACCTAATTAAAACACTCTGAAGGAAAGTTAACAGTCTTGACAATGGCTGACTGGGTGACTTGGCAGCGCAGATCTGAGCTGCTGATAAAAGGGGAGGTGAAACAGGGAGCCTGCTATGACCTGTCTGGCTCTGACACCCCAGCTCATCACACACCACGTTAATGCCAGCCTACGCGATGCTGGGATTGCCTCGACCAGCCCGAGTGTGGAGATGCTCCCACAGTGGCAGAGGTACAGGGTTTCACCCAGTCATGCCAGCCACAGGTGAGCTTGTCCGTGGTGGGAGGGCATGGGGGCATGTGGGGTTATGTGTCAGCTGATGGCTTCGTTTTGCTGTGTCCCCAGACCAAAGCAAACAATTTTATACCAAAATGAAAACAGAGCCCAGCTTCTGCTGACTGGGCTGGCAAACTCCCAGCAGAAGCACCTCCATGCTTGAGCCTTGAAGGCTTTTGACATGCCTGCTAGGTACCGACATCAACAGATACCTTAGCTCTCTGGGATGAGCTGTCAGCTCTGTTCCTTGCTGCCTATTTCAGGTAGGTGAAGGTTAGACTGCAGGACTCTTGAGGTAAAGAGCATAGGTCACTGTTATGGCTCGTGGTGTGGCACTTGGGTGCTGATGAAGCCTGTCCACACAGGATCAACACATCCAGTCTTCAGGTAGCTTCTACTGTTGCATGGGTCTCCTGAGAGGTTCCTCCCATGCCTCCTGGGTGCAGACTAATGAAATGAGAAAAAGTTCTTGGGGATTACTTGCCTAAGTGGAGTCTGCACTGAGGAACTGGGGCTTTCCTGAGATGTGAATACACCTTCTGTAAGAGCAACCAGGACTTTATTATTTCTGTGTCAGCTTAAAAGCCTTTGCACATAGTTTTCTTTGGTGTGCTTACTTAAATTTGTGAAACCAGATCTGCAAATGGATGAATGACATTTAATGATTCCCTAACTGGAGGATGCCATGGAGCCTTTGCACACTGAAAAACAACGAATTCTTCCTTTAATGAAAAACTCGTAGGATTAGAGCTTCGTGTATGTACCCCAATGCAACAGCTGAGCAATCTTGGTGAACACAGAGGAACTCCTGGCAGAATAAGGGTAGTAGAACACCGTATTTAAAAGAAGTCACTGCTTCAGTGTTATGGAGGTTTTCAGTGTGGATATCATGAATGCATATTGCTAACAGAGTATATGCTGCTGGGCAAAGATGTGAGGCTTACTCCAGCAAATGTCTTTTTCACAGTGAAGCCCTACTTGTATTTTAAGGTGCTGCTTTTCCTTGCACGAACTGTGCTTCATACCATATATCATCAGGGATATACAGTCTTGGAATCATTTAGATTGGAAAAGACCCTTTAAAATCATTAGGTCCAACCATAAACCTAACACTGCCAAGTCCTCCACTAAACTATGTCCCTAAGCACCCTATCTACAGGCCTATAAAATACTTTCAGTGAAGGTGCCTTCATAACTTCCTTGGGCAGCTCATTCCAACGTTTAGCCATCCTTTGGTTGAAGAATTTTTTCTTAGTATCAAATCTAAACCTCCCTCAATGAAACTTGAGGCTATTTCCTCTCTTTCTCTCCCTTTGTACTTGGGAGAAGAGACTGACCTCCAACTGGCTACAGGCTCCTATCAGGTAGTTGTAAAGAGCAATAAGGTCCCCCCTCAGACTCCTTTTCTACTGGCTAAATAACCCCAGCTCCTACAGCCTATCCTGATAAGACCCGTGGTCTACCAAAGAAAGTGGTGAGGGTGACAATTTTATAAAATAGGCAAAATTTTCAGGGGAAGTATTTCAGTGAAGTGTAGTGATCTATGAAAATGTGAAAAATATATCCCCCTCTAATTAACATATTTATGAAAACAAGCCTGACACTTAGACCTTTTCCATTTCCATGTTTATAGCATTTCACTGAGCATTTCAGTGGATATGTAATGCAATAAAACACTTTGAGCTTGTTTACACTATAAATTAACTGTTGTATCACTAGAGTTGGTGTGAATAATGGTCATAAAATTGTACAATAATTCAGGGTTGTCAGATGGAGAAACGCTATACAATGAAAGACACAGCTTTTGCAAAATTAAATTAAGTCTTTGAGGAGTTTGTCAATCCAGTCAGTTACTTTGTCAAGATAAAGAAAGTAGGTAGTAGAAGGCAAGGATGTAGTAAAATTAGGACAATAATTTTTAAAGGTAATGATTTAAAGTACATAGATGAAATTATTTATTTATTTGTTTTATGGACTTTTGTTATTCATGTTATTTGCTTTGGAGGAGAGGGAAATACCTTACAATTTTTTTGCCATGTATGCTTTCCTACCATGACAAACTACTGAAAGTCTTTGAAATATAGAAAGTTGGTTGTCTTTTCCCCAAGGAGGTTGGGCTGTCTCCACCCCTGAAGGCTTTCCTCCCTTGACTTTGTAAAGCCTTGATCACCTGAGTTTAATCCTGTGCTTGAGCCTTCTCAGGGCAGGGGCTGGGACTGCAGACATTCCCAGATCCCTAGCACACTATGGTAGCCTGTGATCCTTTGATTTTCTGGGATACAACCATTTGCCTTAAGCTTTTTATGCCAGATAGCAAAATAATCCTTAAGGATGACAGTTTGGAAGGCAGTTGTGATTCTTGTTCATGATTGTGACTCAGCTGTAAAATCAAGTGCTGTATAGGTATGTGAAGGCTTAAACAGCATCAAAACTATACTTATATGGTGCCACATCCCTATGGTCCTTTATCCTCCATGCCAAAATCATGAACTATCCAAGGACAAGAATGTATTTACCTGTTGGTGAATGATTAAATTACTATCTGTCAACTGAGATGAACTGAGTACAAAGGCTGTCTCATAGCCTGTGGCAAATAGAAAAGAGAAATATGTTCATCGAAACCACTGAGTAAGTTTACTTGATTAGTGTGACACCTGGGGACAGTTTACTTTCATATCTCTGAAACGTGGCTTAACAAAGTATTTTTTCTTTTTATATATTCTGATGTTATTTGCTTTCAAGGCCTTCAGTGTTATGTTGTTACACAGAGCCTTAAAAGTAAAAACTCATGTACAGTATGGGGCATAAGAAAGGCATAGCGTAGCTTAGTTTTCAAAGAGAGTATCTTTTATCAACTGAAAAGTGGAAGATTAGACTATGGGGGTGAGGAATACTGAAAATTCCTCAGGAAGCTGGTGAACAGCAATGTGACTTTCTTGTCTTTGCTGGGGAGGGTGTCCTTCCTGCTTGTCAAAGACAAGGTGGTGCAGTGAGAGAGAAGGTCTTGTCCCTCCCTGGATGGCAAGCCATCGACTTTTTTTTTTCTTTCTATCTTATGAAGCCAGGAGTGATGTCTCATGGCAGCACCTTTCCTAGTGTACTGCAGGGGAAACGGATGCTTATCTTCTTAATTCCAGCAGGCCTTAGCAGTCATTTTTACTTAACTCTGGCTGCACTGAGAGTTGTCTGCACTCACAGATGCTCATTGTGTTTGACGCCTAAAAATGAAAACATGGGAAAACAAGTATAAAATGTATCAGCTTCTTTACTCATACTTTCATATTGTCTCCTAGAAGCAAGAGTAATTTGAGATAGAGTTTGAATTTCTTGCTGATTGCCCTGCTAATTTGTGATAAATTATACTTAAAGTGTACCAGGTTACATGACAAAGTAAGAGTAAAGTCTGGCTTGAAACTACTTGGTATAAACTGTTCATCCATGGGGCAAAAAATTATCGAGGCATCAGTTTCTGCACTGTTGGATCAGTCAGCACCAAGAAGAGCATAGAAGAAGATATGCTTACTGTAGCTGCGAGGTGCATTTCGTGGAAATGGTATGTGTAACTGAGCTTTACTCTGTAGTAACAACAACAACATCAACAACAACAAACTAAGGGAACTTATAACCAGAAGCTACTTAAATGAAAATGTTGAAAAGTTCAGTTTTGTTACATAAACGTGGTGGGATTTTACTTGCTTCTTGTTGTGTATCTTTTCTTACAACTTCTAGCTTAGGAAGTGGTTTGGTTTCCGTGGGTTTTTTTGGGGTGTGTTTTTTGTTGTTGTTGTTGAATTTTCACAGAGTTATTTACTGGGACAATTGAATGCAAAGTGAACTAGACAGACAATGAGTCTGGCTTATGTCTTTCTCCATCACTCTGGAAGAAAGGGTTCATGTTGTTCATTAATGATATTGTACAGATGAGGACAAAGAAAGATTTAAAGTTTCTTAATATGGTTTTTTCTTCCTTAGTTTCTGTGGCTTTCCAAAAACGCCTCTTGGTCCTACTTTCAGAAGAACATTACTCCAATGTCTCTTTGTTCATTCAGTGTTCTGCTTATAAATTAAGTTATTCATATAATTTACTCCTATAATGGTCATGGTTCTCATGTCTTTTGCAAAGCTATTTGCATCCAATCAAAACAGAGGAGTGCTTTATAATTATTGACACTGGTAAGAGAATTGGATCATCACAGGCCATCTCAGGGCTATGTCTTTCGTCTTGAGGATCAGAGGCTTCTCTGTGTTTAAGTGCAGAGTTACATAGGTTGATGCTGTCATGCAGAATAAAATTTTTTGATTTTTCAACTCTGCTAAGTGAATAATTCAAGAAGTTGCTTCTCATATTCATCTGCAGAAATCGTTTTCTTTCTCAAAATCATTGAGACCTCGCTGGTGAATGTGTTAGTAACATCTACTGCTCAAAAACAGATTGAGAATCAATCTGTAAAAATCACGATAAATGAGTAGTTAACATAAACCAAGGCTAAGTCTGACTGGAAAATTATAATAACTGTATATTGTCCCTATACTGGAAAATTCTTTGCTAAGTTTCTTTTTATAATATGAAAACCAATTGTTTAAACTACCATCAGTCTTTAAATCCTGGATCCAGATATTAGGAGTAAAGGCAAATTGTTGTGCAAGAGCTAAAAAATCACTTTCCTTTGTGCTTCTTTATAGTGAATTTTAACAGGGGAAAACTTCTAAGGTTATTTTCTAGTAGGCCTCATTCAGTTTCAAATCTCTGTGATTCCCAGGCTATGCTGTTTGAGCGTTATTGAATCCATCTGCTACCAAACTGACACTTCATTTAGCTACACATCTGTAGTAGTTTTACACTGAGACCATTGCTGTGTAAAGTAATTCTCTCTGATAATCTGAATTTAAGTATGTATGGTTTGCAGAAGCAGAGAATACCTATTAGAAGAACATTACAGTTCACCCCCCCCCGGGTGAACATTCCCATTGTAACACCAGCAAGAAGGATGGTAGTCCATAGAAAAGTCCATATGCAGAGAAATATATTTTGGGCATTTCTTGTAGGTGATTAAGTTTACAAACTGACTTGGTATTTTAAAGGGTTGTGCTGTATTGTATCATGAAAAGAAACAGACATGCTGAATGGCTACATACTGTGCTGTACAATTGCACTCCTAGGAGTGCCCAAACCATGGGAAGTGCAGTATCTGACTCGAAGACTTGCCCTTCATGCTTCCTGCCTGAAACTGATGAAGATAGATGAAATTTCATGTGAAATGTGCTATTCAATGTGTATTTTATTGTGTACAAGAGACACATACGAGTCAAGACATGTTTATTAAGCTACAGAACAGGTGACACAGATTTCAAGGAACCTCACGTAGCAGGCAGAGGGAATCTCTCATTCTAGGTTGTGGGCTACAAAGAAGAAGTGATAGGAATTTAAGGACAAGTATTTGTTAATATGTTCTGTTCTTCTTTCTTGTCTTTTTTATGGAGCAATACTTATTATATTATTAATATGGGAATACAGTGAAAAGTAGATGGTTTTGATAGCAATTGCTTTCATGAATAAGGATATCACTTACCATTTAGTGTATTAACATGAAATTACATTCTCCTCTTGATTCATTCGGTGCATACATTATGAAAAAAACCCACTCTTTGGGGTCTACAGGGTTTGAGTCATATTAGTTTTTATGTTACATATTTTAATTTCACAATAGTTCTCACAGGCTAGGAACGCAAAGCCTATATTGTATTTAAACATACTGTCATATCCTCAGTGCAGTCATAAGTCTGTGAAAGCAGCGTAGGCCTTCGTGCTTTAAGGAAAGGCTAAAGAAACAGGACTTGACTTATCACTGCAAGTGCCACTAGTTGCGCGATCCGTTACATCTTTCTGGTCATTGCCTGAGAATAAGCTACCTCTCCTTTGCTGATTATGCAATATTATATTTAGGGAATGGAGGGAAAGGGAATGAAAAGGTACCCTTGTAAATGTGTTTACAGCTTGAGTATTTACCTCAACAACTCTCTTGTCCTTATTCAGTGATCTATGAGTTCCTCTTATTAGGATCATTACATCTTTCACAATGTTTCTGTTTCGCATAAAACAGGTTATATATAGTATGTTTGTTCAATAATGCTTCACGTAGAAAGTCAGGGAAATGACCTTTACCGAATAAAGTAAAGTATTAGTTGAATAATGAAGGAGAGCATTAAAAGATTTTGAGATACTTGCAAAACAAATTATTAAAACTTTTCTTTAATTTTTTTGTAGATTCTGGACAACCAGGAAGTCCAAGCCACAACGATCCTGCCAAGAATCCACCAGGTAAATATAAGTTTCAGAACATGTGCATCTAAGATTGTTTGAGAACAAAGATGCTATTGTTAATAGCTAAAGGGATCATAATTGGTCAGCAACCTATTTTGCACTGGTAAGTATTTCTAATCAAGACAAGCTGTAACTATTTTAGTTCTTTTAAACTGGCAGTGCCTCAATAGCAGTTTCATCAACATTCTTTTAATCTAAGGAATTTTTCTTTAATTTCATGGTTTTTAGAATTTTTCAGTTGGGGATGGGTAGAGGAGTAAGAAGACAACATCCCAAATAACTTTAATTTTATAAAAGTCTTCAAATGATTCAATTTTTCTTATCTCTCAGATAAGACAAAATACAATTGACCTACTTCTAAAATCTGTGATGTGAGCTACCATTTTTTTTACTCTTTACATGTGCTTTATAGAATGCAAATATGTTAATTTAAAAATATTTTTTGTATCAACTCAGAGCAGTTTTTTGAACATTTTAATGGGTCACACTAGTGACAACTGGAATTTCTTTGAGAGAGATGTCTTATAAATGGTCCTTTCAATGATTCTCTTAAAATAAAAATTCAAGAGAAAATCAGAATCCAGACTTCATCATTCCAATCTGTTTAGACAAAAGTTTCTTTGCATTTTCATGAAATTATCCTTCTCATCTATTGGTTTTTGCTAGTAAATCTTGTAAATCTTTACTGTGTTATAAATTTTATCAGAGTAAAACAAATACATGACGGACACACTATTACTTCTTAATGAGAAAGGAGTGATGCCTGCCACCACCATCATGCTATATCTTCTCATTTTAGCTCTCAGAAGATGTGTGTATCTGAAATAAGCTGCAACTAACTGAGTTTGCTTTTTTTCTAAATGCAAAATGAACTATAGTCTGAGCAGGAAGTAATTGTGATGCTGGGCTGTTACCTATACAGGGTTATTTTCTGATTCTGTTCAAACATTATGGAAAACAACTTTCCTCGTGGCTGTACAGTTTTATACTATGCATACAATCAAAGTGTACTCTACTTGTGAAATATATCATGTGTGTTGCATGTGAATACCCAAAAGTGGGAGAACCATCATAGATTGTTATACAAAAAGGAATATTCCTGTAATATAAACCCCAGATACATACACTTGAAGATTGGAGATAAATTTCAGAGATAAGAGGGCAAACAAGTCAAATAACATAATTACAAGCTCTTTTTCAAGTGACTTTTTTGTTCTTCAAGAAGTGATGTAGGATTGATATCATTTTTGCTTGGAGATTTGGATGTTGTTTCTTTTCAAACTGTGTGCGATGTTAAGAATAGATTTTTATTTTTCTGTTAAATGTGTGCCATAAGTTATGTAGAATAGTGGTTTAAAAACCAAATGCAGCAAATTTACACCTAAAACAAGTCTGAAAAATTTCCTCGTGGATAATCACAGTTTTTTGAAACTTGGAGCATTTAGCTGTAGAGCATTTAATTTTGTTTTAGAGTATCTCTGTGAGTGCAAGAAAAGCCAAATGCATTACCCTATCCCTTGTCATTTTGGAGGATCCTTTGTAGCTGCTGCATTCAGGAAGGTTAAGGCAGGGTCTGGAAACTTAAAATTCTGTTTTTAAAGTACCATTTAACATTTGGACTGGGAAGGTAGAAGTACGTATTTTACTAGTGAGGATCACATCCTGTAGTGAGTCCAGTCTCTCCAGCCCTCAGTCTTAAGTCTGGTGAGGAGTAATCTTGCTGCCATCAACAGAGGCCTGGGGAGGGCAGCAGACAAGCTGTATGGGCTTTCTTAGGCAGACTTGGGGTTCGATATCTAAGATTTGACAAACTCTAGTGTCTCAGAAGATGGAGAGACATAGAAAGCGGAAAATTATATTGCTGATTGCATCATGAAATGTCCTGCTTAAAAACAAGAGCATAACATTTTGTCATGACTTGGACTCACTGCTGCCAGTATTACTACTTTATCTGCTGCCATGTGGGGACAGAAATGGAAGCTGTGCCTTGCTTTGCTTGAAACCCTTCATTTAAACAGAGACAGAGGCATAACTGAATGTCATCTGCCGCAGCATACATGGCCTTCTAGCCTTGTTCATCTTGCCTGTGTGATACTGTCTTGGAGTTAAACTGGCAAGGATTAGTTCAGGTGTTTAGTGTCGAGGTTTGTTGAGGTTACTGAGCAGAATACAGGACTTCTAGGGCTGTGCAGAAGAATGAGAGGCAGTTTCACTCTATTCATCTGGTCTAGGAAAAGGACTACTGTCCTGTTCTTTCTAACTAAACTTCACATGATTCTTATTATTAGAGTCAGGCAGTCACTTCTGTCAGAACCCCAGAGGATATCCACTCTGAAGTTTGTTTTCAGTCCCAGGCCAGGAGCATGAGGACTGGTAGTGCCATGAGAGTTTGTTCTTCTGTCATGTTTTGTTGTACTGCCTGTATGTCATGGAACCAGGCTTCTGGCAAGGGATATGTGCTGTTAGCTTTCAGATGCCACCACCTTCAAAAACATATTGCCGTGGAAGAGGATGTTGGAAACTGAATGGCAGTTGGCAAAGCTGCTGGTGTTAAAAGTGTTTTTTTTCTAGATTTGGCTGGACTGTTACATTCTCTAGGGTGTCTGGTAATTTGCTGTCCTAACCACAGAGAAAGGGTAATGTCACTTGCCAAACAAAAGAACATTAAGAGCACTTGTTGGAATTCTTTACAATATATTCCTAAAAATATACTGGTACATGGATACCCCAATACAGTAGCGAGATGGTGTAGCTTGTGGTGAAAGTGGCATGTAGCTTTTGTAGCGAGATCCAAAGGTATACTCCCCTTAGTTTTATTTTTCAATAACTTTCTTCTGATATGTTTTTAAAGAATGAATCTTGCTTTTCTGAGAGCTGTGTTGTAAAGACTACCTTTCTTCAGAGATTATGAAGTAAATTCCAGACAGATAAATGAGTTGATTTGAACTGAGAAAGGAGAAGAATCTGAACACTACTGGTGTTGCACTGGCCATTAAGTTCCTGATATGTAGAAGTTTGTATCATGCTAGCACAGTTCTAACTATTAAAAGCTTACATGATCTAAAAGAGAGAATAAATATGTCCATCGATCCATTGAGGGTGATCGAACAGATAGAGGGACACCTGGATTAATAAGTTTTAAAACCGAAAATACTTACAGCTTTGCAAACTATCAATAAAAGTAAACAACAACAGGAAAAATCCCCAAATCAAGCCAAGTACTGTAGGCCTGCCTTGTTTCTTACCATTCTGCTGGGCATCTACTCAGAGCTACTGCTGACATGCTGTTTGAGTTTGGAAACCTAGAGTGGCAGTTTCAGTGTAAAGCTGCATTATTATTTGTTCCTGCAAGTCTCATAGGTCTTTTATGTAGCTTACGAAAAAAAGAGCCTTCACATACGTGTCTTGAAATACCTGCAGTGGTGTGGCAGGACATGTCCTGAACACAGAATATGTAGTCTTTCAATAAGTTCACCTGGTTGGCATAAGAAAATTAAGACGATGAGTAAAAAGAGAAAAATATTTAGAACTACAAGCAAGCAAATGATACTGACACCTTCCAGAACAATTTGGTCTCCAGAGATACAGTTCTTACTAGCTAGTTTTTCTAGTTGAGGATTTCCTGAATTTTGTTTTGCTTTATTATTCTTTTCCTTACTGCCTTCTGACCACAACTGTTTGACATTAATAAGGTTCTTACTGTTTGCCATTGGTTTGAGGTTGCTGCTTGGCAGACTTGATTTATTTATTATACACCAGTGTTAATATGGCTGTGTCCAGTTGTTACCTTGTTGCTCAAATCTTTGAACAACCTTTTTAAGCTACTAAAATAAGAGTATGAAATAGCAATACTGATAGAGTAAAATGCTATCTTGATGGGAAAATAAAGAGACTCAATTAAAGAAGGTGTTTCTGAAAGCTTGCAACCAGACTCTTTTTGTACAAGTGTCTTCAAGAGTTTGGAGCTATCCTTGTCCAACATTGGGGCATACAAAAAAAGGTGCAAAGGAAACGTAGCCATCCTGCAATAGACGGTTACAAGCCTTGCTGGTAAGGGAAGACGAGTGTGTTTAGTTTTTTTCCTTTCATCCAAGCACTTGAGTTCAGAGATTATTAAGTCATTAGGTTATATGTTTCCTAGCAAGTAGGACATGGTAAGTTTTTTGGTGGGTTGGTTGGTTTTTTTCCCTTTATAAAACTTATTCCACTTTAGCTGGTTTAAGGAATATTTGCATATGAATTTTGCAGACTCTATAAGATCAGTCAGGGCTGAATGGGAAATGCAGAGGACTTAGGTTTGAGCCTGTGTGCTGATGAATATTAAATTATTTATATGGGGTGACACACTTTTAGACAAAGAGATTGAGAAACTGTCTCTTTGGCTCTTTGCCTTTCATTCCTTCTCACTGCTTCCCTTCTCTCCTCCAGAGTAGCTCATGATACATGATCAGGGAATTTGCCTAGAGATAAAATCCTTAATCAGAGTGAAATGTAGGTAGGTAAATTCCCAACCCCAGCCTCACTGCTCTGAAATTGGTTTTCCCCTCTATTTTCACCAGAAATTTTGTTCTCGGAACTACTTCCAAAGAAGACTGAGTGAAATAACCATCTCTGAAGATTAGTTTAGTTTTTTGTTGGTTTTTTTTTTTTTTTTTTTTTTAGTTAAAGAAGGTGTTGCCAAAAAGCCTGCAATAAGCCTCACCTATCTCTCTATGCATATCTGTCTTGCAGCTGTAGAGCCCCAAAGGGTTTTTTACACTTTCATAGGGAATAGCAGCCATAGGGAGAATATTCCTTTTGGATCATGCCCTAAGAAGTGTGTAATAAATTTGCCTATATATGACTATTTCAGGTAGAAATATTTCAGTTTTAAGGTTTAGAATGCATAGTTTCAGAAATAGCCTAGAAAAGCAATGTAGTCACAACCTCTGCACTCTTCGAAATGCAATAAGCAAGTGTCATTGAGTTTTGAATGGCTCAGACTGCAGATGGTTTCCTTATTTTACTGTATTGCGAGTTACCCTTTTGTGGATGGGGAGTTAGGCCTGTAATTAATAGAAATAGAAGAGATATGGCCTCATCATTGCAAGCAGCTTTTCTTAAATAATGATGCCATAGTAGCAGTTTGGGGATTCAGACAGAATTGTATTTAAAAAAACACATATTCAACACTGTTTTTCAGCATGGGAGTGGATATTCCGAAATGCTTTCTGTTTCCCATATGTCTGCAGCCGTGCCATCTCAGATAGTGATCTTCAAATAAAAGAGGGTTGGATTTGGTCAGGGCTTGATTTTGTGTGAAGTTCTTCCTTTTCCAAATGCCTTATGAATTAATAATGCCAATGACTGAGAGGTGGTATTCTTCCTCATCAGCTTTCCAACACTGAGCCAGGTGGGATATTCTGAGGGCAGAGCCCAGCTGTACTATTTTGGCAATCATAAACCTGCACAGGTTGTACAGCCCCTTTTTCCAAAAGGGAGAGCTTTTGGCCTTGCATGATGGTTTAAAATTTGGTTTGAGGGATTACTACTGTCTGCTGGCTTAGGATTACTTTTGAATTCTTATTTGCATTGACTGTTGTTCTTTATGAACTTATTGTGTGAATAAATGATGCTGTGATAATTCTTATCCTGTGTTCACTTAAGATGCTGTGGTGTTCAGTGTTGGCTGCAATGCGTTTTACTTCACAGTATGCACAGAGCAAGAATTTACTAAAAAATCTTATGTTACCGGTTGCAATTCCTGAAACCTGCTTTGGCATCAGAAAATTCCTTTTTTGTACCTGCTAATTCTATAGCTGTTAGGAAGCAAACCCCCCAGCCTCTTCTTAAATTTTGGCTGTAGTTTCTGTATAACCTGAGACCTTCTGGAGTGGAAGGCAAGTCTGCATTTGTGTTAGTTACCCTTTATGTTTCTTGCTAGATTTCAGAACAACTCACTTCTTGGATTCTAGTGCATGGATTCCAGAGTCCAATAAAACTGGTGTTTACTTCTTCATATTACTGCAACAGTGAAGAATATTGTAGTTCTGGCTATAATCTTGAGAGTATTGAAAATCTCATTTGTTTCTAAAAATGATATATTTAGGTTTTTAGCTCCTCATTATACTAAAAGGTTCAATGGAGTCAGGGCATCTTTTTGCAATGTGTTTGTTTCCTGCCCTGCAACTTTAAGGAAAACCAAACCAAAACAAACTGTGGATATGTCACATGGCTGGAGATGGTGCATGATAATCAGTATAGCCTTATTCTCCAGACAGACCATAGTTCAAGTGTTTCAAATGACGTCGTCACTGGAATCTTCCTTGTCACTCCTTGACTAATGGCATCCACCCATAACTGCCTTTAAGATACTCTGGTTTGGTGGCAACCTGTTTCTGGTACCCTTTTTGAGATAATGGTTTCAAAATGCATGTGGTAAGAAAGCAAACTCCATGTGTGTTGACTATATTTTGACTTACAAAGAACAGTGTGAGACTAATTTTTGCTACCAGTTCAGACTGTAAATAGCTGTACAAAATTATAACAGCATCCGGAACATTACATTACATAACTTGAAGTTTACATACAGCTCTCTGCTAAACACCAGGCTGAAGCTTGCAGCCTTTTCTCTCACAGTAGATCCTGATGTTGTACCTGTCTTACTGCTAGTGTAATTCTGCTGTATAGTAGATATATACTGCTAGAATTATACTAGCAGTAAGACAGATGCAACATCATTCTACATCATTTATACAGTAGAATTCTAGTATTATAGTAGTACCACTATAATTGCTCTTTTTAAAGATCCATAAATAAAAGTGCACTAATACAAATCTGTTCCAGCACTGTTTGGATCCGTACCCCTGTTTTATAAGTAGCTCAAAACCAAGGCAGTATCAGTGAAAAAACTAGATGTAAAATGATACCAGGAAACAGTTTTATGGTTTGGCCCTAGTCAATATGCAACAGAACGTAAACAGGCATTCTATTCATAAAAGTACAATTGAATCAGAAGACATAAAAAGACTGGTTAAAGATTTGTAAAGCTGAACGTCACTAGTAAGCTTTTAAGTAATGTGAGAGCAAGCCTGTTAGATAATTGTTAGTGCAAACTGAATTTATCATTCAGTAGGCTTAAACAATTTTATTTTTCCCCCCTCATTATAAGTCTCTGCATGGTTAAAATGGTTAAAAGCTATACTTGTAACTCATCTCTTGAAGGTTTAGTGTAAGGCGTAATACAGGAATAGAATAGAAGGACTAAGACAGAATGACTTCTATAGCAGTTGGAGGCATTACTTAAGGTTTCTCCCATTACCATTGCGTATGGAAGCTTGATCAGAACTGCTTCTTGGCTTAATCTCTTTAACTTTCATACTTGATGGCAATGATCTGGCCAGTGTGGAATTGTTTGGAAAATACATTTTTCAGAAATGAGTTTTCTGTAAAAAAGGTAAGCAGAGAGGACAGATTTTATATTCTCTCAGTACAAAAACTAGAAGGAAATACAGAAAAAACACACTGTTGCGTATGGGTTTTGGAGGTTACTGACACTTTATACAGACTTGCACTATGGTGGTTTTGTCAGAAATGTTCTTTTTGTAAAAATCAGATTTTTAAAAATAATGACAATTAGTAAGATGCATTTCAGACTACCATCTCTCAGGCAAGATGAATTTTAGTAAATGGCAATACTTAATGCTTTCACTAGGTTTGAATGATAAAGACAGTAAAGTATTATCACGATCATCAAAAGATACAGTAAATCCTCTATGAGGAATACAACAATAGACTGTTATCAAGTGCATTAATGTCTGTACTGAACAGATCATAAGCACACAACAAGAATGCTAATTTAAGGCTTTTTAACGTGTTAATGCAAACAGTGCATTAGGGAAAGCTTAATCAAAGAAACCCGTAAGACCTATACCATATAAAGTATCACCACTTATTTTTCTGTTGCATGTAGTGTAATAATGAGAATATGGATGTTAACTCTTGTTCAGTAGGGTGATCAGTTTCACAAGGTAAAAGACACTGTCTCACACTGTAAAGTGGAAATGTCCTGTACTGTTGACCTTCAGCATAGCATCTTTCTGTTTAATCTTTATCTCATAGAGAGTGCTTTTTTTTTACAACAAATAGCAGCTGTTTAATGGCAAGAATATTTTCCTATTGCACAGCTGAGAACCAAGAATAGTTCTGTAACATACCCACCATAGATTTTCTTCATAAATAGGTGAAACTTGACATTTACTGGAAATTGAACATACTGTGTTTATTATTCTGCACCCAGAGGCACCACGGGAGTCCACCCCTTCCCTGTTGGAATATAAGGTGCAGGATGAAGTTGCCTAGAGTGACATAGTGTGACATAGACTGTTTATTGTTGCATCAATTTTTTAAATAATATTTTGTCACAAAACATAAAGAAAAAAGTCGTTTTTTTAGTTGATGGAGATTGATCCCTCTCTTTCCTTATACAAGGCAAAACATTTGCATATATCTGTGTGCGTCATTATTTTTGGCCCATCCAAGGCAGAGTGAAACCTGGGTGAAAGACGCCATCCGTCAGTTCACAACGCATCCTTTCGTGAAGGGATGATAAATAGTGGTATCACTTAGTGTCAACATTTCTTTCCTGCTCCCATTTTGTTAACACGGGGAGACAAATGCTGTATTCTCAATACTGCCAGTGAGAAGAAAACCAAGAATTCAGAAAAGAAGACTGAAGATTAAACATGTGTGTAGGAGTGTGTATGTGCATACACATGTACACATCTGTGTATAAAATCTGAGGTTTTTTTTCTTTTAATAGGAGCCTTGGGCCTTGTTCTCTCTATAATGATAGTTTGATTAATGTACATATGGGAAAAGATCCTTTCAAGTTAATCTGACTTGAATGAGAGACGTACTCCAAGGTAACGGTGTTTGAAAAAGCAGCAGAGAAGTTTAGCCATGTCTCATTACCAGCTCCATAGCTGGCTGCATGGTTGTATGCTGACTTTAACCCACACTTTACTTATGGGGCATCTAAAATCAAGAAACCAAATTTTTCTTTTGAAATTTCCCGTCCATGTAGCTCAGATGTTCCTTCTAGAGGAAATAAGCAGAGAAGGGAAAGATTGCCCTTGTTAAATGATTTACTAGCATTTATGCAGCTTACCCATTCTTAGGTTAAAAACCAAAAACTGAGGAGGAAAGGAAAAATAAAATTTACTCTTTGTATTTTTTTATGATATCGGCATGCCAAGATCTGTCAAATATTTGAGAAGCCATGCCATGTTTTTATCCACACAAAGAACATGGAGAAAGAGTGCAAGAGAATGCATAAGGTGAAAGGGAAAAGCTCTTACTGGGAAATACATAAGGTTGCAGAGGCCTGCAACATCCAGGTGAAGGATAACAAGAGAGGAAAAAGTAGTGGAGATGGAAAGAAGCTGTTCAAAATGAAAGAGAGGAAAAGGCAAAAGGAAGTGAATTAAAAAGAGAGGGAAACCTGCAGAGCTACTAGTGGAAATAAAGACATGCAGGTGTAGTGGACGAAGTAACACTGACTGGAAGATGAGAAGATGACAGCATTGGCAGAACACTGTTCAGGATGATCCCACAGGCCTACAATGCTCTACCCACCCACAATGCTTGATTCTGGGATGGTTTTCAGCTGGGAAAGACTGACAATCTGTTATAGGTCTGACAGTGTAACAGAGATGCCAGGAAATGTACTTGGTCGAATTCATTCAAATTCTTTCAGCTTATGCTGTCAGGTGCACTGTTTATACCTGTACTGGTAAATATACCAGAGGTAACAGAGTAGACAGTTCTGTGGGACTTGACAGACTGCTAGTAAGCAGTGAAAACCACTCTTTTTGCCTCTGCCCTCTTTGTTTGACCGTGAAAAGTAAGTAGAGGTTTATCCAGATATACCTCTCAAGTGAAGTGTACTGCTTTTACAGTCAGTTTTATGATTATAGTGACCATGTTGCTAAATTACCTGAAGATGAAAGCAGTAATTGCCAAAAGAAACCCCAAAAAAGTAGTACTGAACTGTTCTTTTCTGAATTGGTAAATATTCCAGTAGGTGCAATTTTCATTTGTTTGTTTATTTTGTTAGCTAAGATATTCAACATGTTTTTATTTATTCAAACATTTGGAACAGAAAATTGGCAGTTTATTTCCAAAAGAAAGAAAGCTGTGTTAATTCAGAAAGAGACTAGAGAAACTACAGTGAAAAATTCGTAGTGCACTGTCTCATATGAAAGCAAATAAAAATACTGTTGAAGCAGCAATGTATACCAAGTATAGGTCTAAATATTTTTATTGGTAAATGGTTGTTATTACTACCTGTAAAGGCTGTGATAGCATGTAATCTCAAATTCAGTCATACAGTTTTTGCAACTATTATTTGTGTGAGACTTCCACAGAAAATTCTTTCTTAGCTATCTTTTCATAAGGTTATCTAGTTATGGTACTGAGATAAGTTTTGATTATCATCTGCTGTTTCACTGCAGAGCTTCAAGCTGAGCCTGAATTTCACAGAAGGCAAAGTGTATCATACGCATTTATCTTAGAATAAGTAATCATAAGGTAAACTAGTAATGTATGTTTTCTTAAGTGTAGGTTTCTAGATATATAATTCAGAATATATGTTAAAAACCCACTGAATAGCTCAGCTGTTTTGTCCAGTTCTGTTTTTATTGGAAATAACAGTAAACACTTCATCTGCCTCAGAGATGGTGATTTGGTAATGGAAGATGTAATATAAAGTCACCATCAGCTGGGTAAGACTTAAATAAAAATCTATTTAGCAGAAACACATGCAAGGACAGGACTGCTCTATGGTGAAATTGCTTAGTCCAGCTGATACAGGTCTTAGTTCAATACTGACTTAAAATCTGAAGATAAGAATAAAGGAAACTAGTTTTCAGACATTTTTTGGATGGTAAGCTAGGGACTCAGTGCATTGCTTGTGAATTTTCGTATACATTTTAAAAATTGCTTTATATATTTTAAAAATTAGCTTTGCCGGAATTTCAGATCTCATTAGATGCTGTGATCAGCTTTCAGTGTACTTTGATCTGTGTATTGTAGTTCTGGGATTCTGCTGATACCATTGTTAGCTGGTGTATAAACCTACCTATAGTTATTTATTAATCTTTTCATTATACTGATTATGGTACTGTGTTCTTTTTCAGTGTACCTTGAGGACAGTTTTGTGAAATCCGGTGTATTCAACGTGTCAGAACTTGTGAGGGTGTCAAGAAGTAAGTTATCATTCGTGTTTAATAATTTCCAAAGCCTACTATAATCAAGTGAAGGTTTTTTCCTTGAAGTTTTTTCTCCTCAAGATGTAAGTTGCATAGAAAATGCCTATAACCAGGCATGATTTTGATATATTTGTCCACAGTATTGCTGTTCATCTTGCATGTGTTTGTAATAAAACAAATAAGGTCTTCTTCTGTTTCTTTGATATTTAAAGATTGAATCAATTTTTTATATCTCCCTCTGCACACCTTAATGGTCTGATATATCAATAAAATTACCATATGCAACAAAACTTCTATTAGACTTTCAGCTTTTTAAGGTTGCCCTAAACATCCTTGGATTTAGCTAAAATGTCTGATTATTCTTTTAGTTTGTTTTTTAATTTGTAGCTCTAAAAGAAAAATTGCAGCATGGATATAAAAGTCATAGCACTGGCTGTAATTAAATTTCTAATTACATTTTTTTTTGGCATCAGAAATATTACACATAAGAATGTACAAACACCCCCCCCACATAAAATGCAAATATAAAAGGACAGGTGGAGCTTCTATTGCAGAAAAAAAAAACCAAAACAAAACCAAAAAGAATATTAATTAGATCTGTTTTGTTGACAGTTAAGAATTTGCTATAATAGTATGGCATAAAACCCATGCACATTTTCATTTTACATTGCTTTCTGATTGTTTCTTTTCACCCTTTACTATTAAAGTATTTCTCCTAAGACTTCATTAAGAAGAGAAGAAGTATAGTTGAAATTTATAGTTAGCAGTGATGATTTCAGCATTATAGAAACTGAATGCTCCAGAATAATCTCTTTTCTGGTGAGGTGAGGAAAAACCAATGAGGCACAAGTTTCTAAAACTGTTTGTCTGGATTTTGCCCAGGTGTTAATTCTTTCCAGGTCAGGATGTTTGAAGAATTTCTTTAACTTACTGAGGCTTCAAATGCATGTGTTATTTCATTTGCTATGGTCAGAAATTAATATTCAACAATTAAAATTATCTGAAGTCCCTCAACAAAACAGTGAACATTGCTATCCTGCAGTGTTTAGGCATACTCTTTTTTTTGTGCTTGCTGAAGATACAGTTTTGTTGTTTTAGGAGGCTGAGGATGTATGAATTACAGCTTTCTTTTGTCAGGTGGTTAAGTAACATTTTGAAGTAGCAGGCTATTGAGATTAAAAAAGAAACAATATTGTAATTATACTATGAAATCGTGCCTTATGCAGCAGTAATACATGATATACTTCTAATAATAAGCTTTAAAGCATGTGGTTTCTGTGGGATTTCTTACCATGCATTTGTTTAACCTCAAGCCACAACAGAGTTGTACTTTAACTGTCAGGAAAAATACAGACCTACAGATACGTTACACAACATGCAATTATTCTTTTAAGTTCCAAAGGTAGTTAAAATGCACAATGCACAGACAATGAACAAAGGTAAATACACCACAATATGTAACATATAATTTATTCTTGAGTTGCCAGTCTGTATGGAACACAGGAGGTGAAGATAGTGCTGAGTGTATGTGTTTGTGTGTAGGTGTACATATGCAAAGCAGAACCTGTGGCATTGGGTGAAAGAAAAAGAAAGCAGCAAAACATGCTCTCAACACAAAGGCTTTTATTAATAAAAAAGAGTTACCATTAAGGAAAAGGATATTTTGTATCCCTGGGTTTGTTATTTCCTTTTTTTTTTTCCAGTTCTTTAATAAGTAATGCTAGCTGTCCTCATAAAGTCTGCATATTTCATTATAGTGCTTGATGTTTGTGTTATCTTTTTCATATTGGTGATTCTGTGTTATTACTTATAAAACAAACGTATTATGTCTGCATAACTGTTAAGGGATTTCTAGGTTCTGAGGAAGATAATTCACTTTTTTAGATACATTATCATTGATAGATGATTGTCTGCACTTGGTTTCTGCAGGAGGGAGAAAATTAGATACATGCACTAACATCTTGGTATTTGTCCAAGTGTTAAAAATGAAAAGATGGCTGAAAAGGTAGAAGATTATCTTTGACGTATTATGGTGTGTTTTTCAGCACCCATAACCCAGGGAACAGGAGTGAACTTCCCAATTGGAGAGCTTCCGAGCCAGCCATATTACCATGATATGAATTCGGGTGTAAATCTACAGAGATCCTTGTCCTCTCCACCAAGCAGGTAAAAACTTGAAGTTAGTGCTGATGTTTGAAAATACCATGTTTGATAGTGTAGGAAAAGCAATTCTCAAATTGTCAACAAATACTGTCAACAACCAACTATTTTATGAATTTCCTCTGATTTTATGAGGTTAGCTACTTATGTATGTCACCCTAATCTATGTACAGATATGTAAGTTATAAGTCTTGTAATTTGAAGTGTCGTATTTATTGCCTGTCGTTTCTTATGATATTGAAAATGGTGAGAACTTTTGTCAGAGTTTGACTTGCTTGCTAAATAATCTACCAAGAGAACAGCTGCACATAGTAAAAATGCTGCTGAGTTGGAGGAAGGTTTAGCAGTTGGGAACATGCTGGCAGGGCTCAGGGTGGTTGCAAACAAAAAGGCTGTCTTTGGGAGCTTGCTCTTGGACCTCTGTCTTGAGAGATATGTTAGGACAGCTACTGTTCCTTGTGGAAAAGGCATTAAGCTGAGTATGTAAAGACAAGGTGTCTTTACCCATAACATCAGCCCAGCTGATGAAAGTGTGTCCTACCTCACTCTTTCAGGGAGCATTTCCAAACAGAGTGGGAACAAGGAGGAACATGTGAGACAGTTACAGGCTCCAGATGCAATTTAATCTGAGGGACCCACTTCTTCCTTGTTCAACATGCTGCCTTCTCCAGTCTCTCAGAAAGACTCCATTTCCTCCCTCAGGAGAGGCTGGTGGGCCCACAGAGGGAGGGGACCTGCGGTGCCCTTCTTCCCGCTTCCAGATAACGTGCTGTCTGTCAGGCCTCTTGGGCCCCTTGGTTTTATGAAATTATTTGATATACCACGAAATCATAAACACTATGGGACCTGTCATTGCCCCACATTTCTGCAATCCAGTGAGTCAAGAAGTGTCTGCACAGTGGGACAGGCTTAAACAGGACTGTCAGGGGGCTGAAGTATTCTTTCACCAACATCTGGTGCTTCTGAGTTATTTTACTCATGTTCCCCTATTTCATTCCATCATATTTTAAGTTTAGCAGTACACCACATACATTTTAGGAGTGGATGGATTAATTAGAATATATGGATTATTTAGAATAGATGGATTAATTATCACAGTGTTGTAGTAGTGGTATTAGTGACGATAACAACAACATATCATTGAAACCTTCATCCTAGTTTTCTTTGGCAGGCAATATAACAGCTCTGTATATATTGCTATGAAGAACCTTGACTTTCCTCCACTGTAATGAAGTTCTGCCTCATTTTATATGGTGTAACTTGAAATATGGGCCTTTTGTTGTTTTTGATTAAACTAGTCAGAAGAGAAAAGTGTTTGTTTCAGGCTAGACCTCTCTGAAAAGCTTAGGAGTTTAACCTGGTGAAGTGCAGTAAACTAGTTTTTTCTCATTATTCATATTCACAAAAGTTCCTGTTCTACCTTGTCTTTGTTAGTAATACTTTCCAGTGATTTGTTTTGCTTTCATGGTTTCTGCATAATATTTAATACCCTCATGACACAATCTTTCTTTGGTAGACTACAGCAATTGGTTTCTTGGTTGTTCAGTGAAATGCTGGTAGACTTTTATGTTACATTCTTGCCATCTCTGAAATATTAAGTCAGGTGAAAAATGCAAGCACATACCTGCATTACATATTTTTAAGTAACACCACCTGTGCATGTTAATGTAGACTCTAACATCGATTTTTTTTCCTTTGCAAGCCTGAATTACTCTCTATTGAGATATTTGTTGAAATCCAAACAGTTTATATACCACTACTGACTGATTAACATATTCACTGCCAAATTTCACAATTCTTCAACAGCAAAAGACCCAAAACTATCTCCATAGATGAAAATATGGAGCCAAGCCCAACAGGAGACTTCTATCCTTCTCCAAATTCACCAGCTGCGGGGAGTCGGACATGGCATGAAAGAGATCAAGGTGAGTAACATGGGATTATTTTGCCTTGAAGTATATTCAAATGTACAAGGAGTTGTTGCATCTACCTTTCCATTCCTGTAATAAAATGATGGTTTTTAAGAATAATATTTTTTTTCTGTCTAGAGTAGTATTTGCTGGTTTTATAAATATAGTTAAAACTAACAATCAATAAGATATTGTATAAACAACTGTGTAATAATTTCTCCATCTGGTGATAGACTTACTATTTGAAAAGATGGGTGGCAAGTGAAGTACTTATACTGTGATATGCTTGTATCATCCCAGCAGAACTGATACGTGATATGCTGTGATCATCCCAGCAGAATTCTGAGTACAGTGCTTTCAAGAAAAAACAAAACGTCTAGACATTATGGTTTAGTCAACACTAGATTATGCAGTTTCTGTTATACCATAACAGACTCCTATATGTGCATTTAGTCCACTCCATGTGATTCAGAATAGGTTCAATAGGTTATTTCTGAAGAGCTCACATGTAGCTCCATGGGACTATATCCACATGCTAAAGGGTGTTGGTAAGTGTTGTGTTCCGGATTATCTGAAATAACAAACATGTTTGTGTGGAGAAGAAAGTTATGTCTGTCAAAACAGTGAAATTATTTGTCACAATTTCCCTCATGTTATCTTGATGCTTTATAAACCCAGATGCCACTGTAGTCTTTTCCCTCCACTTTTGTGATGTGAAAATGTATTTAAACTCTTATATTTGAACAGTGTTTGTTAATGGATTCTGTGGCTGATCCATGGTGCTGCAGCTACCTGGAGAGTTTGTGAAATGTGCAGCACAGAGTGAAAAAGTGAAATAAAGACATTGCTTCCCTTGCTGATCTTCTGATATTTACCCTTCTTTTCCATGTCCACTCTTCATCATTGCTCTCCATTCTTCAATAACTGACTGACCCTTTGGTCTTACATAATTTTTATATTGTTTTAAGGCTTTTTTTTTTCTTTTGCCTTTTTTTTTTCCTGCTAAGTTTTCTCTTTCATCTCCATGTGCAAGGTAGCATGTGATTGGTGTTTAATTTAGCTGCCTTTTATTTTCACATTTCCATTGTAGTTGGTCTCCTTTGAATTTGCTTCTGCTTACCCTCTAATCTGTTTTCATTATTAGGCTGTTTCTCTCACACAATGTTTACTAGTCTTTTTCTTCATAATTTCTTCTGTACTTGCTATTTCTCGTGGAGACTTAGGTACTGTCTTATTTTTAGCTGTTTGCAGGGTTCACTTTTGAATCTTTACAAAAAATCTTACCTGTGGCTTTGCCTAACCAAACTTGAGAACAGAAAATAGGACTTCTGACAACCAGAATCTTCCTCTTTATGCAAAATATTTTCCTACCTGTTTTGCCAGGAAACTTAAGTAAATTTTTCATGAAAGATCAGATTGTACCTCAAATAAATTTTGTATTTTTTAGATAAATTATTTTGGAGCTGTGAAAACAGCCCATTGTTTCTCTCTAAACTGGTCTCCAGTTTTCAGGTTAACTCCTTTTGTGCTTCTGAGAGAGCTGCAGGGGTTTCTGACAGAGCCGTATTGACATCTGAGCACAAGTCCTGCTGACAGAGCCTTTCATGAATTATCTCTATAGTTCTCAAATATCTCAGTTACATTTTAGGCCTTGAATCTGCTTGCAAAGAACTATGTTCCATGAACCCCGGATTTGTTCAGTTTTATCAGCTTTCTTCATGTTACAATTATCAGTAGTGAGTAATGTTATAATTCAGACTGCTTGAGTGTATTTACAATGAACCTTAATTCCTGTGCCATAGGGTGGCTAGACTTCTGGATTGAAACAGCCTTTAAGTTTGTATGTTTAATAAACTAGGGAACTTCAATATGAGGAAAAGAGAATAAAGGAGATAGACTTAAATCAATGTATTTTACTTTTGCTTCCTGGAGTTTACATCCCTCCCTGAATATTGTGTCTTCCAGCACTACTGCACCTAGTGAAATTTTACTGGATCCTTGGCAGAGAGGCTTTCTTTGAGACACTATAAATAATTTTGCTTTTTTCTGTTCTTAAGATGTTCTTCCATTCCTGCAAAGGCACAGATATGCCACTGTCCAGTGTGAAAACTATTGTACGAGGGAAACATAAGCCTTGTGCCCATAAATGGTTATGTTTGGCTCCAATCACTTTCAGAGGTTATTCTGCTGTTGCAAAAACTCTGTAAGGTGGTAACTGCAATGTCTGTCCTTGATACCTGGCCTCATTGGGAAGCGATATGTGGCAGCTCCTGGCATATTTGTTCTGCTGCTAGTTTGTAATATGCTTGCTTTCATCTTCATGGCACTGATTTCTTCTCTCTAGTGACCAGCAGTAGGACCTGAGAGAATGGCATGAAGCTGTGTCAGGAGACATTTAGGTTGGATATTAGGAAAAGGTTTTTCACCCTGAGGGTGATTGGGAAGTGGAATAGGCTCCCCAGAGAAGTGGTCATGGCACTGAGTCCGACAGAGTTTAGGAAGTGTTTGGACAATGCCCATGGTGTACTTCTTGGGGCTGTCCTGTGCAGGGCCAGTAGCTGGACTTTGATGATCCTTGTGAGTCCTTTCCAGATGAGGATATTCTATGGTCATTCTGTGATTCATACTAGCATGTATCTGTATAAAGCTCCCTTTGGACACAGAGGTCTTACCATGATATGGTGTTTATGAAAACCTGTTTTTCTGTTTCCTTATGACTGCAAACACAAAGATAATAGCAATAAAAGTTTGGAGGTGGTTTCTATGCCAGAGATCTCACTGGTATTACTTCCCTCTCTCCTATGGATATCCACATGCCATATGAAGTATGGGGTATATGAAAAAGAAACAAACCATTTGGGCTCACATTTGTGTTCATCCAGTGTCAAGAGGGAAGGGAACACTTATATGCTCACAACAGGTACTGCATTTTCAGGCAGTGTCCAAAGGTCATCACCATCAGAAATGTGAGTGTTTCTACAGTACTTACAAATATGACTATACAGAGTTAACATTTTTGTGGGTAGATAGCTTGTCTTTCACTCTGATGGAATTTTAACTTTTCTAATAGAAATAAAATGAGGAATGGAATCAATACTAAGATACAGTGTTACTGATTTTAGTTTCATTGTCTAAGTTTTGAACCTGAGAGAGAGAGAAACCTAACTTCTGAGCTTAGATAGATCTAGTTTCTTCATCTCCATAACTAAGTGTAATGTATTTTCATAAAACTTGCAATTACATAGCTTTGAAGGACTCTTTTATTATGCAGGCTTTTCATGTCTTTAACTCTATTAAATGTCTTGGCAGTGGTAGTTTGGAACTGGAAATAGACACAATAAAACAATGCCAGCTGAAACAGATTGGAATAACATAGGAGTTTCACAGGTGTGTAAGGGATATCTTACAATTTCTGTAGAGAAAATGGGAGAAAAATTAGTGGGAGAAAAATTACTGAGATTAAAAAGAGGACAAATAAAAATTTGCAGTGGAGTGAGACAAGTTAGATCAACCTTTCATTGTTTTCAAAAACAAATACCATGTAGTTTAGTAGGTGAGTAGACGTTAGGACAGAAGTGATTCTACTGTAATCTCCATAGCTTCTATAGCTTCTCCGTGCAAGCATGCATCATGAGGGGTAGGAAAATGACTACAAGAGTAATTGTGGTGTAGCCAGGATGTCGCATTTGTGAAACTAAGAAAAATAAATCTACCCCAGTTACAGCAAAATCTTGCTCATACCAGACTCTGCTTTCAGTTGCAAAACTCTAGATTTTGTCCTTTTGCTGTTAACTGTCTTCCTGTTATGCTGCTGCCAAAAATATTTTGATAAGATTTCCAGATGTTGTGCTTTATAGTTTATTTTCAGGGAGCTGGCTGTTTGAGGATGTAATTCTAGGAAGAAATAAGAAAGCTTACTTGAAAAATAGTAACTTTAGAGATGGCATGAACTTGGTTAAATACAATCCACAAAGAATCACATTACTGATCTATATAAAAATATAAAACCTCCTCTTATTAACCAAAATTAACATTAAAAATAAATTTTTATTTGTATTTATTTAAGTCAGGTTATAAATCTTTATGGAAGAAAAGAAAATCTTATGATGCCATGATACTGTCCCAGAGGTTTACTTCATTGGCTTGCAAAAAAGTCTGTGACTATTTTAAAAATATATGCAAACATGAAGGTAGCAGTTTCAAAAACAAATGAAAAAATACCGTAGAATTGCAATATTTTTTTTTTTCCATACAGCTGTACAGTTATTGTGGGAAGAGTCTGTAGTTTGCCTTGTTTCTTCCAACTGGATATCTTAATAACTTCAAAAATGTCTGAATCATGTCTTATCAGTTCTATCAGTAGAAAATATATTTTATATCTAAAAAATAACTTGCTGTCGATCTCTTCCAGTCTTCCTTTTTCCAGGATGCTGTTGCTCAATTCTTTACAGGTTTCCAAATTAAACAAAATGTTGAGTTCCTGCAGTAGTAAGACTTTATGAAATAGTTATAACTATCTGCATGAGCAAAATTGCTGATGCTTTTATAAATTTAGAAATTTTATGCAGTTAAAAAAAAAACAATCCACCTCACAATTTGGAAGAGGAAGTTATTAAAAATGCGTAAAAAACTAGTGACTAGTGCAGTAGTGTGCAGATAAAGAACACCTAGGATCTAATAGCCTGAGAACTGTTGGTGGACATCTCGATTTACTAACTTGTAAGTAAATCAGACACTTTTTCCTTGACTGTTTCCTTAAGGCAACAGGAATATGAAAAGAGGGGAGCAGAGTGTATACATATATGGCTTCCTTTCTGAAAACTGTCTTGAAAAAGTTCATTAACATAGTTGCAGACAATTTCAGTATTTGTCCTTGAGATCTGTTTGACTGTTCTAGTGTTACAATAATGCGTACATTGGAAATGAATTAAACAGGGGTTATCAACTATGCACACTGTTACAAAAATGGAGATATTCATGTGGATTTCCATAGTAGTCTGATGTCTAGAAATGTCAATATGCAATGAAGTGAATTTTAATTTTACAGTTTCTTCATCATCTTAATTCTCTTACACCTCACCCACCTCTGCCAACAGTCAAGAGCCAAAATGTCAGCATATCATTAACACTGAAACAGCTGGATCATCCTCACTGATTGTTTGGCCAGCAGCTTCTTTGACCCTCCACTTCTCAGGTCCCAATCCCCTTTTTTGGATACCCCTCTTCTGGACACTTGTACCCTTTTACTTACTTCCCATCACCTGGACACTCCTTCTCCATTGAGGTCCTTCCCAATGGCTCTTTTGTTCTTAGGCCTTCTGCTCATCAACAGTCAAGGATGGATGTTCTCATTTCCAAAGTGAGGGAACTAAAAGAGGAAGACATTAATGTGGTCCAGGAGTTGAGAACAGCAACAGATCACCTTGGCTTTTTGGTGTCCTGCGTTAGACAGGGCTTGGGATTTTTTTCCAGCTCCTGGTGCTATGTCTGAAGATTAATGCTTTAGAAACACAGACTCTATCTAACAGATTAATTCATCTTGCAAAAGTTTACCTTGATGAATGCAGTTCTGTGTTTGTGAGTCAGTCTGAGTTCTCAGAATCATTGTACTTCAAAGCTTGTTTGAAAGCAATTTTTGTCTTGTTAGTAACTTGTTACTTCGGCTTTTGTGATTTTTATTATTTCAAAATCCTCTTTAAGAAATATATGCACACAAATATACACACGTTTTTTATCTAGCTATCTCAATAGATATAATTTTCTATGTTTTTAACTGGTATAATGTATGTAGTATAGACACATTGAACCAGTGTTTTTAGCTAGTAACACAGTAGTCAAATGCTGCCTGTTGATGTTTTCATAACTTCATGCCCATAAAGTGAGATGGACTTTCTGCCAAGAGTAACTTCTCTGTACGTATTTCTAGAGACAATTCTTAGCCATGGCTTCTCTTAGCTTGTTGCCAACTATGATGCTGAAAGTGTCATCACAGTAACAAACAGCTTTAGCAAGGAAGTCTCACTTGGAAGGTGACAATCTGGGTTTTCTTTCTTTCTGGTTGCAGAACAAGACATTGGTAGTTTTCATTGAATGAACACGGTGTCTACTTGTTAAAAATCTGTATTTCTCCTGTGATAGTTAAAACAGATCTAAAACCAATAGAGAATTGCTTTGCATTTTGTTTCCATAGGGGCAATTTTGCAAGAACAGCCTCTGGTATGTAAAATAAGTAAAATATTGTCTTTATGAAGATGAAAAGTGCTTTCTTATTCTTAAAATTTGAAAGGCACTAAGTATAGAAAAATGGATGAAGGAGCTTTCAAATGCTTATTTAATAAAAATACAGAGAAAGAGAAAATTACAGTCCATGAACAGGATAGTCAAAATGTTCTATCAAAATGAGTGAAGGTACTTGTACGTCAAGAAAATTTACATCCTCCATTCCTGAGTGGAATTATGTTAAGTTTACATTCTCTCCAAAAAATAAAGCAACAGAGATTTTAGGTTTTTCCTGTGTTTAGAGTGGCTTTAGATCAATTTGCAACCTGTTCATTAATATCTTCAAATATTCAGAGTAGCAGAGGAGGAATTTTTTACTCTAGGCAGAGCAGAGACCTGACTTTTCCTTCAGCCCATGAACACTTAAGTTTCTGAACGAATGAGAAGTAACAAAATGTTTAGAAATAGAGGCAGAAAGACAAACAAACAGGAGTAGGAGATACAGTAGGAAAGATAAAGAAAAGCTTTGCTTTTTTTTTTTTTGCATCCCTGGAAATGGCTGTTATTTGCTCAATAAAGTCACTGTAAAAAATCTCATTACAGGTTCTTTGTCTTTTGTTCTGACAAATATATTGTGGAAAGGCCTATTAATTAATGTTTTCTATGTGTGATTAATAAGTCAAATACACTCAAGATCTCCCATATAGATCAGTGAAAGATGTAAGTGCAAAAGCATATTTTTCTTCTATGCATAGCACTTATTCTGTGATGGACGCTATACTGAGGAAACGTTCTGTTACCTTGATGGTGACTCTAGATGTCCTTTAATCGAAATTAGTGACAAAACGCATGTCTTAATGAAAGATTTGGCCCAGGAACTATTATGTGTAATTTTCTTATCCCAATGTTGCTGAATAAGAGATTTCATTAATGTTTTTGGAACCGATAAACTTGTAGTAGACCTTGTGGGGTATGTATTATCCTGTATGATTTAACTGATGTGGTGCAGAATATCTTCACTTATGAAAAGAACTGATATCTAGTACCTCCTGAATCACTGAACTTTTTTCAGTTATGTTACATGCATGAGATGAAAAAAGTTAATTTAGCCCATGTATTGGAACTCTTTTGGGCACCTCTCTTCTTTTATCTTCATTCATAAATTCTTTGTTTCTGTGCTGTATGCACAGATATATTTGAAAAGGTCCTCTTTTTTACTGCTTTCAGTATCAAGCTTGATTGAAGTAGTATATTTAAGTGTGAGTTAATGATTTTATCTGCATTCGAGACCATTCCTTTACATGATTTTATCTCAAGTACCCCTTTAATCCTATTGCATTAGAAACTGGGAGTACTTTTCTGACTTTTGCAGTTATGGCTACAATGTTAATTTTATTTTCTAGCCAAGGTCCTTGGAGTCTCAGCATTAATTAGATGTCATAGCTGTACATTTTTCCTTGAAGTCTGGATGACTTTCTGTAGGATAATTTAATAAATGACTGAAATGTACTCCAAAGTCTTTATAATTTGTTTGGTTTTGTAATAAGATTTTCTAAGTCTCCCAGAATGCTCTTCTGTCACAGCTATCTGCTGGAATCAAATCTCTTAATAATGATTCATAGATGATAAAATGGCCCAATCTGTTTCTGAAGTGTAAAGTTAAATAAAAAAGTAGCAAAGTACCTAAAGTACACTGTAATTGCTTTAAGGTTTTTATGGCAGTGCAGTTCTAGTGGCTTTGTTAGTGATGGTATATATATTCATCACAACAATGCTGTATTTTTGACCTGATGCTTTTTACCTGTATTTCCAAAATCAGCCTCATTGCTTGCAGTGCATGCTCCATGTTCAAGAGGTGGGCAGCCCACTGAGTTCTATATTACTCTTAAGTACTTCCCATAAGACATCTGAGGGACTGTGTTGGTACAGAGGTGGTTAGATAAACTGAGTCTGAACTGGAAGGAAGATGTGAGACAGGAGAAGCTGCAGAGGTGAAGTCTGGCACCCTGTGGCTGGTCCCAGTGGGTCTCTGTGGAGGTGATGGAGACTTTCTCACCTTTTTCCAACAGCAACGCCCCAGATCTCCATGGTCTCCATAGTGGCTCCAGCATCTTGGGGCTCTCACAGCTGGACAAAGTTTCTGGTATGAGCTGACAGTGAGGATAGGTGAGGAAGGCTGACCAGCTTTATGCCAGCAATCAGTGCTGGCATAGTTGTGCTGATTATAAACCTTTCCTGGGAAGTTTACTGTTGCTTTCTGATGAGGAGTGACAAGCTGAGTTTGAAGGATGTCAACTAAGAACTGCTGCCCAAAGTTCTTGCAGAACAGCATGCCATAGTTTCAGCCTAATCTTAGTGGGAATAGATATAAATTTAAAAGGGAATAATCTCTTCACTATGGTAGTTAATTACTTACATGTCATATGATGTGGTCAAACAACTGTTACTGGATTAGGTCTTTATGCGCTGTTGAATGTTTTTTGAAATTACTGTGGGATGTGGATGGTTTGGATGCACACATATTCAATATTAATGCTTTAATCTGACCGTCATAGCTTTCCTCATTCCCTGTTTTATAAACACCCTTTTATTAAAACTGAAAAAATGTTAAAAATGTTAATTTTAGGAAACATGTATGAAGGTTTCCCAATTACCCTAACTTAAACAACCATGCACTAGAATTATACTTTTCAAAAGCTTGTGCATATAATTTTAACAGGAGCTATACTGAGTTGTTTTGCTTTGTGTCCCTAAAAATTAGGATAATAATCAGTAATGTAATGGAGAATTTCGGTCATCCAACTTTATACAGTTAATCACAAACACCAACAAAAAGTATGCTACATTTGTTTAGAGATTCATCTGGGTTTCCAGCATGCCTCCCCATCCTCCCCCTCCCCAAATATGCTGGGAGATATAAGGACAGGTAGGTTCAACCCTTTTGTCTGTTTTCCAAACCCCTTTCTGCTGAGGAAAAGAAAATCAGCAAGGTTAACTCAGCTTGTAGAATGTGTCAGTCAGCAATAGAGTACAGTATTCTGAAAGTTCATGTGGATGAGGATGAGAAGAATGACTTGTCCTCACCATTTAAAGGACTTTCAGATTTTGTGTTTCATTTGTCTGGAGGTTCTTGCATCACTTTCTTCCCTTATGTATATTAATACTTATTGAGGAATACAAAATAAAATAGTGCAATTTATTAGAAGACTGATGAACAAAGACATAATTTGGTTGGTATTGTAAGTAATTTAGTCATTTTGCTGTAGTTTTTCTGAATCGAAATATTGTTTTATTGTTTTGCTTGACAGCTTACAATACTGAAAATGATATTGGTAGAAATTCTAGTTTCTCTTCCTAGGTTTTTCAATACAAGTCACAAAAGATAATAGATTGAAATGGCTTATCTGTTATGAAATGGCATAATAGCATGACAGAGTGTTTAATTAGCCTTGGGCATGGTTCCTGATGGGAAAACAGGTGTCACAGTCTGGTAGACTGGATTGTGTAATAAAGGAGGTATGCCTGTGAAAATAACATTGGCGCTAAGCTGACTGATTTGAAGATGGGAGGTTATCATACACTGAAATATTCTGAGGTAGTATAAAATTTTCATTTGTAAAATGCTTTTCCACACTTGGTATAGGAGCAAAAATAAGTTTTTTTTTAAATATGAACTGAACAGCTCTCTCCAAACCTGAACACAGGCTGCTACTAAAGTTCAGAACATTCTGAGCTGTTAAGAAGCATCATGCATTTCAAGTAAGACCCCATGTTTCTCTCAAAAGAGAGTACAAAGGCCTTCACCCTGAGAATTGCTGAACATGTCTCAGAAAGTAACAGAAAAGAATCAATAATGATTTTTTTGTTACTTTTGTTTTATTTAGTTGATTTTTTTCATGCAGGAAAACATAGTTTACCAGAACTGACTTTTTAATGTAAATAAATAAATAAAGGTTTTGGAGGGCTTCTCTCTAGTCCAAGAAAAAACTTAGAGTAAAAGGCAATGATACACCAACAAGGCACAGATCAGGGCACATATTTCTTAAAGGGAAGAGGTAGTTGCAAAGAGTAATCTCTGTCTGATACAGAATAAGGACTCTTGCCAGTTGTTCTCTGCTATAGACGTCAAGTATCTCAGACAGCCAGCTTTTTATGCACATCTGATTTTCTCTTCTATTTATTCACGAAAATATGTCCCCATTTTTTTTCCTTTTTGTTGAAAAGATAAATGAATTAAAATGTTTTAGTTTTCAGGATTCTTCTTTTTTTCCATTCAGCCCTGGTGCAAAGTCTTTAGGACAGATATAACAAAGCCTTTTTCCAATAAGTGAGAGATGGTTGTGCTTTAAAGTCGCTCAGCTGTCAGTATGCATTGTTAGGTGCTTTATTAAGACCCTCAGTTGAGAAATACATCATGCTTACAGTGCTAAAAGAAATAAGATTGAGCTTATCTGAAAACTGATGATGTTGACTCTGCCTGTTGACTCTGCTCCATCTTCATATGCACAAGTGTAAAGCAAATCAGATTCTCCTGAGCACAGTGGGAATTGTCATGATTCTTCATCATCACAGAGCTATACAGTGTGAATTTAAAATGTTGCCTCAGTTTTCGCACGTGCTTCATACATACCTACCAGATGCCATGGAGGCAGTGGAGAGTGAGGTCTAGCTGGAAGTGATGCATGTAGTGTGTCCTGACACCAGAAATTTTCCTAATTATTGCCTCTGGGAAAGGATTGGTTAATTTAAAACTGTAGCCTCTTATAGCTTGACAGAGGTGCTATAGGCTCCATAGTTTTCCTCTTTCACTATGGTGATATATACAGTAAAATTGGACGTGATTTTACTTTGCTTTCTCTGGAGATAATGCTACACCAATAAGCTGTAAATAAATCTTCACAAGTTGTTGTTCGCAAGAGTGTACCTTCTAAAGAAAGATTTATGAAACTAAGCAGTAGAAAATATATTAATAAGCAAAGTTCAAGAATTAACTGAATTAAAAATTAGTTAATATGTCTTTATGGATTCTTCTAACTTTGCTCATAAGCATGTGTTATCAGCAAAAAAGAGAAGCTGCTATGTTGTGGTGGTGAGCTAGAAAGCAGGTCATGTGTCCAGAAACAGGCAGGTGGATGTTTAAACTTGCTCTGGATCACTTCTCAATTCACAGCTGACTTTTTCTAACAGGTGGCTTTGCCAAGTGGTGTGCCAAGGTGACATTCATCCAGGAATTGCCTGGATGGCACGCTGCTTCAGACTGAGGAAGAGGGTCTTTGCTTTGATGAGGAAATTGCCAAAACTCATGTCTCATTAGTGTTTCCTAAGGTTCTTTGGAAACGAACAACAGTTTAATTAAAGGCTGATGTAAACACATTTCTGTACTTTCCCCGCAGCATTTTATCACATTAGAATTGGTCAAAATTGTTGCCTTGGGCCGTCTTGAACAACTATACATCTGGAGCACCATTTGTGCAAGCTGCTGATGAACTGTCTACATATGCTATGCTTCACAGCAACTCTTCTGCCTTCCTATATAGACAGATTTACCTTGTTGGGAGATGAGATGATTTAACTATTTTTATTTGCATAAGCTCTTCTTATTTTGATGTGACCACGCATTTGGGTGCATGCATGCTGAATCTCCAAAGTAATATAAGAATACAGGCAATAGTGATTTGGAGCGGCACTGAGAATTTCACATTTGAAGAAAATTCTAGACAGGACGGGACATGGGGTCTGATTAATGTTGACCTTTCAATAACTTTGTCCAAGTGCTATTGGCTTCTTTCTGCTTTTCATCTGTATTTAGCTTGTGGGTGGTGATTTTTTGTTTGTTTGTTTGTTTGTTTTGTTTGTTTGTTTGTTTTTTCCCCAAAAGTCCGTTTTATTTTAATTCTCAAAGTAATAAGGATTGGAATCCCATTCCTGAAACCTTAACATGGTCATAAGAGCAAATGGCTTGTTTTTTTATCTATGTCATTCATTATGTAATTACCAGTATATAGCTAAGTTCTCTGTAGCTATTAGACTTTATTACATGATGTGGAAAAAATAAGACATTTTAAAATGAGAAAAGTATGTGATTTCTATTATATAGAAACTAATAATAAAATCATATGAAGTCTCACTGTCACTTTAACTCTACTTTTGTTTGAGGATCCTTGGTATGACTCTTGTTTGAGTACATCCCTTCCAACTGGGCATATTCTGTGATTTTTTGATTTAAAGTGCTGTATTCAAAGGCACCATTTCTTATGCAAAATTAAAGGCACTGAAAAACCACTTTGCATTTTTTAATTTTTTCCTTAATTTTTGTTTTCGTATTCAGGTATTACTGTGTTTTGTTTTTGTATTCAGTAGTATTCGGCAGGGGCAGGAGCATGAATGCTCCATCATGATGGCCAGACACATGGGGAGAGCTGTGAGGGTTTTGGAGGAAAGACACTGTCTGAATTACTTGTCAGTGCAAAGGGCATTGTTTTAGATGCCCAAAGAAGCTGCTGCCTGCACTTCAGGAGTTATTCTTTGGAGTTGCCGTTGTTATGTATAACAAGGCTTCTGAAGGTATCACATGGTAGTGTGCTGGGTGAGCATACAAGCTGCTGTTTTGGTGGGTAACAAGTATTTTTATGGCTGTAGTTAGTTTTATTTTCTAGGCTTAGGTTACCACGATGAGAAGGGAGTCAGCTCTATGAGAAGTTCACTGAGTTTGATTTGCAATTTATTCTGTGATTTCTGTGTACTAGCTACAGTTCTTATTTATATAAAGCAGAGGCAGGAATAAATTACACATTTTTAAAGTGAATGCTAGGATTATCATAGGTACCAATCACCTTTTGAGTATATCCTTCTCAAATTAGTGATGACACTGTGAGTTAATGGATACTGTGATTAGATTGCACTTCATAAAGCATACTTCCTTTAAGCACGTACAATATTTTGGTTTTGAAAAACACAACAACTTTTGTGTGTTGAATGAAGTAGCAGTTACCAACCAAACAAAATCTCTGTTGAATTCCAGAGATCAGAGCTGCTGACATATGCAGACCCTCAGGAGATGAACAGTTCTTTCTTTCATGTGTTCTTTTATTGAATATGAGCTTTACAAAAGGAAAAGATTTTCCAGTACCAGTCCATGGTTGTTTGTTTTGTTTTGTTGGGGTTTTTTTGTCCCCATTAGGGAGACTTAAGTGAAGTAGTTTAATTTGAAATAAACTGTTTGTATGTTCTCTCTTTTGCAATAGACCTTATGTGGTGGAGTTACTAAAATATTTGGTCACTGATAAGTTCTATGTCAATTTCTGATGGCCACGGTGTTGAAGTCAGAGGTGGTGTTTATAAGCTATTAGACACTCATTTTTTTTGTCAGATTATAATATTGCAGCATTTCTGCAGAGGCAGATTATGCATGCACAGAGCCACAGTATGAAGGTTAATTTTGTCCTGGACTTTAATAAAACTCCACATCTGTCGGGGAAGTGTGGGAATTTTCTTGCCCTGGTGGGTCTAGGGCCTTAATATGAAGAAGCTAGGGCTATCATTACAGCAGAAAGTAAAACAGTGAAATGTTTGAAAATCGTTCCAGGATTAATTCTTATCATGGTTTGCCTGTGCAAAGCTCAACTTAAAAAAAAAAAATCAGTGTTGCAATTTAAAAAAAATGTTTCTTAGCTTAGCAGAATATATCCAACAAAGCTGTAAGCATTTGGCAAGTTTTTCTTTTTTTGCCTGCTGAGCCAATCAAAGAAACAAAACATTCCTCCATTTTCTTCCTCAACAAAACTGATTTACCAAATTTTCAGAGACAACTAGAGGTGCCTCTGTCAGCACTCTATTTTTGATAACATTAGGTTGCAGCTGATCAGTATAATAAAATCATAAGAACAACCTTTGACATCTGTTAAAACAGAATGATTGCTGACTTGCTCTGTTGTAAGCAGTTCTTTGTTCTTACTGAAGGTTTTGCTGAACTAAATCCTTTTTCAACAGCATTCTTGAAGATGTGAACTTCACAGGGTATCCAGGCAATCATGAGATTTAGTCATTAAGGCCAAAGAGGAGTGCAAGAGTTGCAGGGGGATTGGTGGAGGTTTACAGCCAGAGTCTGCTTGGGGACTGGTGCCGGTGCCTACACAGAGATCGGCAGCAAGATGGGACAGAGCAGAGAAGTAGAGCCTCAGTTTCATGGGTCCTGCTCTAAGTATTATTTTCAGGGTGAAAACCCAATATTTGATCCACTTTGGTTTCAATAAGACATTCAAATTTTGCAGGCCTGTATGTGACTTCGGAGATGAATACATGTATCCCAGAATAGTAAAATACAGTGTACCAATATTAAAATTGTCAAAAATCCATTTAAAGCTAACATGGCCCATATAGGAAAATCAGCTGTAATGTGGCTTCTGTCCAGTAAAGTGCTTAAGAACTGACGTTTGCTTTAAATAGAGTTAGTACCATTGATTTAAAATGGAACCCGAATACAACACTGATGTGTGTCCTATAAAAATATTGTAATTAACTTTTAAATAATTTGGTTCAAAGTCCAACAAGTGTTGTTTGATTAATTTAAAATTTCAGAAAAAATATAGTAATTTTGCTCTATGAAATATCAATTAACTTGCTTGGTAGAAATCATACGTTTGTCTCTGCTAGTGTGTTATGTTCACATAGTAAGCTCTGAAGAGATGTTTTTGTTGATTGGTGTCGTGGTTTTGCCCTGGCTCAATTTACTTTTATACACCCACATACAATTACTACTAGTTGAGAGAAGGTTTATGCAGACAAAAAGAGACTGAATTAAAAAAAGTATGAGTATTTATTATTAATAAACTAAAACTAAAGAATTATATCTACTTAAGTAAAAGGTATTATGTATTTACAGAAGATACTTCTCCCCCCACCTCCCTTTATATCAGTCCAAGGAGGAGAAGCAGTCCTTTTCTGTTCTCGGAATTCCAGTTCTCTCTCTCTCTCTAGTAACTCTGCAGCACTTTCGTCGCAGCTGGAACTTTTTCTCCTTCTTCTCTATGTCAGCCTCCAGGGCTGGGCCTACCCCCCTCCTTGGCTAAAACCGAAGGCTGGGGGTTACCCAGGTTCTGAAGGGTCTCCTTCCATAGGCTTGCAAGGGGACACTTGCTTACTATGGATCTTCTTCCACAGGGTTACAGGGGATAATGGTTTAAGAGTTCACCCCTGTTTCCCTATGGAGGTCCCTCCCCATGGGAGAACAGTCCTTGATTGACTTCTCGGCATGGGTCTAGTCTGGATCCCTTACTCGGATCCCAATATCCCACCTGAACCATTTTCTGTTCCAGCGTAGGTTCTCTCAGGGTCACAAATCTCTAGCACCAGCAGCATGGATCCCACACATGGATCCCAATATCCCTACCCGAACCGTTTTCTGTTCCAGCGTAGGTCCTCTCAGGGTCACAAATCTTCAGTAACAGCATGGATCTCTCACTGAGATCCCAAGCTTATCTGAGCCGTCTCGCTCCAGCATAAGCATCGTCCCCTTCGAGAGTCACAAAGTCTTTAACAGGATTCTGCCTCATCTGAGTCGCTTTTACTCCAGCATAAGGCTTTCTCTGTTAAAGTCACAAATCTCTGGTGCATCCACAAGCTCCTCTGTGAGCCGCACGGGGGGTCTCTTCACCCCAACAAATTTTCACAGGTGGCAGGGTTTTTATTTTTCAGTCTTTACCCTGCTGAAGGGAGGGAGAGCGAAAAGGAGAAAAAGCAGTTCTCCCCCCTTCGAACTTTTCTTCTCTCTCCTGCGACTGCAGCTTTGACCTTGAAAATCCTGTTATCTCATGGCTGGAATTCTTCTGCAGCGGTTTCTCATCTAAGCAGTTTGTCTTTTAAACCTTTTTTTCTTCTTCACTCTCTCACAAGAGAGAAAGGAGGTTTCAGTGCTGCACCTGCCCCCCTCCCCGGCCCAAGCCGGGGAGGAGGGGGCCTTGGCCCTCCTCGGGCCCGCTACCCTTCTACATGGCTGCTGCTCCTAATTTCAACTGCGCCACAACCTTCTCTTCCGTTTTCTTAAAGATGTAATTAGCAAAGGCGTCACTGAACTTTTTGATTGGTTTTTTGTCCGGAAATCACCTGGACAAAACCATCCTCAGCCCCAGGGATGGGCTGGTGGGCAAAACCACGACAATTGGGAAACTGGAAGGAAGAAGTGGGAAGGACTTTCTTCAGATACAGAAAATATGAGATGGAGAAGTTAAAAGTATCCTTTGTTCTGAGGGAGTTTACATTGTTTCATTATGATTTTGGGAAGGGTAAGGGATAAGTTTTGAAATAACACAATAATGAATACCATAAACTGGCATGTGTATGGCAGTTACCCTGCACACCTGAGTGTAGGTGTTCCATTAAAAAGTGCAATAAAATTGCACTGTTGAAGGAACAGATGATTTGGTGATGTTCTGGGGAGCTGAGAGGTGTCTGGAAAAGTTTCTTCACTGTTTGACTTGTCTGGTATGAAAGGAATGTAGTTTCTGTTTTTCGGGACAAAAACCAGTTATGGCATTATTACTAATTCTCAAGTTTGAAAGCAATAGTTTAAAATTAGTTTATTGGTCATAGGGGAGTTGGGTCACCAAAAAATATTTATGCATGAACAGTAAAAAGAAATACATCCAGCCTACAAAATTATGTGTCCTGAAACAGGCTTCTAAGCTAATGTCACCCTTTTGTTGTTTTTCTGTTACAGATATGTCTTCTCCTACAATGAAGAAACCTGAAAAGCCTTTGTTTAGTCCTACTTCTCCCCAGGATTCTTCACCAAGACTGAGCACTTTTCCCCAGCATCACCATCCAGGAATCCCAGGAGTTGCACACAGTGGTGAGGGTTATGGAGGAGGAAGAAAAAACCTCCCTGTTCTTCTTTCCTATAATTAGAATGTGATGCATTTTTTCAGAATTTCATAGAGACCTAATCCCATTTATAACACTGATTGAGACTAAAAACGGAAAAGGTTGTGATATCCTTGCAGGAGTGTTCATTAAACTGTTCAGGTAATCTGACTGCTGGAAGTCACTGAAAAGGATTTAGGATTAACCAGTGAATAAAATAAAATGTATACTACATGAAGAAACTGACAGAGGAAAAACTCTCCCTGTATTTCTTTTCACCTAAATCCTTTTTTTATTATTGTTGCTATGACTGTGTTGTATATAAATACCGAATAGCTACGATTTAGTACACAGAAGTCACAACCATGTTCTCTGTCACACAGAGAAATGAGTACCAGTCCATCTTTTGAATGCTTAGTCTAAAGAGATAGAGTCCTGATAAGTATTTTTCAATACTTATTAAAAACCTGTTTTCTGAAATCCATAGTAAATCCATAGTAAAACTTCACTTAAAGTGTGAAGGAGATACTTGTATGCTTGTAATATGACAGAATGCATGTTGTCTTGAGGCTTTATCAGTGACTACAGGGAAATTGCAGCATCATGATCTGTTTAATTTCAGAGGTGAGACTGACCCTGATTTTTCAGTTGAGAACATGGTCCTCAGAAGTGTCCCCTCAGCATCTCATCATGTCTCCTTATAAACTGAATATAAAGGGCTTAATTTCTTGGGCAGAACCGGGTGACTAGAGGAGTAAAACAGATTTGAAAACTTTCTTCTTTTCTTTCACATGCAGTTCTGCTTTGAGAAGTTTCTGTTTTATGATTTCTCCATGATTTCTAGTTCCTATCATTCAATTAATGTGTAATGACTATTTTCCCCTTAACATCCACTTATTTTGTTTTATGAAAATGGGACTGTGTTCATTCTGGTCCCTGTAAGGTTTCCACTAACAGCAAATACTCAAGCACATCAGAGGTGATGGGGGAAATGAAAGGTATAGATTTCTGTGCATTTGAGTTTGTTTTGCACAGCTGTGACATGCCAGAGCAATAAATAGCATTTTATGTTTAAACTGAACTTGGTGGGGCTGTGTTTAAAATGAGTCTGCCCCAAAGAAATTATTTTTGATCCTATACTTGTGCGTATATCTTTATATTTACTTTAGAGTACAGTTTTCAAATACACATACTTGAGTCATAACCTAACTTGCAGGTGAGCTAAATGCTTGCTAGTAAAGTTATTTTTATTTTTTTCAGGCTGTTGTATTATGTCAGTGAGCAGCACCCAAAAAATAGCTATGTCAGCTTTAAAAATTAAGCTGGAAAACCCGAGATGTGAAAGGTGGTCCAGAAAAGCACCTTGTGCTGATACAGTAGAGAACCATGAGCAGTTTATAAAAAAACCTTGCTTATAAAGACTCAATTTTGCACTTTTCCACTGATAAAAATGAAAATGTCTTTTCTCCATTTCCATTGAACTTAGTAGCTCTTTTTTACTACACCAAGTAGTTGCTCTCTTGATGTGTAGTAAAGGTGGAAACTGTGTTCTTGTGGAGTGTGGTAGAAGAAAATTCTTCACTTTCAGACCAACAACTTGGCAGTAGAAAGATGTACTGTACATTCCTTTCACTATGAAAACAATGCCAGTTGTTTAGACACTGCACACAGATTATAACTGGAGAAGTGTATATTTGTGGGAAATGGAAAGAAAGAGAATTCAAAGAAAAAAGAAAAGTGTACATACTTCTTTGTTTGTCAGAGGTGATGTTATTAGATGGATTGGTTTCCAGGATCTGAAGTTGGATGTTCATTAGCTTTTTCGTAAAGGTCAGCAAATATTCATAGCAATGTTGCTAAGTAGACATTTTCCCCTGTCCCCAGATAAGGTAGATAGAGTGCAATGCAATGAGGAATCACTAACTGTTCCTTGGGTCTTGTTTACTTTCCTCAGTGTCGTAGTGCTTTGAATAAAAGTGTGGGGTTTATTTTGTAAACAAGTGTTTGATTTCTTTATTTAGGCTCCAGATAGTACAACTGTGTAGTTGAAATGCCTTTTATGCTGAAGAACCGTAACTGCTTAAAGAAAAAAATGGATTAAATATGATGGCGTAACTCATAAACCCAAAACAAGATACAGTATTTACAAATTTGAAACAGTTGCACTTTCCATTTCCTGGGATTATGTGAGGGGAGGAACTGTAGGTTTTTCTATAAAAATGCCGTAAAACAGGAGTGCAGTGTATTGATTTATAACTGACTTTTTATTTTTCTTGCTGTAACACAGAGGTGAAGAATTTTAGAAGAAACAAGATGCGAAGTAATTTTAATTTTATTTTATCTTCTCCAGTCATCTCAACTAGAACTCCACCTCCACCTTCACCATTGCCATTTCCAGCACAAGCTATTCTCCCTCCTGCCCCATCTAGCTACTTCTCTCATCCAACGATCAGATATCCTCCCCACCTGAATCCTCAGGATACTCTGAAGAATTATGTACCTTCTTACGACCCGTCCAGCCCGCAGACTAGCCAGGTACTGTAAAAAGATGCGAACCCTCCAAAACAAATCCTATGAGGAATTCCAGGGCATCTAGACTGGTATCTCTCCAGTTCCGGTCTCAGAGAAATCTGGGAGATGGTATACGAGTGATACAACTTCTTCTATTAATCACGGTTGAATAAAGGGTACAGGGTAATCATATCCATTTGCTCTGTCAAGTGTAAGAAAAATACTTCGCTGATGGAACAACCTGGCAGCAGTAACAGGGCAGTCCTGGTCTTACATCCCTCTTGCAGGCTTGGTGCCTCTGTTCATGCAGGCCACCAGAGGCAAAATTCCTGCAGGATGCAGCAAGGAGTGCGTTGAAATATATATATATCTATCCAAGCACACACATGGACATGGTATATTTTATAGGCTGGCAATGAAAATAAACTCTACCAAGGTAATGCTTACCTGGTTCCATAGGCACCTGAAATTTCTTTGCGTAGTGAGCATAGCACCGCCACACAAATTCTTTTTTCCTTCCTTTTGTAGAGAACATGCAGTAGCAGATGCATTGCTGGCACCTGCTGATTCAGTCTTGTGTCTGATATAGAAAATTAACATGTTTTTCATTAGTGAAGTAATTTGTGAAGGATTGTGTGCAGAACTACTTTCCATGAGAGCACCAGCACATAGCATTAGCATGTGATCTGCACTGTAGGATAAACCGCAGTTGAGACCTGGTCTGTCAATACATGAAATATTTCCAACATCAGTGTAATCTAATCTTTACTGCTCATGCTGTTATTTATTTTTGATGCCTTGCCTGAAAGGTTCTTGTGGAGCCCTGTTGCCTATACTTTAGCATGTTTTCTGGAAGAGCCTTTGGAATGTAAACTGAAGAGACAATGGTCAGGTTTTTCTGCTCCTAAGAGTTAGTTTTCTTTGGAAGGACTGTCTTATCAGGGATGAAGGGGTTGCTATGACAGCATTTTGTTTTGTGTTTTGTTTGTTTGCTTCATTTGTTTTGTTTTTCATCAATAATGACAGGCCTTTCAGCATTCATTTTGGACACAACAGCAATAGAACTTGAGACTGAATCAAACTTTCTATGTTGAATAACAGATACAGACCCTTTGAGCTGTGCAGAAGGTCATGGTAGCTATTGTCCCCTTGGGCTAATTCCCTGGTCCAGCTGCATGACTTTCTATGCATTTAATTGAAAAAAAAAAACCAAAAAAACCAAACACCAAAACCAAAAGAACGAGTGGGTCCAAAAAACTAACATTTACTTTGAAGGGAGAAATCTTAACTGTGATTTTTGTTAGTTACAATATTAATGCAAATTAAACCAAAAAGTGATCATGAAGTATGTCGACTTTAGAATACAAATTGCACATGGATTAAAAGTCTTTCAGTCCCATATAGCATTTTTGCTGAGACTCAGCTGGGAATGTTGCATGCAGGACCTGATTTTAATTTGTGTAAAATTTCCATGAATAACAAAGTCTAATTAAGACACCCATTAAAAGTCCTTAGCGTTAATTCAGTGCAGAAAATCTCAGAGTTCTGTTGGATTTTTTTTTAAACTGATGTCTTAATTAGGCACTATTAGGGGAAAAATTATGCAAATTAAATCAGGCCCTTACTGTTATGCCTTTCTTTAATTATTCAGTGCTTGTTTTACTTACATTTTGATTTCTTATATATGTTAAAGGAGCAGATTAGGTAATAATCTCTCTGGATTGTTTCGTGTTCTGCTTTGGATCATTACTGAAAAAAAACCCCAACTATCTTTCAGACAGTTGAAAAATGCGCTATCTTACAATTTTAACATTGGGGAGTATATTAACTGAGCAGGAGTTACGCCTTCAATTTTTTGCCCAGCTCTCTTCTCTTACCTCTGGTTGAAAGACTAATCTTTGGACCCTAAAAGATAAAATTTTATTCTGCTGATTTTTTTCAGAGCAGTAACAATCTGAAAACACTTCATACGCTTGTATCGTGCTATCGTAGGGAATAACAGACCTAACTGGCCTAAATTTAACACTTTAATCAGCTTTCGTAGCCTTTATATTAGGGCAAGGTTTTTAATTTCATTTGATGTTGGATTTAGTTCCTGAGAAGAGGGAATGGGATAAATAATACCACGTATGCCATTTCAGGCATCTGCATCAGCTATTCACCACATTTTATTTTAATTAATCACCATTATCAGTGGAATCTTTTTAAAATTTAATTCCTTGGAGTTCACCTCTGGTATTTGCTGTACATTGGAGTAGTTGCATGCCCAGTCAAAATATCCCTAAATAGAACACTTGAAGTTTGACTGTACAAAGAGTAAAACAGCAGGATTAATTTTTTGCTTAGGAAAAGAATCAACCGTCTGTGAAGTTTCAGTGACAAAAGGGAATTGTTCTGATACAATGGCATGCTTTGAGCCAAACCAGTTTTTCTTTTCTAAATAAAACATGAATTTTTATTCAGACAAATTTAATTATTATAAAATGCAAAACTGCATCTGTAGGAATACCACATCAAATTTAATTATACTTTCCCACCTCAAAACATACTCATTTGGATTTCAAAAGGAGAACTATGATGATCATTTCAATTTCATCTGTAGAAATAGAAAGGATGGATACCCTGACAGCATTTACCTAAAATGAACTGTTCCTCCCCAACATCTTTCAGTAATACGCTAATTTAGATTGTTACGACAGGCAACTGAGATGCCTTGTATCCCCACAGCAATTTTGAGATTAATTACATTACTGCTGCACTGATTATAGTGAGACAGTCATGCTATTCAGTGGAATACTTTAAGTAAAATTAGTTTAAAGATATAGAGCTCCCATAGGTTTCCATGGTGGGAAGCAGTGGGCAATTTTCTTGACATAATGTTAAATACTCCAAATTATGTGTGATGAACAGTCAGGAAGTTCAAACAGGCCCTTTGGCTGCAGTGAAAAATGATTCAACAATGGATGATTCTAAACAAAAGGGAGCTGTGGCTGTCGGTTTCATGAATATCTGCTTTTTATCCCCTGCTCAGTCTGGAGAATAAACAAACAAATGTACTGAACAGAAATGAACCTTGTTAGCTATAGAGCTGGACTTGTCTCTAACTAGTACTCTGAAAAGTTCCCAGGGTTTTGAGAACTGCTGCACTTTCCACTGATTAAGAATTTCAGCTGAGCCCTTTTAATTGTACTTATTTCAATGCTTTTCTTCTTAGCTATGCATTTCTGTTACTTGTTAAGACTGTGTGTGTGAGTATGTATCTGTGTTATGATGGTGTGTAGGTATCTTCAACTGATACTAGTTACTGTAAGTTTCAGGAAAAACTAATTTATTCATATGGGTCTAACCCACCTACGGTGTTTATCGATCTACAGTGTGTTGAGGTTTTCAAAACTACCACAGATTTCAAGCATGTATTTCCTTTTTTGAATGATTCCAGATGGGTGAATCTTTTAATCCTAGGAAACATTACCTTTGTGTCTATGTATATGTGTGCACACACACACATACATACACACAAACATAAATATGCACTGTGCACACTTGAAATGTTTTAATACTCAAGAGTGTATGAATCAGCTTATAGTATCAAAATCAGGCTTCCAATGAACCTGAACAAATCAAGCACAACACCACTTGTGTGGCTGAAAACAAGACCAAAACCTCCAACTTAATGCACTGTTGAATTAAACAGAAAAATTTCCTGGTTAAGTGTGGTGAATCACAGAAGAAGGATCAGCAAATGTGATGAAGGAAATAATGGGAAAGCAAACAGTTGAGGTGAATTTTGCTGAAGAATATCCTGTAATCAGTGAGAATTTTTTTTCTGACTGAACCAAGCAAACAGAAGTAGACAATCTTTCAAACTCTTTGAATATGGATTTTAAGGGCACAGTTCACATGTAACCTTAGATCAAATATTGTGATATTTTTGATGACAAATGCAGCTTTCAGTGATATGGTAAAACTGACTCCAGTTTGGAGGAGTTAAATATTGGACCCTTTTTCTCTTACAATAAATGGCTTACATATGTGGTGTCAGAGTGAACTGCTACCTGTATGGTGACTAAAATTCTTGGGCCTGGTAAAATGTACTTTCTTGCAATGTGGGTTAGTTTGCAGCTTTATTTTTTTTGTTGGTTTATCTTTGTCTGAAGACAGAAATATCTGAAGTGCTTGAGAATTGCTTCTGGAAGCCACTTATTTTCCTCTCATAATTGATTGGGATATTCAAGTTTCTGTTCAATGAAAGACATGCACACTCTTCAAGAACATCAGGCAGATGCTTTGTCATTCTTCAATACAATTGCTACAGTCATTTAGCATTGAGAAGAGAATCTTATGAGGCTCTGTTTGGGCTGGTCAAAGGGTTTCCTGTTTGTTCTTGGGAAAGTACTAGCAGAATAAGCCAAAAAAAGCAATGTGGTTTCTTCGGTATAGCTAGCACCTTTATTTGTTGACATTTAATTATTTTCAGCTTCTTGGGCAAATCCTTACTTGTAATTTTTAAGAAATTATTGGAGATTAAATAAAACAACGTGCATTGTGATTTGAAAGCAGAGAGCAAAAGAATCCTAGCTTAATGCTATCTATCAGCAAGGCATTTTAAGATTAATTGTGGTTGTAACAGATTACTTTTTATAATCTGCTCTAAATGCATAGGTATAAGTCTTCAGAGTGCACGAAATACCACGTAACATAAAGATATCTTTTGAACATTTATCTACAAAGGGATTTCCTTTCCCATGCTTTTGTCACACAAACTTACCCTGTTGTTAAGGCAAATATACAAGAAAAGATGGGTATTTCCTTGTGCTCTACCTGTTGACAAATAACTCAGATTTTACGAGCTCAGTAAAATTGTGCTTCAAGATGGAGAACTCTAGAATATCTTATGGTATCCATGTCTAAACCTGGATTGCTGAAACTGTGCAGTTACTGTAAGTTTCAGCAGCATTTCATCAAGGCTTTCTCAAATGTATGAGACTAAGAGCTTTATAGATCAAAGGCAGCACCTTGATTTCTTATAGAAAGTAGTACAGCAGGGATTTTGTCAGCCAAGAATTGGCAACAACATGTTTTTTCTAAGGCTAATTCCTCAAGCAGGTAGCTGCATGTCACACCAGATAAAGCTTTTGTATGACATCTCAGAGTGAGGTCTGTGTAAGATGTGCTGTCGCAATGAGTTACTCAGATTCCTAGTACAGAAACTAGGGAGATTCATCCTTATGAAAAGTGGTAAGGGGCACTATCAAAAAGCAAAGTACATTTCTGTTGCTATCACAGTGTTCCATAGCAGAGAGGAAATCTGTATAGTCTTGCTTCTTGTTAAGGAAATGCTTTCTGGAACCTACCAGGTTCAACCTGAGGGGGAACTGCCCTAAAATGCCTTCTACAGGCTCACTGGTGGTGCTTTTATAATGCCATTCCCTTATGTTTAGCAGAGTCTCAAAGGCATTATAATTATTATTACTCAAATAGGTAATAGTTCCATGTGTTCCACACATGAAAATGTCTGCTGTACCAGTGAGCTGTCTCCATTGGAATAATAACATGGCTATAGGATTTTTACAGGTGATTTAGCATTAGGGTACCCTAGGCAAAAAGGAGAGGGGGGAGAGTTAGAAAAATGAGCAATACTACTGGTTTGTTTTACTTGTAGATTTTCTGAAGCATCGATCACCCTCTGTGGATACCACAGAGCACAAGGAGATGGGCTCACAGACAGAACTTTTGATGATCTGTTACTATGATCTGTGAACTATGATCTTCAGGTTTATGCATGTGTAGACAAATGTGAAGGTAAGATATTTGGTATATCAACAGAGAACCAAAATGTGCAGAACTGGATTTTCTATAACTTCATCAACAAAATTAATTCAATCAGTGGTGTCAAAACTACACTGTTATATGGTTTTGTAGTGATACTGTCCAGCATAGTATCTGAACTTTGTCATTATAAGTGAGTGGAGTTGTTGAGAGGAAATGGGTGACAGTATTTCTAAATACACTGCATCCAGTTGATCACCTGGCTATAATAAAGTGAAACACAGAATTTCTTGTGAAACACAGAATTTCTATTAAAAACCTGTGGTTTGAGATGCAAATATATCATTGTTCAAGTGTAGTAATTAGGTGGAATTTAATATATATCTAGAATGTGCACAGATTAAGATGATTTCTGGCCTTTCTTAATTGTTTATTTGAAGATGCTATACATTTAAGATTCCAAAGAGAATTTGATTTATTTAATTTGGATTTTAAAGTCATCATTACAATTATTTTGTTAAAAAAAGGTGAAGATTTAGACACCAAATATATTTGAAAATTTAAGTAACAAACACTTTATGTGAATTGTTTAATAGGTAAGTGAAATTTCTGTAAATGCTAGTGGTTGCCATTTTACTATGGTAAAGACTTTTGTAACACTGGAAATAGTGATCTATATGACAAAACACTGTCCTGAAATGTAACTGAATACCTAAGGGTAAATGTGCTGATATTTGGGCATATATTTAAACAGAAGTCCAAAAGGAGGTTAATTAATTCCTGATTATAAATATGTTAGTAAAATCCCATCAGGGAAAAAATGTGTAGTGAATTCTGACTTTAAGGAAGTCCATATTAGTGTCTGTTACAGGTTTCTGTTCAGACTTCAGACCTGAGGATTAACTGAAAGTGTTTACAGTGCACACCATCAGATAGGAACAGTTCTGATATTCTGAGTTATGTTACAGCTAGTACAGCAAATACAACTCATCTGTGGCTTTGGGCACATGAATGAATTAAACTGTGGCGATTCAAGATCATGTGGATTAAAAAACTTGAAGATGTAACACATCTGAAAATCAAATTAGTCTCCAATCCAATAGTAGAAAAACGTATACCTGCACAAATCGGGGTTGAATTTGCCAGACCTTTATTGTGTTTACTTCTTTTCCTCTCCGATTTTCAAGTGCACAGCTTGTTTATCTAACACAGCTGCCTCTGTGGAATTTGCTTGAGGTTTATGCCTCAGGCATCATCTCTCTGTGAATCCGTTGATAGGCATGTTGATACCCTATTTGATGGTAACAGTTGATTTTTCACCTGTAATGCAGTTGTCTGTAAGAATCTCTTCAGAGAAAACCAGAACTAGAACCTAGAACTGATTTTATCTAAGGACAAAATTAATTTCTATTAAATTATGTGCTGCAGATATTGGTACTTGTAATTCAAGCAGATACTCTCCAAATATATATGTGTAATTTCCATGCCAAAATATCTTTTGACATAATTGTAAAAGTTAAAAGGAGAACAGGTCACCAAAATTATTTCTAGATGGCAGTTTTCAATAAGATTACGAAGGAGCTGCTTCTGAGCAGAAGGTTTCCCTCTTTGAACTAAAAACTTAAAGCTGGTCAGAGGACTTCAGACATGCAAGACAGTCAGTGTTCATGAGCTTCTACTGCTATCAACTATCACAGTCCAGGATATAGATCTTTATTTCAAAAGCTTTTAGTTTTGTGTTTCCAAAGATAATCATAGAAGTGTGAATTGAAAATAAACCTAGTGTCTGCACTTAGTTTTATGTGTGAGACAGATTTAGAGAAATACCTACCATTTAAGAAGAAACTGGGGAAAACAAAAAAAAAAAAGAAAAGAAATGTGTGTGGGGAGTCACAAACTGTATCTGCTAAAATCACTAGTGAATTCCCCGTGGATGTCAACAAGGACAGGATTTCACCCTCTAATTGGATGAAGTGTGTGATGTATTGCACTGCCGTTGTGTATTGCACAGGGAAAAACCTGGTTTACAAGAGAATGAGGTATAAGTATAATCTTTGTCTTATAAATGAACAAGGAAAAGGTTTGCTCATTTGGACAATATGGACAAAGGCTAAGGTGGACTCCATGTGAGCCATTGGATTGGGATCACTATGGAACAATATAGTGCTGTAATCTTCTTGGGCTCCTGCTCTGTCCTTCTAATTTTTTCTCATTTATTCCAATCTGTCTTTGGAGACAGCTACTTTTTTAAGCTGATGATACTGCTTTTTTCAATCCATACACGCTCCATGAAATCTACTTTCTTAGTTTTTAATAAAAGTTGATGATTTTGGTAAGGGATTCTCAACTGTTTTTGTGATGTTAGCACACCACATAAGCTAAGGCTCCTAAGGTAGCCCTCTGGTCATAGGTCAGTGACTTCACCTAGGAGCTACCTGATCCAACTGAGAGGTGGTATTCCCTCCAGCAGGCTGTGTGGACAGCTGAGGTGCCAAGACAGGAGAGAGGGTTTACCTCTGCAGCAGGCTTCCTAAAAACATTGTGAAAATCCAGTCCAACATAGCAAGCAGATCTTACTGACAAGAGTTATGTTTAGGAAGTGACTTTTTCTCATTTAGAGGGATAGTTTGTTGGCCGTTTAGTGTGCATTTTTGCTGTTATTTTTCATTGTAAGGCTTGTGATTTTAAGGAGGGAAATAGGCTGCTAACTTTTCAGTGTTCCTGCGGGCACCAGATTGGTTTCCATTTGCACTTATATTTTCTAGTGTTTTCTGATAGCCTAGTTTTAGATGTCCTAAACAAGAGTCTCTGACTCTCCCTTGGGTGCATTTGCAAAGTCTAGTAGATCACACTGCCAGGACTTTTCTCCTGCTATTAGTTTTAAATTTCCTCCTTCTTGATTTCATTCCATTACCCCAAGTATGTATTTCCTGTATTTTCCAAATAATTCCTTCCTCTTCTATGTGTTTATGTTCCTCACATACTTGCACTAATTGTCTCATTATTGTCTCACTAATTGTCTGATTATTATTTCATTACCAAAGTCTTGCCTACCTCTTTTAACCTTTCCTTGAATCAGTTGAATTGGGTCCTTTATCAGTCCATGTCTTCAAGTTATTTTAAATTTGACAAGATCCTTCAGATAAAAAGATTTCCCGTATTTCATAATTTGTACGGCTTTTTTAAACTGCTTGTGGTTCATATATTACACCATCAGTTTAAGACAGAAGTTATCAGTCACTGTTGAAAAAACATTTACTACTAACTGATTTTTATTGCAAGTTATTTACCTTTGGAGTATTTACAGTCTTGCAGAATGTCTAAGACATGTTTAAACACTGGATAAACATATACATTTACTAGTCAACTTTGCCAAATTCAGATGTGCCTAAATGTATAAAGTAGCATATTACCTTATGACCTGCACCATAAGGTCATACACAGACCGCCTCTTGTATCTGTGAAAGAAGTGTTCTTACTTATTATGCTCTTGACTTGGAAAGTTCCCATTATGAAACACTTCTGTGTTTTTGGTAGGTGGTTTTTGGCCAGATGTTATGATGTGTGTATTATAGTGCATTGTATCCAAATCCAAGTTCCCAAGCATATGAATTGTTAGCCTTCCAGTATGAGTAATCTCTGTGGACAAGTCTTTATCCTCCAAGCCAGAGTAGTATGGCATGTGAAAACAGGGGTTTCACATCAGTCATTTACTCTTCATATTTCATACATTACGGCCTCTACCTGGTTAGTTTACTCCTGCTGGGTTTTGGTACACAGACACTGCCTGAACAGCAAATATATTTTGAAACTATCTGACACATGTTGCACCCAAAAGGAGAGAAACCTTACCAAAAAGTACTACCACTTGAGCATGTCCTACCTATCAGAGAAGAGACCTGCCTGATGGCAGATATCTCCTATAAATTCATGGCATCGCTATAACAACGCGTTCCAAAATGCAGGTACTGCAACGATGGACATTTTGGAAAACCCTAGGATAGGTAGGTAGGTTCCTTAAATGCAATGTATATATTTCACAAGGCATTCTTTTGGTTTTGTTTTGTAGCCTAACAGCAGTGGTCAAGTAGTAGGGAAAGTGCCTGGCCATTTTACTCCAGTTTTGGCACCCTCTCCCCATCACAGTGCGGTGCGACCTGTGGCCCTGACCATGACAGATACTAAACCCATCACTACATCCACTGAAGGTGAGGCATCTTCACCTACAGCAACCAGTAAGTATTTCTTTAGGAAACAAAAAATGTCCATCAAAGATTCGATATGATTTCAAATTAAGGCCAGAAAAAGGCGCCTTTTCCTACTATTTGACCAAGTGGGTGCTCATCATTTTACATGGAGAGCAAATGTGACTGCAAAGCTTTTCCTCTGCTAATTTCAGCCAGTGGATCATGTTACATAAAACAAAGTTTGTGACATGACAACTAAAATGAAAGGGAAAAGCCTGCATATTTGACCACTGTTTAAGGAAAGGAAAGTGTGTTTGTTCATCTGAGGTGGACATTGTTAAGACACTGAGAAGCACACCAAGACAGCAAGGTTTTACAATGACCCACAGATGGAATTACAAACAGAGATTGGATAATTTGCTCCTCAATGAACTTTCCTACAGAAATCAAGCCTGTTTGCAATGCATACAGAATCCGAGCTATGACAATTGCATGTTAATATAGGTTGTGTCATTTTTCTCAGAAACAACTACTGTGGCAAAAGAAAAATCCTTTTCATTGCCGCAAGGGATGCTAGATCCACTGTTCGTGGTTGGTTTTTTTTTGTTTTGTGTTTGTTTTTTTTTTTTAATAGAAAATAACAAACTCCATCTTCAGTGTTTTAAGCTCTTTATTGCATATAGGACCATGGTATTTGTCCTATTATCTTCAATGGAATTGCACTTTTGGAAATAAGAGAAAAGTTGTTACTATATCTAGGCTAATCTCTTCCAAATACTCATGTTCAGTTGTGCAGAATGTTGCATTTTTACTAAATTCTGTATTCTGTAGTACTTTTACTTGGACTTGACATGGCCAGTGTTGCTGCTGTTTTTCAGAGAAGTGAAAATTTTTAGCCACTTCCATATACAGTTCGGAAAAAAATTTACCAGTCTAAAAAGAGACTCTTTAGGCCTGTTACATTAAAATAATTTTTTCTAGACCTGTTTAATATTTGAACTGCAAATCCAGTCGATAATTTTTGATCTGTGTTAATGGAGACCATAAACTGTAGGCCTTTCAGGTGTCACACTCCTTGAAATCTTTTCACTAGAATATGAAGCAGACGAGAGAGACTTGTGCATAGGTGTTGTCAATGTGTAAAAGAGAAAAAAGAGTTTAAGAATTTATATTTATTATAAAAGGATAAATTGTTAGGACAAACTACTGTTTAAGTATAAACAAATAATTATATGGATAGATTTCTGGAAGCATTTCAGCTGCTCTTTCAGTAAAGATGTTTTGTTAAGAGTGGTAGAGTGTATCTGTAGCCCCACTGGTGGTTTGTGGTACAGTTCTTGCACCTTTTAAGGGAACTGTTGCTCTAAACATTTAGACCAGAACAGAAAACTGAGAATGCTGAGTTCATGTATAGTTTCAAGTACTGATGGTTTTGTTCTGTTTGCTATTTGTCATGATCTTGCTTGGCCTCGATATCTGCGTCAGATGAGGTCAGGGTTTCTGATACAAATGGCAAAACGAGCACACACAGTGCCAGGACTGTGTTGAGATGTTTTGTGGTAATCTGATCTTAATATTCAACATTACAGGAAAGCATACCTAATCTGTTCGTTATCCTACTAGTAAGGAAATGGTTAGGACTGTATTTTTCAATTAAATCATCTCTCAGTTTCTTGTCCAATTCATGGGAACTTGGGTATCTGATTCCCACTGAACCTTAAAACATCTTAGCTTAGATAATGAAATAAGGCCTTCTCGTGCTTCCATAGCAGTTCTTCCCATTACAGCACACAAATAATCACAGAAAAAAATCCCTATGTGCAACTTTTATTTTAATGTGCCAAACAGGTGTGTATAAGTGCTTAATGCTTAGGGTGCTACGATTTTCAGAGCATTGCAGTAGCCTACCTGCTGGTAAAGCCCTTTGAAATTGGTTTGTTACTGTAACAGCAAAGAACATGAAGAAATGTAGCTTGTTGATGAAGAAAATAGCAAAAAATGAGGGATCAGGTCCTGCTGATATATAAATTATGAATATATATATGAATACATATAAACTGTATGATCAGCCTTAATAGACCCATCTCAGAAAGTGCTAAAGTTAACTTAATGGGAAAGTCAACACTGAATATACTTTATGGCACAGTTTTACTTTTATTTGCAAAAACTGATTGATTGGTTGAAAATATATATAGAAATATATTTCTATAATTTATGCTTGACCAACAAGTTATCATGATTATTCAGTCTGTCGAGAATTAAATGGCAATTAAATGACTTGCACTCCTTGTCATTATGAAGTGCAATAGCAGAATTGATTTGAATAAGAAAGAACGGCAGGCTTTAATCATATTTGGAGAACCCTGTGGCCTCCACCATAATTTCCTTCTAATAATTGGTTATTAATTTTTGTGGCAGTTTTTTGGTAAAGCCAGTTTACTGTATATAACATTTTAATTTTTTTAAATTAATGCATTTTTCTTGCTTGTATTTCCTGTGTGACATTAGTACTATCAGGCCAGTTCAGTAAGTACTCCCATCCAGCTCCTCACTTGTATACTTGTATGTGTCTGTTCATTTTTAGTGGTTTTTGCTACTGAGTCTTTGCTATTTTGCCAACAAGTTTCCAGGCTGAGATGGTTCAAGTTGCAGTATGGACATCTCCACACTGGGCAGTTGACCTAAGTTAAGACCACCTAAGTAACTAGATATGTGCCAATAAAAGCCATGGCTGGGGAATGGCTTTTAGGGATTACTGGCAGAGACCAGACAGGAATGTGTCCTGCAGGTGAAGTTTTCATATCCAGTAGCCAATCCCAGCATCACATGTCATTCTCTTTATTCAGTTTTCTGTATTTCTTCAATCTTCTGCAGCAGACAGTGAGAGACTTCTTTAAATTTTTTCCCATGGGAAAAAGTTGTTTTCTGATGAATGGGAGAGTTGAATATTTGCTATAATATTGCACAGTAAGAATTAGCTCCTTTCTTATGAAAATCCTAATCAGATTACATCCCATTTCCAAAGGCCTGTAAAGATTAATTTCATGACACAAAAGTAAACCAAACTTTTTATTCTAATTTTTGTTTTTCTTTTACAGTTGAGTTGGTTTTGTTGTTGTTTTTTTTTTTTTTTTTTTTTTTTAACCAGGGCCTTCACAGCAGTAAAGATAATGTGTGTATTCATATTTTCTCTCAACATTATAACTTCAGTGATTTCACAGCTGCTTTAGATTGGTATAATGGAAATAAGAATTGTGATTCCTTCAAATAAATATGTTAAGACATCACTTGACAAAAATTAATCAGAGGAACTATTATTTAAAAAAGACATCATTATAATTTACACATGCAGCTTCCATTGAAGTTTATAGGAATTTACACATGCCCTCCTATATATGGTCCAATTTTTCTTTTGCTTCCTCTTAACTAAAGGAAAACCACAGACACATCCTATATAATGCAAAATCATAACTCTGGATCTCTTGTATTTGTACTGTACCTGCACAAGGTAATAGTTATGATAGGTTGGTATTTTTATCAATATGTTTTGTTCTTCCTTAATCAGCCTACACAGCCTCAGGCACATCCCAAGCCAATCGATATGTGGGACTAAGCCCAAGAGACCCATCCTTCCTACACCAGCAACAGGTGGGCAAGTTTCACATAGGTGTGATAATATAGAGAAACCTTTGCGATATTACCTTCCTACGTGCTGCCACTGTTATCTTGGACTAGATTGAAATACTAAGGGTTTCAGTATTTGTCATGTGAAGATGAAGTTTATTCAAAGCAACTGAACCTTTTGAGAAATACCAGTTTAGCCTATGCTGTATTTCTTAGATTTGTGCCATCTTAAGGAACTGCTAACCGTATTTCTTTCATTATTTTATTTTTTCAAGAGCTCATACATGTAATTTTTAATAGAATTTTAGGAAGGAGAATGGGCTGTTTAAGAAACAAATACTGATTTCAAAATCTGTTTAAACAAATAATCAAAATTTCCAAAGCAAAAAGTCCAATTTATTATTTGCAAACTATTTTGTTTTTTCCCCCCAGATATTAACACATTTCTTCATTTTAGTTTTAGAAGATCAGTTATAAAACCAAATTCTCAATGCAATACATCATCACTTATAGTTTAATAGGCTTACATTGGTCTGCTGATTTCAAATGCGATAAACCCATGTTTTTGTTCTAGTTTTTTATATCATTTATGTTTCAAGTAGCATTTTGAATTTCACATCTCATTAATGCTGTAAATTTAATGCAAATGAAGTGTTTACCCAAACTGTAAAAATATACAGCCGAGATTAATGGCATACAAATAAATTAGCTGCAGTCAGTAGCAAGGCCATGCACATACAGAAATGATGCATTAATAGTAGCAAACATGAATTCAGACCCTTTCGAATTTTAACATACTTTATGATGTGTGTTTGTTTTCCTCCTAGATTTTAGCAGTAGAGTACTTTGAAATTCACAGCGTGTAAAATCTTATAAAGAAAAAAGCTGATTGGGGCAGTAAGAAAGGGGCTCTTAAGTAGTCCTTGGTATTTGTTGTAATGTATTTTTTGTCAGACTTGGTTTCCTGTCAATAGTTTGTACACATAGCTGCTTAATTTTTCAGTAAAACCTACCTGTTCTGCTTCAGCTGGAACTCCCTATCTCTACCCACTCTGAGGGCAAGGTGGCAGTATGTCCGTTTTAAAGGTCACCACATGCAGAGTTCAGAGAAAATCATAAAGATGATAGTTTGTTTAAAGTAATTGGTGCTTTGCCAACTTTTTTTTTTTTTTTTTAACTAGTGAGACCTAACTGCTAACATCTGTACATTCTGAAAATACCAAATTACATTTAGTGGGTTTGCCAACCATTAATTTCTCAGTAAATTTTCTGGCATAGTTTTGTTGGGGGTTTTTAACCTCTCCAAGATTTTTGCATTATGAAATGTTTTGCAATTACTGTAACATGGTTCTTTTTAAAACATACACAGTATATGTTTATTGTGTTTTAAAACACACACAATGTCTCTTTCTAAGCCCAGTGCATGTAATTTGTGGACTTCTTGAGAAGTTTTACACAGTATCCTTTGAAACATCTCTGGCATCCAGTTAATTTCGGAATGTGCAACATTTTTTTTCACTCCATATTTTTGGACACCATTTTTTCTGAAAATTTGCTACTGCCTAAGCCATTCCACCTTCTTCCAAGTTCACTGAAAGGCTTACAAACTTTTGTCGCATGCCAGAAAGTAGTGGATTTAATTTCTCCTCGATGAGCTTGTGACATAAAAAGCATGCATTGCTTATGTTATGCATCATCTAATTATTTTTGGCTTTCTGCAGATAGAAATAGGTTTCAAAATTTCAGCTGTGTCATTTGAATATGAAAGTGAGAGGGATCTCAAGGGTCATTGGCATTTACATGCACTGCGTCTTAAACTCCTCTTCTTGGTAAAACAATTGGCCAGGTGGCTTAGGGGAGAGGGGAAACTAAGTTACATCTCACATGCACTTCTGAGTGAATTATTCAATGCCACTTTGTTAATGTTCTTGCTTATAAAATATATTACTTAATAGTCTCATTATATTAAATCAAGAGCACTAATTGGTGAGCAATGAGCCATACAGTAAATTTAAAAGTTGTGTTATTGTCATTGCTGTTCATTCTCTGTTCTCTTCTAATATATGCAATGGACATGTCTGAGCTTGCCTGAGTGTGTTTGTGTGTGTCTATGTATGCCTATACATGTGTAGGAAATTAATGAATAGAATGTACAGCTGAAACCACTTGAAAGAACAGAATACTTTACAACAAAGTTTTTCAGATGGATAGATATGAATATGAAAGTATGTATAAGTAAGTTTCTAATTAATTAGTTACCTTCACTCAGCTCTAAAGGCATGTTGGAGATGACAGTGCCATATACATATATTACCCAGAAAGTGAGGTAGAGCACTGAGATTGTCTAAACAACTTCAGTAGAGCAAAGGTTATCCGTTGGTAAAGCAGAAATGGGATTGATTTACTATGTCCTTTCATTACTTTACAACAGTTTAAAAGAGACCACTCTTCTTGTGGCAGATTTTAAATGCATTTGGTTTAAAGCAGCCCATGATGAATGAAAAGAAAAATCAAGGGATACATGAAATAAAGGCAATCAATCATTTTGTATTACTGGAGAGAAATTCTAAATTAGAAAGCCAGTGGTTTTAGTTCCAGAGAGGTCTTTTAAATATTCACCATACCCTGTAATGTACATTGACCCTTCAAGAATAAATATTGTCACTGGTACATTTTTTACCTCATTGGAGGAGTCTTTATGAAGATTTATTCTCTCTGGTTATGAGAAATATTGGCATGTACCCTTGCATACTTTTTATTGTTAAAAAGAACCATTGTGGAGCCCATTTAAATTACAGTAACCACAATAAATTTAAACATTACACATGTATTTTGCAACACATGTGAACACAGAATCTTAACTCAGTGATAGCTTTCTAGAACTTCCAGTAAACAATTTATAGTACAGTTGACCTGGAATACTTATATTTAGATGGGAAGCACTGAATAAAACTTAGAAAGACAGTGCATAATAGGACCAGTGAGAGAGTTTGTTAGCTTTTACTGGTATAGATACTGGGAAAATATGGTGTTATATGCACTACTTAGCATGTTACATTGATAGTTAGGAAGACCAGGTTTTATTGGGGAATTATAACTATGCAGTCCACTTTCTGATGCAATTGCTAGTGGGTCTTCCCATTATCTGCCCTGAAATGCCAAGTATTCTTATACTGTGGCATGAATAGTTACAATACATACTTTGCTTCAGTGGCATATAGAGAGTCACACCTATCTTGTCATTTTGTTGTAAAAAAATTCATGTCAGCCCCCTCTGTATGTTACAAAATAATAGTGACCAGTCATCTTTCTTTTCTTGAAAAGGGGCAAGGGAAGTGACAAAAGCTAGTATCTGAGGGACAGTTTTTCTTAATTTTACTGTTGGTGGTTGGTGGAATTGTTTTATGAAGTCCAATCTAGTGCTCAGTACTCATTTGTGTTGAAATATCTTAAATTGTGAATAAAGGGTTGGATAACCTTTCCAATTATATGGGAACACCTTTTTCTCCCTTTCTTTTTCTGATTTACATTCATTGAAGATTTGTGGTTTCTAAGCCTAGACTAGAGGAAAAAGCAACAAACAAACAAAAGTCAGTAAAATTTAGCCTTCTGCAAGTGGACACAATTCCTTGCCAGATTCTATTTGTGTCTCTGTTCTTGTGTTTTATTAACTTGTGATGGCATTTCTGTAGCCTCAACTTTCATGGATTTATTATGTTCTTGAAATGACAGACCCCTAGAGTCAGGTTATATTGTTTTTGGCAATAAAGCTAGAAAGTTGCCAGAACATTAGTTGTGCACTTTACCTGTGTAAACAGTATAAAAGGATAGATGGATGGATGGATACATACAAAGACATTTGTATTTGTTATAAATACAGATTAATGGTTTCTGTAAGATTTCTGTTAGAATGAATGAAATAACTGAAAGATTTTCTTTCTTGACTGTTTACTTGTTTTATACACCTTGGGGCATTGTATGGGGGATTCTATTTTTAATTAGAAAACATAAATAAACTGAAAAACCTTGAGGTCTGTGAAGACAATGACCTCTAGACCTTTCTTGTCACAGTAAATGGTGCTAAGTAATGCTGGCCCAATTGCTGAGGAGCTACTGTACTCCTCCAGTCTTTACTCTGATAATCACTGTGGTATGGTTTTCACTAGAGCTCGGACTTTCTGGGTATGGTATATTGTACTCATTATTTTCATACAGCTTTTGCAATTATGAGTCAGACATTTTCAATGTACATAGTAAAAAGGTCTCTAAAATGCAAAATCAGAAAACTGTAGAAGGCTTCTTATTTCCTATGAATGTCTTCCCTGTCTCCTCAGTAGGAAGTTGTTCTTACCAGATGTATCCTTTATTTACTGAGTTGCACAGTTCAAAATGCAGTTCTCTTCATACTATTCATCATGGAACTTGCAAACTTAAATATCCACTGAACACAGAGTATTCATTTGCAAAATGTTTTGGGTCAATGTCACTTTTGCTTTCAGCAGCAGGCTGAAAGAAGAACACAAGTGGGCTCTTAAAGAGAACTTCTCAGTAAACTCAGGAAACAAGTTATCAACACTCTGACTGTTCTTATTGTGTCCCTTATCATAATTGACAGTTTGACGTAAAACTGGGTCACATGATCACCAGGGAGGTATGTAAATGGCTAAGAGGTCACCTTTCACATATACTTGCTGGAAAGGAAACACATTTAAAGGAAGTTTCAGTCAAAACAATGACAATATGCAAATGATAAGTTTTATGGGCTTTTCTCGAGTAAGAGAAGCTAGCAAAGTCTCCTATTACACTTTGTAAAATATATATCTATTTTGCTTAGCTATCACGGAAGCTTGAAATGAATGTTAGTCTTGGACAGCCCCTCTATAAATACAAGACTACAAAATCTGATTAAATTCTAACCCCTAAAAATTATTCATACTATGATTAAAGATTGTGCTCTTGCCTATGGGCTTATAATGTATGTGTGACTTGCATACTTAAAACTCTGCAGGATGGTTGTGCTTGAAAGGTGCCATTTAAACTGTGAAGACAGCTGCAGTGAAATCTAGCTCTTGGGTAGAACTTCACATCAGTCTCACAGCTCTGGAAAGTGCAAAACAAAGTCAATTTCCTGACATTTTACAGAACAGAAGCACTTGTTGGTCTACTGCTCTGCTTCTGTTTGGGCCTCTGGCCCCTTCCTGTAAGGTGGTTGAGGTGAATGAGAGAGTTGCACTCCCTCCTGGGAGAAGTGTTTGCAGTGATCTTTGTGATCCTCTGCTTCTTCATGAGTCTTGTAGGGAGGGTGTGTCATAGGGATGAGGGCAGTGCATCAGGAAATTGCTGGGCTGCCTGTGACGATTCCTCCTCTGCTGCATGGCTGGGCATCCATTCCCACTTCAGAATACAGATCTATCCTCTTTTCCTTTGTAGTTAGGTGAGAGATAAATGACAAAATAATTGATAATGTTTCGTGGATGGAAGGTGTTATTGAAGTGAAGTTCCTGTGGCTTTCCTTGCTAAAAAAAGACAAAACTGGATATAGAAAGGCAAGTCACATGCAAATTCAGGTCATTTATTTTGCATTTGTATAATTTCTCTGAGAAAATTAGTAAATTTTTTTAGCATTTGTCAGATGTCTCCTGAGGATTATTTAAGTCCCTCTAGTGAGGAATTTAAGTTTTCTCAAGTAGCCTTCAAGTAGTTTCCTGCCTCTTCTATTTACATGTCGGGCAGGATAACTCTTGTAGATGGCTTAGAGTGGTTGAAAGTGAATGTGCCTTCTCATCTCCAGCTAACAATACGGAATGATTTTAGAGGTCACCTAAGATACTCTGAGGACAGTAACTAGACAGAAAGCTTTCAATATGACTCCAGACAACATATAGCACTCATAATACTGTAATAAAGTGTCCTACATCCTTCTAAAGCTTGGTACTCATGTCAGGTCTGTGCCCCCAGGCTTTCCCTACTGGGATGTCTGGACACTCTCCAAGGGCAGGATTCCCACTGCTGCTGTGAACAGACTTCTTCTTCCAACAAATGGAGCCCAGGCTTACACAGTTCTTTTAAGCTTTTCCAGCCTTTTTACCCAGAAAGCACTCAACACACTGACAGGATGCCAGTGCAGACTTTGGAAGTGATATTTCTATATCCTTTTGACAGTATATTTCTAAATCTTAGACATCCTGATCTTTCAGCAGGAGTAACTTGAGAGAGAAAATTTTATGTGAGGGAGATAAAAATAAAAAATAAAAAATAAATTAAAAAAACAACCAAAAACCAAAAAACAAAAAAACCCAAACCAAAACAAAAAACCCAAACAAACAAACAAAAAAACCCCAAACCAAAACACCAACCCAAACAAGTTTCCAGGCAGGTTAATTTCTAAAAACAATGTGTCAGTTATGTGAGCCTACTGAGGAGTGTGGAGCAACAATTTTTAACGTTAGGAAGGTATATTTCAGAACAATTCATGCAGTCCCAGGCTTACCACAGAACCAGTTGTGCAGACCTGCAGTTCTTCAAGGTGTTGTCAGTATTGCAAGTGTGGCACAGTTGGTGCAGTGAAGAGTTCTATAGTTTACACTAACTGTGATGCTGGTGTAGCATGGATCTTCATATACATGGGCATGTATGTGTCTACAGCATATGTATAAAATACACATGTTCTATTATTACATTGCAGTATTTTGGTATATATGCACTGAAGTACATATGATTATGTAACAAGAAGCATGTCATTACTAACCTCTATGAAATGTGTTTGAAAAGCTTTTTGGAGCTTTCTTAATGATAATTTAATACATTAACTTTACCAGTGGAAGGTTTTCATACAGACTGGAGGAAAAATATAGTGATTTAGTGCAGAAGCTAATTTACTAAAATGTAATCCCTTACTGTTTTCCCCCAAATGGCAAATGCAGTTAGGTTTTATAGCAAGCTAAGTGCCTACCAGTTCTTTGAGTTAGACCTAAGTGCATAAAATAATTTGGTAACACTGAGTTTGTAATTTTAGTATTTTTTTAATGCCTGACTTTTACTCATAGATTTTGTATTTTGTGAAACATGAAAAAAAAGGTGGAAGGGTAGGTTTAACCTTTCAGTCTTCTGTTTCAGCTGGAAGTGACTTTTTATATAATTTATAGCTAAATTATAAAGTTTTAAAAAAAATATACATAGGTAGTGAAGATGATAACATTCTTAAGGAATATAGCAGAAATACATCTACTGTACATTGAGTAACTGAGCTGACATATTTTACTATGCTTTCACTATGAAAATCAGGTTTAGAACACTGTTTTATATAGTGACTAAATCAAATATTTACTTACCCATTTCTTTAAACATATTCACAGTTACCTCTAGCAAACTTTTTGACTGCCTGTTTCCTTTTCTGGTTAATTTCATGTGGTTTAGTCATGCTTTTAATGGCCTTTAGAAGGTCCCTTGGAGTTCTTTAGATAACAAACAAGAAACAATTGCTATGAAAACATCAAAGACTAACATTTCCATTTCTCAGACCTTAACAGCAGGAAGCTTATGAGTCTAACAGCCAGACAGGGTCAGGTTTGCAATATTGTCTTGTCCTCAGCATTTGTATTTTTCAGGAAAAGACTGCAATTAATTGTGCTCCTGTGAAAACAGTTTATTATAGTTTGTTTGCTGTAGCATGTACTATCTAAAGGCTGTGATTATGGATAGAGAAAACTACAATGCATTAAATGCAATTAAACTCAGCAATATTATCTTCAATTTGGAGTGCTGTTACATGTATATTGGAACATTAATTTATAAAAGCATGACTATGAAGAGGTTAAAATGTATGTTTTCTTCACAAGCTAGATAAGTTCACTTTCTTAAACTCAAAAATAAGCAGCATATCTTTTCAATAAATCTGCTAACACTATCAGGCAGCTGTTAAATAAAAAGAGCTATAGAGGTTTGCTTGAACAATCTTAAAGGCAGAACTGATGATTTGAGGATCTGGGAAAAATTTGTTTCAGCTAACATTTAGTACATTCCTCATTATATTAAAATGCAGTAAAATATTTTAAATTCTACTTTTCTGATCTAAAGAAAGATAAGATTATTTTATCACTTCTTGCTAAGTAATACAACTTTCAGTAACACTAGATTAATAAACTTCAATTACAAAATACCTTTACTCATCTCAATTAGCAAGATAAGGGATACAGTTTGTTTAATTTGGGCGAATTTTCTATAAATTGCATGTCTTCTATGGTTCACAAAATGCATGCTGGAAGATATTGATTGTATTTGACCTTTACTCAATACACATTATATAGAGCATTCCTGAAAAACCCCAGCATTTTTATTTCCTTTCTCAAAGTATCTCACTGTTGAATATTAACATTTCCTTTTATTCCAGCTCAGTTTTTAATCTAATAATGGCTAATTGTTATGTGCTACACACTAGTTACTCTTTTATGCTTTATTAATAAAGGATCATATTAAGTAGCATTATCTTAAGCAAATCTATAGGCATTTGTTTCTCAAAATAAGTTATTTTTCTTTGTATTCTTTTATTTTCTAAAGTTACTTCTTGGGAAAGTAAGATTTTTGCCATGTACAGTACTAGTTTGCATGTGTTCATTTAAGTACTAAAAACTGTAGTATGCTCCATCCATATCTGACTGCTAGGTTTCAATTGACAGCTGAGAATTTGTGACTGGACCATGAATCAAAACGGCAGGCATTTATACCCCAGTGCCAGTGAGGATACATTGGGAATTACTTGGCAAAGGTAACATTTTAATTATTTCCACCCCTACACCACCTCTAAAAAAGTTACATAGAACTACCATATCTGTGTTAGTGGGTCTCCAGAGGTATATGCGGCAGCATTTGATCAAAGTATGTGTGTAACATTTTTGCTATACACATTCAGGTTATTCTTCATGTAAAAGCTGAATTTAGAAACTACCTTAATTAAACACCTGCAACAATAACATTGTGCTGTCAAATGCAAAGGGTTTGTGAATTGAAGGGAATACTGATCTTAGGCTTCAAAAATGTCATTTACAGTCATATTTTGGAGGCCTTAGTGGTTATCACAAAGAAAATGGTGCTGTTAGAAGTGTAGATGAGTATAAAAATAAATGGCAGAGGTGGTGGTTGTTTTGGGCAATGAATAACTATATTATTCATAAAGACTTTTCAGAGTAATTGGCTGGTGTAGACGTAGGTCACTAACATGTATATGAAGGTAAGATATAAACAATCTTATTTGTCAACTAAATAACAATAATTAGGGATGATTTACATTAAAAAAGAGTTTATTTTCTGTATGAAAAAAGCTCCACAAATAAACCAAACTATAAACTCCATTAACCTTTATTGCATTATTAAACTGTGATATTTTACATCTCTTGGTATATAATGACTTATGGTAACAGCAGAGGGTGGGGATTTATTTGTGTCTAAATAGGTGTATAAACAAGTCATCGTATTTTGATACATCAGTTTTCATCTTTTTCATGTGCAGGATTATCTTAATGGGAGTTGTACATGTAAAGCCTGGGGGTTGGGAGCCTGTCAGATGAAGCCACTCACTCTTGAAGTAATTTTAAATACTTTCTGGAAATTTATGTGTTCATGAAAATATATGTACTTTGTGTAAGAATGTTTGTGAGTGTAGTTGGGTATATATTATGTGCCTTTTGATACACTGTGTGGTACCATGGGTTGTGAGAAGGTTTGGAGCTTTTGAGAATCAACTTGGAAGGGCAATTACTGAATTTGAAAATACTGTTTACAAAATCTGAAGTTTGATTTTTTTTTTTTTTCATTTTTTTCTGTCATAATGTTTTAAATCTGTAAAAACTATAGTGTAAAAATCAGGTCTTGTCACTTCTGTCTTTGTAGATTAAATAGCAGAATGGAAAATTAGCTAATGGATTCACCTCATCTCCTCAAGGGCTATGATTCACATTATAGATCCCCATCATGCAGTAATTGTTTTCAGTGCACTGCCAGGAATGAATCCAAACTGAAATAGTATAGCACAGAGGGGGTTGATTTATTCTCCCACTACAAAGGGTGTTGCTTTTTCAGGGCATTGACAGCCGTTAGGAAATTACATCACAACAGCCTGTCTAGGAATACCCTTGAATGGTTTTAATCAGTCATCACTTGAACCCTCCTTAAAGTAATGCCAGTTATACTGGCTGAAGCACTGTCCTAGCGTTTGCTGAATTCTGTTTTTCAGTACCCATCATACAAGACCCTGGGCATAAACTGTAAAAAAAAGAGGAAAGGCAGGGGAAAAACATTCTAGCAGTGACCATGAAAACCTTGGTGGTGAATACAAGCATGCTCCATGATCCACTTAACTTTATAGACGAAACTGTCTTGCAGGTCACTCCCATAATGCTGCCTGCCACTTTGGCCTAAGGAACGTACAGAAGTGCTGCCAGAAGAGTTTGGGCATGAATTCTGCCATGGGCATTTCTTTGGAGGCCTAGGCTATGTTACTTGCTCTTGGATTAAGCACAGCCTTGAGGGATGAGGAACCAAACAGTTCTCTCTTAGCAGATTGCTTTTAGGATTTGGGTTTTTGAAAACAACATTTTTTAAATTCCACAGAGGTGAGAATCTCAGAGGAGAAATTATACCTGCACAGGCTAAGGAGCAATGAGCATTTCTAATGCTAAAACTAACACTAAAAAAAAAAAATAGGAGGGAGAATTTGTTGCTAAATGAATTGTCACATGTTGGCAAAGAAATATATCCTAGTCCAGACAAGTTTCCACAACCCCAAATGGTTTGATACATGTTTGATTATGAGATTTCCTCAGATCTGCAGTATTCATTTTGATGTTGTTAATCTAACCTCTTACATCAGGCTTTTGTGGTTAAAGTATATGATTTTTCTGAAATATTAGTGACCTCAAGAAGGTAAAAAGGTTGGCAATTCTTCAGTGTTAACTACCCTGTCACTAAAGGGGTCAGGGAGCAAATATGGTCAAACTGAAAGCTTTTTCATGAAGCATTGTTGGTGAACCACACCTTGAAAACTTGGGGAGAGTGAATTATGATCAAACTGTTGTTTCTGTGTTCTTTGTCTTATTAATAGTTGCCTGTCGTACCTTGATATAGATCTAATGCATAGATTTCAAAATAACAAATATAGGTTATAAAATATATTTTCTGGGGTTTTCTTTCCTTATAAAATTATGTATCTGCAGGCATTTAAAGGCTCAGGTATAAGACAGTAAAGGTCTGTGTAAAATATTGAACTTTTCAAAAAAAAGAAGAGAATATGAATAATACAAGACAAAAAAACAACACCAAGCCATGAAACTTTGAAGTAATTGATACACCATGTTCTACTAAACCAGAAGACTTGCAAGGAATAGTAATAACAAAAACTAGATTAATACTTTGCTTAACTGAACTAAACATTCTAGTATCCTTAAAAGAAATATATTAAAAATCCTGTGAGCATCCAAAAAAAAAAAAAAAAGCCCAAAAGACCCCCAGTTACTTGGTCAGGTATTTGAAAGTAGTAATTTTTATTTTATTTTACTCCTGAAAACCTAACCATCTACAATTTTGTTTTGTTTTGTTTTGGGTTTTTGTGGTTTACTTAGAACATTAATTGTACATATTACATCTTTCTATATTTGTCCTTATGCATATATGTCTTTTTATATTTATTTGTAAATATATTTTACTATGTCTGCTGAACTTTGAAAAATATTTAAGCACATCCATAGAATTAAGTTCACCAGTACTTTTAAGACAATTTAGGCCAATTTTGGGTGTAAATGTGAGGAAGATACTCAGAACCACTAAAAAACCCCAAACCCCCTTCTTTTTTTTTTTTTTTTTAAACTGTAGTTCTGTGATAATAATTGTTTAATTGTTTTCCTGGAGACATAAGGCAGGGAGAAGCTGTGAAAATCTATAAGGCTCATGTTGGAAAACAGTCTCTGTCACTGCATGAGGGCAAGTGTTTGCAAAAAGTACACTTGAGACATGAGTGAGAGTGACAGAAAGTGGTGGTGGTGGGGTGTTTGAGTCTCATAACGCATTTGATCCTGAATCTAAGCCACTATTAGACTATTGATAGTATTTCCTGTATAGATACTCAGAAAAGCTGTCATGGTGAGCCTCTTTTAGAGCATGTGGAGTATTTTGCAAGTCTTACACAGACTGTAAGCAACTTTTCATTGCCAAAGTGTACATTTTAACTCAGCTATTGACAAATGTGTTTTTATTTATATGAATTCTTTCAAGAATCGTTCTGTTTTTAAGTTTTGTGGGTAAACTTACCTTTACAGTATCCAGGCAAATGGACTAGGCTAGCATTTCCTGCTTGTATTCTGTTATCTTCACACATCACCATAATACAACAGCTGGTTTGTTCCTGGAGATGCTGAGGGGAGCTCTGTTCTCAGAGTGCTGAATTTCTTTGTCAGCTCTGGCTGTATGGGTTCAGCATTCCAAGCATCGTTTCCCCTCCAGCACCACTGTGTGTTTATGATAACAATGCTGATAAAGCAATCAAATGGGATAATCTGATTTGTGAAAGAGGTTGGAGGGGAAGTGAGAATGGGTGCGGATTGCTTTTACAGCACAACACCTTGTGCGTGTTTGGTATCAAACACATAGCAAACACATAGCTAAAGGAACACAGTCAACAGCATTGCTGTGGCAAGCACTTTTTGTCAAACACAGACACCTGTTAGACCAGTGGTTCGTATATGCTGACCCCTACCCCTCCCTCACCTCTCCCTCCTACTCCCATTACCCTGGAAATGTTTTGAAATAGAAGTATCAATTAATTATGGAATAGAAGTATCAATTCATTACGATTTCAGAAAAAAAAGGTTGAAGTATCCTGATTGTAATAATATTCATGGAGAGAAAATCTAATGATTTCTGATCTTTATAAATTTAAATTACTAACTCTAATAGTTTTGCCCAACTCCTTAATGCAGAAAGATGTGCAGAACATTATGTTTCCTCTCTATCTAGGCAAATATGTTCCAAACACTTCCTAAGAAATTAGTTGTATTCAAGCCAGACTTGCATGCTGCCATCCCACAGGAAATGGGTCAGTAATCCATTAAGATGCCATTAGATAATCTAATTTGGAACTTAATCTCTAAATTAACCATGCTCCATACTTGAAGCATACTTGAGAGAAAGAAAAAAAGTTTATGTTTGAATCGATAGGGGAGCCGAAGCGTGAAGAAGGCTGTTTGTTTTTTCTGTAGCTGTGGTCACGTCTCAAGCTGTCTGGTAACCAGGAGAAACCAGACATGATGTAATTCCAGATTGAACTTGAACTTCAGGGACTTAGAATGGGGGAACAATGGACCATAGGAATCAATAATGTCCATTTTCCACATGATTATGTTTGAAGCTTGAAGTTAACCTTTATGGGAAAAGCAACAAGAACTGCAATGTGGACCAAAATGAATGAGATGATCTAGAAGCAAGACGTAAAAGTAAAGAAAACAATTTCAGTAATATTTTCTGAGCAGCACTGCGGATTCCAGCAGGATTAGAAAAGTTCTTGCTCTGCAGTGAACTGATTGCCTGTTCTGAGCACTCTTTGTTCACTTAGGTGGGACAAACTTAATCTTATGTTTCCTGTCATATGATTTTTGGCAGCTGCTAGGGAAGGAGGAGCATATTATAGAGAATTCCCAAGTGTAAACTGTATCTTTAACCCCTTGGTTAGTCCAGCTTTCTACTTCTTTGTCAGCTTACCTCCAACTGTTTCTTTTGAAGTAGTAGATCTGCACTTGTTTTATTTGTTTGGTTAGTTGGTGCTGTTAGGATTGTCTCTATTTAGTCATGCTAATTTGATAAATAAATTCATAGTTATATTTTTTAAAAGTGCTAAGGTGAAAAATCTAATGGTTTAAAAGGCAAATAGTAGTATTTGGAGAGAAAAAAGGTAGTGCAGGTGTGTAAAGTGGAGAGTCAGTTCTTCATAGCTGACCTAGTGGCCTCTGGTAACCCAAGCATATATTCTCCGTGGTTTGGCTCCTCTTGAGCTTCTCTGTGTAACTGCATATTTTCAAACTTCCTTTAGCCCTGCTCCTGCACCAAATGCTTATACATGCATGGTCAAAACCACAGCAGAAACATTTCTCTGGGCCCTTCATCTGCTACGGGTATTCTTTGTTGGTGATAAGCTCTGTAGCCTCCTCCTGTTGTTGCACTGTCACAAGAAGGAGTCAGCAGGGAACAGAATAAGTTGTATTCTTAAAGCAGAATTTCCTTTTCCGTCTTCTGGACATAAATCAGTAGGTCTTTACCTCCTCCATCTGCTAGATGGGAAGTATGTGCCTGCTAAACTATAAAAGTAGTTCTAAATTAACCTGAGATATACTTAATATATAAGTGCTCACCTTGGGGAAATTTGGCAGCTGTTTACCTAAAGATATCAGTTCAGAATGTTAACAATTGGAAATTTAGCCAGGGCACTGGGGTTAACAAAATTGAATTTCTAAAGTTCTAATTATCTTAGTAATTTAAATGGTAAAGGTCCCTTGACTAAGTGGGAACCTAGTGCAGACATAGATGAACCTTGCTTGGTGGCTTGCTATTGTCAGTTGGAGGCACTTCTACCTTTCTGTCAGAAGACTGACTTGGCAGGATGTGATTTACCTTCTGTAAGGTAGTGGGTTCATGCACATGGTAATAAAACCTCAAGAAGGAAATACTGGTTTAGATGTACTTTCTGAATGGTGAAATACTCTTACAGACTTCTGAATTTGTAAAAAGAATAAGTTAGTAACTGGTGGAAAATAAGAATCTGAAAGACTTCAGATTTACTCAGGTCAGATTAGATTTATTTTTTATTGCATTTAGTTAATTGTTTAACATTATTATACTCTTTATGTTATTATAACCTCCAAAGTGGACTGTATATACACATAATGTAAGTACTACTTGTGGTCCATTCCAGTAATATTTTAATGAGAGGTTCTTGAAACAGCAATTATTATCTTTAAGAGGAAATCATGGCAGAAATCTTCATTGAATTAACATCTGGAAACTGTAATAGATACTGTAATGGAGAATGTTAACCCTGTAGGCTACTTGCAGAATTTTCTTCTGCTGTTTTATTAAATTTGACCAGATAAATACATTATTATTCCTGTGGATAGAGAGGGACTGATGACTATGTAATACACCTGATAGTCTAGCTATGGTGAAGTAAAAACCCTTTCTGGTAAGTGAAATTACTTGAAGGTATAATGCTTCAGGAAGATGGTCCTGCAAATCATACTCTCTATCATAAAGGCTACTAGTCCAAATCTCACTGCAGTATCTGATGGTGTTCTCATGTATTTTTTTTCAAAACTTAGCCTTGAGCAGATTTTTTAGGTCTCACTCATATTTCAAGGGAAAGGCATTTATATTATGACCTCTGTCAGCACACATATCATAGATTTCTTCAGGAGCACTAAGCTGGAGATTGGGGTAGGCCTGCTTTATTCCACTCATACATAGAAAGATTTTTTTATGTGAAGGAGAAGCTGTGTGGACAGAAGGACACTTCATTAACTTCCTCAAGGACAACCACCTTGCCTGTGTCCTGGGCAATGGGAAAGAGTTTTGGCTTCCCTGCTGCTGAGGCACCTAATAATCAGAGGCAGAGCTTTTCCACTGTTTTTCGTGAAACTAAGAGCTAGAACTCTCACTTACACAAACTACTGGATAGTGTGGTGAAGGGGAAGGTGTTATTCCATTTCCTGCTATTGCTACCCATGTGGACACCCAGGCAGAGTTTGCTTTGCAGACAGCAGAAACTGTTGTTCCTGCTAGGATGCTCTGAAGAGAAACTGTGGATGGTTTCCCCAGCAGAAGCTAAACTCTGCAGTACTCACAGAGGTCCCTTCCGAACAGGCCAGTGAAAGCTGACAAGAAGACCTGGCTGTCAGTCTGGCTTGGCTGCATACTGGATTTCTGGGGAGCTACAAAGCAGACTATGGCTCATAAAGTAGCTGAAAATTTAGCTAAATTTGCCACAGATATAATGGGGGGTTGTGGGAATGTTGAATAGACAACCGTACACATGGAGCTTAGCAGAGCCTGTGCTGTGGTTTTGGTTATTCATTGTGTCACGGCTGTTCTTAGAGCTCTGCGCTGTGATTAGGGCTGTTCTCCTCAGTGGCTTGCAGTCAGGTTTCTTCCTTTGTCTGCAGTAAGCCTCTGGTGGTGGAACCAGAACTGGGGTGGCCCAAGATGTAGACTTACATCAAACTGTAGTATGATAAGGTTATTTCTTAAAATAAAACCAGAGTTCATCAAGCCTTGAAGATCATGGCTTAAGAAGAGCCAGCAAACAGAGAGAATGGCTGTCTTTCCCAGCTACCAGCACAGCCAGACTCTGCCTGGTGTGTTTGTTTAGACCAGGACTTCAGCCACCTCTGAAGATGTGGAAGTGGTGGCTGTTTGAGCCCTGCGGGAGGACAGTGTGAGGCTCTCCTAGTCCCACAAGTGCTCTGCTGCCTGCACCACCATCGCTGGCAGAAGGCTTGGCACGAGCAGTGCAAGGGACTTCAGAACTCCTGCGGGATACACACAGTGTTAATACGGGAGATCTGTTACTTCCTCAGGATTCATGAACAGTGCTGATGAATTTGTTGCAGTCTGCATTTTTCTTATGGTCATAATATAAGGTGAGTGGCTTGAAAAGTTTAAATAAACACCTATATTAGATTTATAGGTCATACGGTAACAACAGTCCTATTAGACACTTCTTATAACTTATTTTATTGGGCACTTTTCACAAAAATCAAAATCCCTGTTTGGTATTTGAAGTAACAAATAAAAAAAGCTGCTGCAAGTAGTAATTTGGTTTTAGTCACCACTTACTTGTTTCCTTCACCCACTGTAGTTCATTAGAAGGTTGGCAACTTTAAAACAAAGCAAAAAGTCACATATATATATGTGTCCAACCACTGAAGTGCAAAGTAAATCTTCAAAAAGATAACCTGGAGCCTGTATATTTAACCTTTGCCACAGAAATTGTTTAAATACTATGCTGACCTCAAAAAAAATTTGTATTCTCTTAGTTAGTTTTCTATTTTGTTTGAAGTCACTAAATAATGTAAATCATGTGTTATAGGACAGCAAAGAACTGTGCACTGCATAACATATATTCAAGCAGATGCCATGCAAATAAATCTTCTTGGTTCTTTATTTTTTTATTACTAATTCCTATTTTCACAAATCCCTGTGCTTGGAAGCAATTTGCTTTTTGTCTGTTATTTCAGCATTTACTTCTTAACATCACTGAAATCCAAAGAGGAAGGAGCAAAAAAATGCATTTTAAAACAAATTGTGAAGGAAGATGAAGAATAAGTTGAAACAATTAAACCTCTTAAATAAGATTCTGGTATTGAATTTTTTTCTTTTGAAACATAATCTTTTCATCAGATTATATTGGAAAAATCTTTCATGCATAACTGAGGTTCAGTCTTTGTGAGTGCTTCAAGATTTGTGGTGTAACTGTGATTTTAAATTTCAAAACTTCTTTTTTTCCTCCATAACAGACTTTTTTTGAATAGTCAATAGACTTAAAACAAAAACACTCTATTGAATAATATTTTTACTTGAGACATTGAAAAAATTAAGATCTTCATATTTCTTTCCTTGATGAAATAAAGTTGGTCCTGCTCCCTTTAGAATTTGACCATCATTGAGACAAGCAGGCCAGGAATTATATCCACTTTTTTGTGTGTATGAAATAGGACACCTGAAATTAATTGTTAATTAATAGTAAATTAACAGATTTAGAGAAGTAAATAGTATCAAACAGGAATACATGACAGAAGATGTTTGTATTATTTTTAATATGAAAGGCCTGAGGAACATGCACCCTGGATTTCACAAAATAAGTTGACTGCATTCTTTAATATTCATACAACAGCAACTGAAAAGATCACAGAAGTCTGTCAAGTGAAATGTAGTTATTTTGTACACATTTAAAATAGATAATAAGAGTCTATTTTACTCTTTACACCACTGCCACAATAGTGCTTATCTGGAAGAGAGCAGTCCAGAACGGGGACCAAAGAAGAGAGGGAAGAAAACTTCCAGCATGCATCCTCCTCAAAACACAGTCAGAGGGTTTAGTCTTCAGATGTGTTATTATGAAACTCATCAGTTTAATCCCAGAATGTTTTTCCAAGTAAGCAGTTATGTTTGTGGAAAGGCCTAGTGAGGAGAAAAATTTGATACAAAAATGCGGAGGAAGGACGTGTTTGCATGCTGTGTGTCCAGTTCTGGTGCTAGTTCTTTGGCAATGGTTTTTGATGTAAAGATGCTGTTTTATTTCTTATGAAATGTGACGAGACTTTCTTTGAAGTCATAGAACCATATTGCACAGGATTATTTGGGTTGGATTTCTGGGTTGCCAGAATCACGTCTAAGGAAAAGGCTACTCAGAGTCTGTGCTGTGTACTGAATGGCAGCAGCTGAGGCATGTCTCTGAGTATCCATCTTGCAAATACTGTTCGGGACGGTGCCTATTACTGGTTGGTGCCTGTTGAACTTGTCAGTGCCATTGGGACTTCATCTCCTTAGTGGCAGAGTGCTTTTGAAATGATGACTTAAGTTCCTAAGTCATTCAATTGCTTTTGAAAATGTTTTGTTTCCCAGAGGTTTGTTGAAAAAGTTATGGTACTCACTGCTACCCTGGACTGATGGCTAGCCTTGGCTGCAAGTGTTTACATGATTGGGTCCTGTGTTAGCTGGTGTTCTTTAGACACTGATACCTTTAGGGGAAAAATCTCTTTCTGGTTTTTTGGTTATTAAAAGTCTTCTGTTCTCATGGTGATCCACACATCTCAGAGACCCAACTTGTGATGGAGACAAAATAAATAAATTGTTGTAATAGGGTAGGGATTGCACGGGAAGGTGAACAACTGAATCTTTATACTGCATTCTTGAAAAGAGAAAAACCTGTACACTGTAATGTATTTCACTAGCTCTTAAATAACATCTTTGTCTATATAGTATCACTTGTATGGTTTACTTGTGTCTACTCTGTATATTTGTGTCTATATATTTATATATATGCCTATATATTTATAGAAATTTTGGGGGGCTTTCATAAAAAGGCCACCTAATGTAACTCAGGAGTGTTACAACTTGCAACTGAGTTCAACAAAACTATTTTTCTTTCAAATAGCTCATACTTTCAAAAAGAAAACTGGAAAGTAAAATCTCAAGTAATACAATTTGGTTTCCAATTTTATTTTAAGTAGTGCTAAAATGAATATATTCCATTATGGTACTGATATAATGAATATATTTTCTGTAGTAGTAATGAATATTGGCTTAACCCTAAGTCAGATTAATTTTATGCTTTGTTTTTTCTCTCTCTTTCTCTCTTTGTCTCTTTCCCCTTTTCAACAGTCCTGGTACCTGGGCTAGCTTGGTTCCTTTTCAAGTATCAAATAGGACACCGATCCTGCCGACAAATGTCCCAAATTATGGTTTGAACATAATTGGAGAGCCTTTCCTTCAAGCAGAAACCAGCAACTGAGGGAAAAAAAAATTATTACAATTAAAAGCAAAATTTAAAAAAAAAAAAAGAAAAAAAGAGAAGAAGACAAGATGAGAAAAGAAACTGAAGAAAGAAGAAAAAGTAGACCAGCAATTGCAGCTCTTACAATCACTAATTCCCTTATGGTTGAAACTGAAATGAGATACAAAGGGTCGATGATATTTCACTGATGGGTAGAATGCAGCTCCTGCTAAGTAGCCTTTGTTATATGAAGTCCGCTGGGAAATAGATGTTCTGTCTCCGACAATATATTTTAACTGACTTTCTAGATGCCTTAATATTTGCATGATAAGCTAGTTTTATTGGTTTAGTATTCTTGTTGTTTACGCATGAGATCACTATTCCTGGTTATCTCACAAAACAAAGGCTAGGCAGCAGCAGCAGAGCTGCAGGAGGATAAGGGCCGTGAGCCAGTCATTTTTTCAACACTCGGATTTCTAAATGTTTTAAAAATAAGCTCTGTAGCCTTTAGTTATGGATCAGTATGGATTTATTAAACTTTGGCCCTTAATTCAGCCTTTTCTAGTGTGTTATGCAGTTTGAAGTTTTCAATCAGTATGAACACACAGGCTCTATGAATGAAATGCCTCTACATAGGTAAAAGTGTTATCTTCTCATGCAACAGTAAAAAAAAAAAAAAGAAACTGAAAAAAGTGACATTTTCCCCACTAATGAAACACTTACAGAGGCAAGTGCAATTTAAAAATCGTATCTAAGGGGTCATCACTACAAGTCCTTCAGCCCTTGGACTCTAAATTGAGGGGATTAAAAATAAAAATAAAAATTACTTTGAACAAACTTATTTTTCCCCTCAATTTTTGAGGGCATTAAAAGGCATTAAATCAAGACAAATCATGTTCTTGAGAAAAAGAAATCAATGGAAACACAGCACTTATGTTGGTTTAGCTGCTGCCTCCACAGAGGGGTAGGATTTATTTATTTAAAGTTACTTGTTGCATCAAGAACCCATAGGGTTTACACATTTCAGTAAAATCTACATCATAGAGACAAAGACATAGGCAAATCCATGTCACAAGGGCAAAGCTTACCGTTTACAAACTGGTAATACCAGGATGGGGATATGTTGTATTTAAATAATGCACTCTTAATGTAAGTCTAATTACAGGGTGCTGTAAACTTGCATGGTGCTTTCAGAAGTTAGCCTTGTTCAACAATTTTCACATATTGACAGAAATATAATGTGCATGGGCAGACATTTTGCCTCTATGTCTCTTTAAAAATTTAAAATACTCTTTCCAGTTATCCTAATTTGCACGAAGATATAATGTCCACATTACGTGCCTTGCCTTGAAATCTAAAAAATGGAAAAAAACAAAAAAAGAAAAAACTACAAAAAAATTGACATCACTACACTTGTTTTGCTGCATTTATTATAATTTTAAATCTTTACCATTTTTATGACAAAATATTTTGTATTCCAGAAGCGAAAAATGTGTGACATCATGGATTTTTTAGACAGTTATACCTTTATCTCACATTTATAAAGCATATCATGGCTGTGTATAGTTGCCGCTTAAGAATTGTAATCGACCAGCAATATTTTCAGTATTTCGGTGTTTTTTCTATTAACCTTTCATGTTTTTCATCTTCCAATTAATATTGGGGGGAGGGGATACAAATTTATACGAATTATGCAATACCAAGTTTTGCCTATGTAGGTAGTGCTTTTAGCTGTATTGGTTATTATAGGTAAGTACACAGATTTAAAAAAAAAAAAAAAAGGAATACTGTATGCTTTTTTTGTTTGTTTTAATTGACCAAAGTGGGTACTGCTATTTTTGCAGTGTGATGAGGTCCTTTTCTGTACTGAGAGGTGGACAGGGGATTTTTTTTTTTATACATACTATATATATATTCTGGGGTGGGTGGGGAGGATTTTTAACACTTTACAGTGTAGCTGTGAAGCAGTGCACCCTTAGCCAGGCGAGGGCTGCAAAGCGACTGTTCTGCCTACTGTGACAAACTTTCAAATCGGTTCCCTCTTTTTAACTTCCCACCTGGGGTGCAAGCTGAAATCATTTCTGGATTTAAAAAATAAATAATGAATTCTGTTGGAGGCAGACTTGACTTGAGGAAATTGTTTTACTTCAAAGGTTTTTTTCTTGAGAAAGAGAGACAGACAGAGAAATAGGTCAGGACCCACAGTGAGGTGAAGCCTTTTCCATTCTGGCAAAGATATTGCATCCTAAAGTGTGCATGTTAGAAAATGCTTTCAGCTCAGAATGACAAAGACACTTGCTTTGTCTAGGAAATGCAAGTACAGGGCCAAAAACTTTGCTGGCATAGTTCCACTGACTCCAGTTGACTCTGGAGTTGTTCACGCAGAGAATTTGCCTCCCTTAGACTGCTTGACTGGTAATTTTTTTTTTTTTTAATTTACATAATTTTTTTTATCCTCCTCCTCCCACCAAGTTTAATTCACAGCATCTTAATTACAACTTTCAGCCAGCTTGGGCTATGTCAGAGGTTTTCAAAGTCTTTTCATACAGCAGATCAGATGGAGAGTTCTGGGCTGTAGTGGAGAAGGAATTTATGCAAGGAATTAGACTATGATGGAAATGAAGGTCTTTTTCCAGTAAAATCTCATTTTGCAGACCAGTAACGGGCCTGTTGCTGGAGACCTCTTATACACCAATATCTTTGCAATGTATGGCTTAACACAGGGTGAATTTTTCTTTAAAACACATCCTTTTATTAGGGTGCAAGCAGAGGAGAGTATAGACACGGATGTAGGATACCACCATCAGTCACTTCTGGCTCCAACCAGTCCATGGTGCTTAAGAGCAGTAATGGTGGCACATCTCCATGTCTCCAGGTGGAGATGTGTAGGCAGGGCCTGAATGGCTACAGAGACAGGATTTGTAAAGAAATAAATCTTTGAGATTTAGCTAAACTGAAGAACAAGCTGAGACACACACACACACAAAAAAAAAAAAAAAAGGTAAAATTGTGTTGCTCTTTTTCTGAGCCCCTTAGTAGGTCAATTGTTTGCTAAACACGTGGCAAAGTATGCTAGACCCAACCAGAGTGCATCACAGGCTTTGGCCTGGTGAAACAAAGTATGTGTTGTCTTTTACACGTGTCACTGATACAGAACAGTTTGGGAGCAGAAAGATGTGCTGGGGGGACATCCTTTTTTAGTACCATCAGCAAGGTGTTCCCTGAGTGCTTTCAGTAGCACAGAGAGAAAACTGGAACAAATTCAGACTTAAACATGCAATAGCCAAAATGATGATTGCCCTTGTAGAAAGATGGATGTCCTTAACAGAGCCTTTTTTAAATCTCTGACCTCCTATATACAGAAAAGTTGAGCTTACAGATGCAATTTTTTTAAAAGAAACTCCTTCCATGTGAATAAATTGGATTGTTCAGCAACTGTGGGTTTCTGACACCTGCCTCTCTTATAGAAAAGCCTGTTTGGAAGATAATGAACTTTTCATTTATTGTAGGTTGGCTTTGTTGGTTGGTTGTTTTTGTTTTTTTTTTAAGCTCAGCAGTCAACAGATTAAGATGATTGAGAACTCAAATCCAGTCTCTGGCCTCCTCCTTCACCAGGAAGTGTATTCTGACTAAATTGAGCCACCCCGTTCTATGTGCACTGTTCTGCCTTTATTAAGTTGCTTTGCAGCCCTGGCCTCATGGCTGTGCCACTGAAGTGTGTTTCCCCTGGAGTGACATGAACGCTTGAGGCTTGACTAAGGAAAAAAAAAGGCAGTGAAGGAGACTGTACATAAAGACATGGCAAAAATATTAATTATAGCAATATAGTTGTGGGGTGATGTTGAGGTGCGCAGCTCCATTGAAAAATATGTGAATGAGCTTGTGAAGCTGCAAGTAGCAAGAAGAAAGGAGGATCTTCTGAATGAACCGCCTACCTTGTAGACCGTAATTTGTACACTGTATAGTTTTGTTAAGGATTTTTTTTAATTAAAATACCCTTGTTTGTAAAGCTAACTTTTTAACAATTATAATGGAAATGCATTTCCATTTTTAAACAAAAATATTCTTTGTTTGGAAACTGGACTTGGGTTAAAACTCTCCAGTTTCTTAATTTATGTATTAAAAAAAAAAAAAATCTGTCCATGTTAGGAGTTATTTCGCAGATTCCTGTGCTTGAAAAGCGTGGGTTACTAATCCTTTAAAAATGTAAATGGAGAAAAGTTATATTTTATGAAGGTTATTTTGTTGTATTTAGTATTGGAAAAGTTGGTTTTCAGAGCATTTCAAAATGTTGGAAGCACCACTGTCTTTTTATTAGTATATATGGCCTTTAGCAAAAGTTTTTGTGATTGTTACATGATGGTATTTAAGATTAGGTTCACAGAGCAATTCAGGATAGGCAGAGAGCTAAAACAGTACTTAAGTCTCACACAGCTGTGTCCTCAGGGAGCAGAATTTTGGATTTGCAACTTGTAGCTTCATAAGGACTTAATGAAAGAGATTGCATAAGGACATTTGTGACACCCAAGTGTGTTCTGTACCTAAATCTAAATTATATGTACTGTGTGAGATTATGAAGGCTGCAGAAAGTTATCCCATATTCAGTGTACAGTTTTCACTTTCAATGAAAAAAACTCTCTAATGTTGCTGGCAGTAAGGCCCCAATCATGACATCCTCTATAGTTTACATGATCCTGTCAAGGTCTTTTGTTAACATTAACCAGCTGCATGCTCCTGGATTTTTTTAATGGGTTTCCATAGAAAGCTTAAGAAAAAAAAAGAGAGAGTAAAATCACATGCCAGCTAATCAAGTTAAACAGGAAAAAAGCTCAAAGCTGAATGTTCTACTCCATGCTGAAGGAGCTGAAAACTGCCTCCTTCTTATTTGCACTTTCTGCTAGTTCCCCAGTTTTTTCTAATTTTTCAAAATTTTGTGGGTGTGGTGGAGCACTGCAGTTGGAGGATAACATGGACCACTTATTTTGCCCTTTAACCCTGCACAGTGACCTTTGCATCAGCCAAACTTATTGCCATGACAACTCTTTGTACTGTTTCCATGCCACAGCTCTGTTGGTCACGTTGTCAATAGTAAAGGGGACAAGTTGGAGACGGTCAATTTTTACATTTTTTTGTTGCAATTTTTTCTTCAATGGTTGTAAGTAGTTTGTTTGTTTGTTTGTTTGTTTTTTATGATAAAAGGGTTCACTAGTTAGTACTCTTTAGAAATATCTGTGTGTTGCAATTCAGATGTATGTTGAATTTGTAAAAAGGGCTTCAGTGCCACTAGCATCATGATATACTAGAATAAGCCTTTGATACTTTCATTGCATGATACGGTAACAGTAAAACAAAAGGTGGCCTAAATAAATGGAGAGCAGTGTGAGCTAGTGACACTAAAGCCAGTCTTTGTATTACTGTATTTTTGACAGAATGGTTTTGAAAACTGTGCTACAGGGACTGATGTGGCAAATGTATCTCTATATGCAGAAGGAAGTTTTTTAAGAAGTATGGCTTATTATGCATTCTTCATTGAGGGCATTGAAGTTGCATGGACTGATAGAAGTTGATGCAAAATGAGAAAGAAACAAAAACCAGCAAAATGTTTACCAAAAAACTCAAACAAATGAGCAGTGCCTGTTCAATTTCACAGTCTCTGTTGAGTTCAGCTGTAAATATGTTTCAGATAACATTTTCTTCAAAAATAATCTCTACAACATTGTAGAATGTGAGGGGTTCCTGAATCCCAGGCATAGGCTTCTCAAAAGCTGCATTAGATGTCTTCATCAAGCTGTTAATTTGTGCTTATATCATATAGAACTTTTAGTAAGCTGGGAAGAGGCACCCCATCTCAATGATATTTCTCTGAGAACAACTTTTGTAGGGCTGTGTGTTTCTTTAGATACATTTAGTACAACTGTAGGTGACAAGTAGTCAGTTATTGCTTGCTAGCTACATACCAGGGTTGATCCATTTTAAAACTTTTGGCATTTTTCCCCATACTGTAGGCCATAAATCCTGAAGGTTTCATTTTAATTAAAAAGACGGTGCATGCACAGTCTTTGTGTAATGAACCTTCACTAGTAGGATGCATTACAGTACAGCTACTTAATTTTGGAATTAGGGCCCTCTGGCATCAAAACTGTTTTTAGCCTGAGTGTTAACAAAGGTTTTTATTGTGCCTGGTTGGAGGATAATAATGTTCTTTTTGGTACTTTTTTTTTTAGGTTACAAATGAACTCAACTGCCACAAGTTTTAAACTGGTGTAAATCAAGCTTGACTTAATGTGATTGTTACTGTTATATCCAGCCTACACTGCTAGCAGCTGCTCATACTGCAGTCAATTACTGGAAGCGGATATATTTCCTATGCAAAAACTGTTTAAACAATAAAAATGAGCTATGCTACAGACCCTGGTCTGATGTTTTCTTTTCTGCCTCTAAGAGTCTTAATTAGTAATATCTTAGAAACTAACCTTAAAGCTTGTACCCTGATAGCATGGCACAACTTAGAGAGTTCTGTGTACACTAAGTTTAGATTTAACATATTTGTTTGCACACAATTTGGCTTAGCAGTTACGCTGAAAGCAGAGGAGAACAAGAAGAAAAGGAGAAACATATCAGATAACTGGCTTGATTTAAATTTTATGTTTAGTTTTCATCATCATGTTTTACCAACCCTAGTAATTTTACCAACCTAGTAACACGTGATCTGAAGTGCTTCTCCTGTGATGTAAGATTCAGCATGACAGCGAAAGGGCAGGAAACCTCTGTTTTCTTTTAATGTCATTGATTTATGAGACAGTCTATCTTCAATTTCTTAACTACCTTCATGATAGCATTTTAATTGAATAAATACGGTGAGATCCAATCTTCCCAAAATTCTTTCTGTATTCAAAAACCTTTGTTTCAGCTAAAGGTCCTTCCACTCTCTGAAAGAAGAATTGTTTTTCATAAGTGTGAATTAGGTGTATGTATGGGGTGTTTCATTCAGCTCATGTTCCTTGAAATAGGTAGTTTTCTGCTTAAACTGTTGGGATTCTGTAAACCTGTAGCAACAGAGAGCAAGTGAAACGAACACGGTCACGAAAACCCTGGTGGAATCACAATGCAAAGACTTTAACTGGATTATATATAAATCATCAAATTTTGTCCTATAGTGAAGCTAAACAACTCTTCGTCTACTAAACAACTGTTCATCTACTTTGATAAAAATATTCTGCAGTTTCTAGAGCGTAAGCTTTATCCAGTTTCAACTAGCAGTAAGAAAAATGTAAAATGGTTTGATGTTTTTCTGTACTGGTTTGTTTACACAAAGACAATTTGTTTATTAAATGTACTATTTTTCCTGTGAAAGGCCCTTTGCTGTACATGTGTCTCTCCAAAACAAATTGCCAGGCGTGAAAATTTAGGATATTCAAACAATTTGCCCTGCTAGGGTTTCCTTGAACGATGAATTTTGGACGTGATTTAAAAACTATGTTGAGGATTTCAGGTTCCATATCTAAAGCTCCAAACCAGAAAACTTTCCTGCATAATCCAGACAATTAAATTCAGTCTTGCTTTCCTGTTCTGATAAGAAAATTCCCTACTTCTCCAACCACTCTTCAGCATCCTGCTCCTGTATACAACTCACCAGAATCCTGAAGCAATCCTACATGGCTTTAATCACCCATTCCATGCATACCCCACTCCACGAGCCAGCTGCACAGCAGCACTGATGCAAATAATTCAGGACAGAGACTGGCACCTGCCTGCATCTATTCACATGGCCAGTGCCACAGCCAGGGTTGCAATGCTATGCTCAAGATACACAATGCAGTGCCCAAGAACACTAAGATGGAAGTAGCAGGAAGGAGAGAATGCAAAGACCATGACTTGCAATTTCATGGTGAGGACAAGCCAAAAGTGGGGAAAGCTCCTGCTTCTGGCCTTTCTGCTTTCCCATTTGCTAGATTTTTGAGAAGAATACGCAAACACTTTTTTTTTTTTAATTACAGTGTTATTTTTGTGTATTTTCCCATGAGCTTAAACATTATATTGAAAAGTGACATAAATCTTGACACTAGATCTAAACAAATGCACAAATGCACAAGCAGCAAGGTAGAAACGTGCAGTGCCATCTCACAGGGTTTTGCTACTTAAGTCATTAAATAAAGTTCTTAAGTTATCTTTTCCATGTGTCAGTTTCTTTTTGAGTCTTATTTTAATTTTTATTCTGGTTACTCATCTGAATTTTTATATTATAACTGTTGCTCAATCAGCTTCTTTTTTTTTTTTTGGATAAAGCTGAAAAGAAACATGGATTTGGCCTCTTGCTTGTAAACCTGGGTCCAGGGGCATCTGTTTCCTTGGGGGTGATGGCACTGAGTGCTAGAGGACCCTTTGAAGTGTTTAACTGCCAGTGTCTGAGTCACAACCAGGAGTGTCTGAAGACAAGAAGGTTATTGAATGCTCAAGACTGAACCAAATTTTGTCTGCCTTTTGCTGGAGGGAAAAAAGGCTCATTGCTGCCTTTAAGGTCACTCTCATGTGCTTTGTTGCA